>NC_142546.1:9655500-9966500 GCF_056151865.1 Erythranthe guttata | reverse complement strand
TGAATAGCTCCAGGACTTGTGCTACCGGCGCTGCTGGCTCAACTGCTGCTGTCTTTGTTGCTAATAAAGTGATGGCTGCGAATACCAATATTATGGCACCATAAGGGTCGAGGTGTAAGAAAAAAATCATAGTTGAGGTGGGTAGATGTAATTATTTTAACAAGAGGAGGGTTTTTGTAATTTGACCATACCTCAGGGGGTGTTTATAATTTACCCTATAATTTATTTATCTTCTTTTTGTTTTTTCTCTCTAAGGCATTCTCTCTCACACGTTCTCCATCTCTCACAATTTCTCTCATCTCGTTTTTTTCTCTCATCTCTATCTTTCTCTTGTTCCCAGTAGTTGCACGAAGGCAGGAGCAGGGGCGGTGGATCTCTGTGGTGGAGGCGGCAGCGGCGGGTGGATGCGACGACGGCGGCCGGTGAAGGCGGCGCCGCGGCGGACGGGCCGGTGGAGGCGGCGACAGCGGGCGGGGGCTGTGAATATGGTTGAGGTGTTATGGAAAGTATATTTTTGACTAATCAATTGGATATGATTTCCTCGTGTTTTGAAAGATTTTTGCTTGATTTGAGTTTAAATGTCATATCTAGGTTTTCCCAAAGTTGGTAGGCGACTACAATCGCGGCGGTTGCGAGCGTGGGTTGCTAGGGTTTGTTTCTTCAGACAATTCGTACGCTCGGTTCCGAAAGTCGATTATTTGACTCTACGGCACGGGTTTATCATGGTATATAGAAAATTTTCCATTTAATTATTCTTTATTATTCAACTTGAGATTATTCATTTGATTAAATTTGAATTAATATATTATTAAAATAATTCGATCAGGCACACCTTGCACCCCAAAGCCATGCTAATTTCGATTTTCAGAAGTATATCAATCGATCACTCGAAGAGGACTTCAAAGTTGTCGGAATTAGGTTAGTTCCTCATTTTCATATTAAAAAAAAATTAAACTTAAATTTGCTAATTTCTTGTAAAATTCTAACCAATTATTATTATTATTATTATTATTATTATTATTATTATTATTATTATTATTATTATTATTATTATTATTATTATTATTATTATTATTATTATTATTATTATTATTATTATTATTATTATTATTATTATTACTAGTAATTGTACCCGTGCGATGCACGGGACAACAAATTGCATTGTTTTGATGT
Organism: Erythranthe guttata; assembly: GCF_056151865.1. Taxonomy (NCBI): domain Eukaryota; kingdom Viridiplantae; phylum Streptophyta; class Magnoliopsida; order Lamiales; family Phrymaceae; genus Erythranthe; species Erythranthe guttata. Next base: position 9,965,327 of record NC_142546.1, on the reverse strand, counting down.
TGTAAGAATATAAACAAACGTTTGATGTATCGTATGATCAAAATTCTACTATACTGGAACATCATTAAGTATACTACATACAAACAAAAAAAGGAAATAACTTTACTGTTGAATAATTTTCCAAATGAATTGAATCAGCTAATACCAGTAGATTGAAAATTTAAACCAGGAAAAAAATCATCAACTATGTCTTTCATGTTGAGCTTAAAAGTAATTAGATTTAATAACTTTGTTAACTTAATCAAAACTAAACTATCGACATAAAAGGCCATCTATACATCTTGCATTGGAACTAAGCCCTTCTCCACTGCCTAATTTTCAGGCTGTTTTGCCACTGGAATTAACAATTGGAAAATTAAGAAACAAAAATAAATATAAACAATAAATTAAATATCGCATACAAACAATAAGTCTTGAAGGTCGACTTCCAATAGCTTGTGGCTCCGCCCATTTTTGGTTAATTCTCTCAAATCATCCCTTTCAATAATATGTCCAATAACATATAAAATGAAATAATTGTTATACATAAAATTTGATAATTTTGGTATAAATTAATGAAACACATAATTTAACAAAATGAAATTACCTATAAGCCATGATGGAAAGATGTAAACTAATTGCCACACAGTCAATAGGATGAAGAAGAAGATAAGAAACAAAATTTAAAGTCGGTTACAAAAAGAAGAAGCCTTAAGTAGGGAAGAAATAAAATACAAATGTTGCAGACATTCTGTAAAACGATGTCACAAAATCCGCTAGGGATGAAAATCAGATTTATTACCCTTTTCTGTAAAAATCGAAAATCAGATTATTATAAATAATATCTAGGAGAATTTGATGAAAATCGATAATAATATTTAAAATAATATTTAGGAGATAAAAATTTGATAAAAAAATCAAAAAATAATATTTAAGAGATAAAAATCGAAAATAAAATTTAAAATAATAGTTAGGAGATAAAAAAATGATAAAAATCGAAAATAATATTTCAAATAATGTTAATGAGATAAAAGTTGATAAAATATGAAAATAATAATTAGAATAATATTTAGGAGATAAAATATGATTAAAATCAAAATTATTATTTAAAATAATATTTAGGAGATAAAAATTTGATAAAAATCGAAAATAATATTTAGGAGATAAAAAAACTAATAAAAACATGATAAAACTCGAAAAAAAATATTTAAAATATTATTTAGGAGATATAAATTTGATAAAATTCGAAAATAATATTTAGGAGATAAAAGTCTGCTAAACGTTGAAAATTATATTTAAAATTATAGTTAGGAGATATAAATTTGATAAAATTAAAAAAATATTATTTATAATAATATTTAGGAGATAAAAATTTGATAAAAATAAAAAATAATATTTAGGAGACAAAAATCTGATAAAAATAAAAAATAATATTTAAAATAATATTTAGGGGATACAAGTATGATAAAATTTGAAAATAATATTTAAAATAATATTAAGGAGATAATAATTTGATAAAAATTGAAAACAAATTACAAATATGACGGGTTTCTTAGGGTTGCCCTAGCGTTTCTTTCTTTTATATATAAGATTATTATTATTATTATTATTATTATTATTATTATTATTATTATTATTATTATTATTATTATTATTATTATTATTATTATTATTATTATTATTATTATTATTATTATTATTATTATTATTATTATTATTATTATTATTATTATTATTATTATTATTATTATTATTATTATTATTATTATTATTATTATTATTATTATTATTATTATTATTATTATTATTATTATTATTATTATTATTATTATTATTATTATTATTATTATTATTATTATTATTATTATTATTATTATTATTATTATTATTATTATTATTATTATTATTATTATTATTATTATTATTATTATTATTATTATTATTATTATTATTATTATTATTATTATTATTATTATTATTATTATTATTATTATTATTATTATTATTATTATTATTATTATTATTATTATTATTATTATTATTATTATTATTAATTTTTATTAATTTTTAATTTTTGTTAATTTGTCAGCCCACCAATATGGTTCTTTGCAGTGTTGTTTCTACTCTTCAATACTCACGGTGAGTGGATAAAGAGCCTCTATATTAACAACAAAAGTTACAAGCCCAAATGGAAGCAAAACAAATGAGGCTACAAGCTCAAAAAAAAACTGAGCAGATGAGAATTGCAGTAATGCAAGAACAAGAAAAGAAAAGATTTGAGAAAGACATGGATCCCGAGTCAGCACCTACACTTTAGGGCAAAAAATGGATTATTGATCATCATCCTTGGATCCTTGAACAACAAAGAGAAAGCATCAGTCGTGCATGCACGAAAAAATAAGTCAATATTTACGGATTCTAATAATTAGTTTCCAAGCATTCTCGTAATTCCTGTTTTATTTTGTTTTTGCCTATAGTTGGAGGGATGTTCCAACATTTTGATGCTATCATATTTTATGTTTTTAATATTTATGTTAAATAATACGAAAATTTTAATAATTAATACCTTGTATACAAATAGACAAAATAAATAAACTACTGAAACTTACAACATAATTAAACATTATAAAATATTAAATAAGATGCGTAATATAAAAATTAAATTAATCAAGAATTATATATGATTTATTAATTAAATATATGAATTAAAAAAATTATTTTTCAATTTTTATGTTAATAAATCATATTTTATTATAATTTAATATTTAGATAGCTGTTTTATAGAGAACCAAAATGTACCAATTGGAGCAAAAATTAATTTGGAGAGTGTATAAGTGAGACCCATTTTTAGAGAGGAGTTAAGGAGAATGAATGTGAGTATGTGGCATGTGGAGCCCATGGTTTGGAGAGTGGATTTGGATAGTTAACATTGTGGATGCTCTAATAGATTAATTTGAAAAGAAATCAATTTGTTCATCCTAAAAGCAAATAATGAAAGCATCACAAGAATAAAAAGATTCAAGGCACGAAAGAAGAGAAAATACTAACTTCAAAGTCAAATAAATATTATATACTCAACTTATGAGTAATCATCAAAGTCTGATTTAGTTTACCAACAAACAGTGATTAGAGGAACTCAATAAAACAACAAACTATATTAACCCACCGACCGCCGAAACCAGGCCATATATATTCCTTGTATAACTATTTGCTACAATGTTTGGGGACAAATAATCATTAGAGTAAAATAAATATGAGGCGACGAGATCATTTTTTAGAAGAACCGAAACCTCCAAATCCCATCAAAGCTGCAACATCAGGGTCGATCTCAGGTTCTTCCTCTACTACTGTCTTCTCTTTCTGATATATTCATTCGGTCAGCCATTAGCAATTCACAAAAATAAGATTACAAAACCAAAACACTACTAACTAACCTTCTTCTCTTTCTTTTTCTCTCTACGCTGACGCTTTCTTTCCTCCTCTTCTTGTTGCTGTTTCAAGATCCTTTCATCGAAATCTATGATGACAACAGAGACAACATTACCAATAATGCAGAATTTTTAGTTAATCATGGATAATCTCCCCAACCAAACGGGGCCTTAATAAGTATGATCTAGGTTTACATTGTATAATAATATATTAATTATTGCACCCCATTCAGTTGTGTCCTTATTAATTTGTCTGACTATGTTAACAATAAGGCCTCGTTTAGTTGCCAAGATAAGCCATGATTAACTAAATAGTTGGACTTAATTTGATGTTTGGTATCCTCAATAAATTGCCGGGTCGACCCGCCAAAATTATATAATCATGGTTTATCTTGCCTTATCTGGGCTTATCTTGCCTTCTAATGAGGTTTTTTTTGTTGGACGTTGCAAGCTCCAATAAAATAATTGGGTTTCATTAGATTATTTAATCTTATCTTGGCTAATCTTATCTTGCCAACCAAACGGGGCCTTAAGGATAAACAAATAGAACAAATAGAGACAAAGTTCAGAAGTAACTAGAACATACTGGGAAGGGTTTCGTTTTCTTTTTGAAATGATGCATACATACATGCTTCTTTTTCAAATTTCAGATTAACATTTGCAACGTCTGATGTTGCAAAAAATATCAAAATAATACACCTTTCACGAGAACAAATAACCTTGCATTTTTTTCATATGTGATCCGTGCATGATAATTTTGCATTTCAATATTTATTACCACTTCCAAAATTGACAATATGATTCTAGAGAAACTTCCCGCTGGATGCAAAAAATGAAAACGAGAATCGTGCCATATATTAATTGAAAATATTACCTTGCTCTGTAAAGCCTCCAGTATCTTTTCGCTTCTTGAGAACCTCAAACCGGTCCTTCACCTGAGTACCAAAGTAAAGTTAGTAAACATAATCGAGTATTGTACAAATCTGATGACAGACCAAGGCTTTTCGGTGTGTAACGAGATGAAATTAGACGGTAATTCAACAAAGTAGCAGTGACAGGACAATTAAGAGGCCCGTGACTTCGAATCTCGACTGCCACCCATCAACTAAAAAGTTCAATATGCAAGGTTTCACTATAAGTGATTTCCAGCATGGGGTGTGTTAGAATTATTAAATACACATGGCATACATCTTACAAATTAAGCTTTTCGATGTGATTGTCAAACAAAGACTTTTCCGTTTGCGGTATACTTAGAACCGTATTTCTTGCATATGATATGACCAATTAACTTGTTATATGATTTGACTACGGCTGTTCATGGGTGGGTTTTCACCAAAAACCGAGCCATTTTCTACCCATAAATTATGGCCGATAATGAACCAACAACAACCATTAAAATCAACCACCATTTAAAGGCAGGCCCATAATTTCAGCAAATCCACGTATTGTATAGGGTCGGTTAGTAATTTCTGAAATATTTAAAATTTGGTTGACCATAACACGCGACCAATCGAAATTTTATAAAAAAAACAATAATTAGTTGGTTAATTATATAAAAAAATTATTTAACCATTCATATTTATTTGCATTTAGAAAATACACAATATTTAAGAAAATAACTACTAAGATTAAAATTAAATAAAAAAAAGTATTAGTGAATTACAATAAATAAATTAAAAAAAAAAAAAAAAAAAAAAAAAAAAAAAAAAAACTTGCCCACCATGTTAACTATCTAGAGGGAGAAAGTACTAGGGCTTGCTTAGCAATGATGAATTCGGTGCAGATCAGTGAGAAACATCCAGTCCTAGGCTAGCCGAGGGTGATATCAAAGCAAGGAAAACTATGCAGTAGTAGAATAAGTTCCAGGACGGATTTTCAGGATTACGACTAACGTTTTGAGTTAAAATAATAGATTTAAGTTTTTTTAAACATAAGTAGGAAGGTAATGTATGCTCTAAGAATCAATAGAAATAATATACTAGAGACCTACCTGCTCCAAGGTTGCCCTTTCAGACCGCATAGACATACCCAAAGCTCGTTGATCTGGGAAAAGAATCAATAGATGTATCAGCAATTACGAAGCACATCCAGGAAAAGCAGCCAAAACCCAAAAAAAAAAAAAAATTTGATGTGTTAAAGTAACAGATAACATACGCTTCTTTCCATTTATATGGTCCAAGTAGTTTGCGGAATCTTTTACTACACATTCACAAACTGAGCAGTAGTATCCAGCCTGCAACAAAAATGACTGAAGTTATATGACTTGCATTGGAACAAGAATGGGAACTTATTGAGCATAATTGTATCATAATCTTTAAAAGATGCAGTCATCACACTTGAAACGGAAACTAATACTTCAATGTTTCCTTTGGTTGCCGATAATACAGGAACTTAATTCTAGATCGTAAGCATATGCTTTTCAATATCAGATACATAGAACCCCAACAGAAGCAAAATTTTCTGTATCTGGATGCAGAAGGTATATAACACTATAGTTTTTCTCTGTTATTACTATTTGCATGTAAGGTCAACATAATCATGTGATGTTTACCGAAACTAGTCAATGTACTGCTACTTCATCATCCCACGAAGTCGAATACATACTTTAAACACCCGCGTGAAGATGAAAAGGGCATTGTGGTTACGTTTCCAGGATCATACATATTTAAACCACAAAATAGACATTTCATCTAAATTTTGTTTTAAAAAATCCTCATGAAGATCAACTTAAGTACATATGAGTTTCTTATAAAAAAAAAAAATACATGAAATTTACTGAAAAATTAGCCTATATCCTACAACTAATCATAATTTTAATCAATCATCTCATATCCAAAGTAAACAAAACAGCTCCTAAGGGGTATGTTTGGTTTCATTTCCAAAACTAATTTCCAGTTCTATACTATTCATAAAACTGAGATCATGTTTGTTTCATAATTTTATCCAGAAAATCCCATTTTTTCTTATCAAATTTCTATTGAAGATACACTATTCATTAATATTCACACTCTCTCTCTCCTCCCATTTCTCTCTCCTGATTAATATCTACACTCTCTTTCCTCCCAATTTCTCTATCCACTACCACTACCATCCCCAAGGTCTTCTATCTGGGTGCCTTCCCAACTATCATGCAGTATATCCAGCCTCCAACAGAAGATTCAGGCAGTTCTAATAGTTTATACTTATTTGGTTAGAGCAGAGAAATTTTTGAGTGGTTTTATAATTAGGTTCAATTACTGTTTCTGTTTTTTCATCTGCTTAATAGTGAAAAATCATGAATTTTTAGGTGATAGTTTAAGAACAAAAATACATTTCTGATGACGTATCATGTGATTTAAGGGAGCGACATAATCCAGACCTAATTTAGACTCTAACGAGCGCTTCTCAAATTACTATACACTGTATTCTTCAGGCAACATAATGCTTGACTTGCAAGTTAGAAGGCTGGCTTCGAATGTAAACTGGAAATGACACTCGAAAGATAAATGAACTCAAATATATAACGGCCATTCTGGTCAAGTTGTTTTATCATTAAAGGAACTCAAAGATAAAGGAACTCAAATATATTACATGGCAAGCGTAAGCGTAGTATGCTTATGTATAAGTAATACGGAAAAAGCTAACAAAAATTATCAAATCAATTAATACGAAAGAAATTCGAATTTGAATCTTAGTTGTCCAACAAAACCAGACTAATGTAGGCATATTAAGATGAGAAAAAAACGTAGACAAATTATCAATTTATCATCTAAGAGTCATTCAAACAAATTTCTTTTGCACTTCCTTCCATCAAGACAATCACGTTTTTTTAATACGAAATCAATCTAGATAAATAAAAATTCACAAACAAATCAAACTCCCAAACGTTAAATGAACACAAAAAGAGTTCCACTCTAAATATGACTCTTACAGCCACTCAACATCTTACGAGCACTAAGTACTTATAATTTCACTAGATACTTATCCCCTCATAAGATAATTCTTGCAGCCCATAGCATGGTTTCATACATAAAGTGCTTAAAATTTGCTTAAGATCCTCATCATGTAGCATATCATATTAGAACCATAACACAAACAATAGCTCCTTCCTGACTTTAACATGTTTCACTTTAAATTCATTCGAAGTTGCATCGACTTTTGTAAAAAGATCAAAAGCATCTTTTCAAATACTAGGGTCCTATTACCACAGAAGAAGAAAAAAATATAGCGAAACTAACAAAATAGAATTATCAATACCTGCTGACTAAGTGGTGCAATTGGAGTCACAACCTACAAAAGAAACACATAAAATCATTAATGCATCAATACAAATTCATATGAATGTGCTTATACAAGATTACAGAATAAAGAACAAACGAAAGCAATACAAAGGAAATTTTACTGCTGAAAAACAATATAACCAAATAAAAACAGTATAACCTTACAAATCAACTAGTTCATCTCTTAAAACTAATTTTTATGCTTTTAGTCAATAAACATCGTATAATTGCGGTATATGCAGAAACAAGTGAACATTTAGTAGCAGATGTATAACTTAAAATAGAGGAACTGATCCCGATTCCAGTTGTATTAATTGATGCTAAAGCCAGACCTTTACTCTTTCTTCTTCTACAATCTTGATTCGTTATGATCTCTTAATCAAAAGAATTCTCAATCTAAGCCCGGAATTTCAGCTTTAAAACTACAAATCCAGAAAGTTCCACATGGCACCGAGAGGACGAATCCTCAACCACTCATTGTGGAAAGCTCCTAATGAATTGAATGTGTTCATACATCGGGACAACCAATCAATAGATATTTAATATAACTCGAATTAAACAATCAGGTGTAAAAGAATTTCACCTAGTTCATTCATCAGTAGCGCAACGAAAGAAAAAAAAATACCAATTGATAGTATAACATAAATACCATCACATGCAAACAGTTAGTCGGCTAATGGTAAGTATTTCAAAATTGCCAAACGAGGAGCTAACCTGAGTCTTTCCCAATCGTGATTCAAGATCCACTTCATAATCTCTGTGCTTCAATGGTTTCCTTTGCACTGGCGGACCACTTGCTGCACCAAAACACACTCACTTGATCATTTACGCAATATTCGTTTGGTTGGGGAGATTAGCCATGATTAACTAAATAGTTGGACTTTGTTGGATGTTTGGTATCATCCCCAATAACTTGCCCAGTCGACCCGCAAATATTCTTGCCTTTGTTGGACCATCCAATTCCAAGGTCCAATTAAACAATTGGGTTTCATTAAATTATTTAGTCTTATCTTGGAACCAAACGAGACCTAACAGTATTTACGAACCAAGAAATACAAACTACACAACTGGAAGCAGAAAAAATATCTCACATTTTGTTCTTTTCCCAGCCTCCGCCTCCTAAACAAAAGAACAAAAATACCCAAAATCAGGACAGAGCAAAATACAAAATTTGAGAAGCAAAAATCAAATTGAGGTCAGACCTTCTCTTCGCGCGCGCGAGCTCGTTGCAAATACTCCTCTCTGTCAAACTTTTTTCGAAATGTGTTGTCAACTCCAGCACCCTGCGCATACAGCACCGAAATTCCGCCATTAAAATTCAGATACCATGAACTAAACATGAATATGTAAAGGAGCTCTACTTACGGAGTTGCTGGGTTGAGCCATTTTTGCAGCTCTTTCTTTCAATTTACACTAAAATCTGCACCAAGTATCAATTTGTGCGGAAACTAAATTATGGAAGAACAACCGATGGGGTTGAAGAAACACAGATTGAAAATTTAGGGAAATTGGGAGACAGAAATTGAGCCCTAGGTTTTTTAATTGGAGAATTGGACACTAGTAGCAGGGTTTTCTTTTTTCTTTTTTCCTTTTTTTTTTTCTTGTAGTTGTGCGAGTAAAACAATTATGACCCTATTTTTATGAACTAAGCCGAGCTCTTCTCTGTTGACAGGCTCGAGCTCGAGTCTATCAAACTCATTTTACTTCTTTTCTTTTTAATATTTTTTAATTATTAGTTTATAATTATTAAAATTGTTTTAAAAATTTAACAAAAGAAACAATAAATTATAATTATATAATATTTTTTAAATTTCTATTTTAATTTTTATTTATTTTTATAATATTTTATATTATTATACATTATTTAAATAAACAATAATATATAAAAAAAATAATAATAAATAAATAACGCTGGTGAGATCATGAACATTTAAAAACTGGCTTCGGCTCGAGCTCGAAAAACTCGAGTCCGAGTCCGAGTTCGAGCTTTTTTCGAGCCGGCTCATCGAGCTCACGAGTCTGCTCGGCTCGTTTACCACCTTTACTAAGCCCTTATTTGTTTACCTATATTATAAATATGGGTAAATTACAACCACCCTCCTGAGGTATGGTCAATTTTCGAAAACCCCCTCATGTTTGGGTAATTATAACCACCCCATCAACTATAAATCTTCTTACATGTCCACCCTTGCGGTTTCAAAATTAGTGGAATTTTCGAGATTATATGGAATATTATCACTTGTGTACCCGTTTTATCACTTCTATCTCCACATTTTAAAGCAAGACGATCATAATATGTGTTTTTTGGCTTGTATATATCAGATTGTGGAGCATCAGAAACTGTATTTTTACACAAAATGAGTACAAACTAGAGCAGATTCCACGAAATCTAGATTATTATGTTGATAAGGGTGGAGGTATAAGAAAAAATCATAATTGATGGGTAGATGTAATTATCCAAACAAGAGGGGTTTTTTCGTAAATTGACCATACATCAGGGGGGGTGGTTGTAATTTACCTTATAAATATAGATGGAGTGGATTAAATTAGAGGTTTGTATCCATAAATCTCAAGTGCAGACATAAAATGCGAGTAAGTCCCCAGTCACGTTTCACAAACAAGTCAATCTCTACACCAAACATAAACATGCAGTTCAGTCTCTAGCCCACCTTATTTCACTTTATACACTCTCTCCCCTCTCTCATTTCTCCTCTTTCCTCCCTTTCTTCTCTTCTCTTTTTATCTCATCTCTCTTTCCTCATATTCTTTGACCTCTGTTATTACTTCCTCTTCCCCGACCGCGAAAAAAAGCTGAAATTTCTCACAATGGCAGCAAATGGTAAATCAAACCCCCTCCGCACTGGTATTCTTGGAAGTTGTTGATACCAAGATTATCTGCACATCATTTCCGTTAAGAATGATTCGCCTCTAAGGGAGATCTATGAGTCTGTCATAAGGAAGTGGGACGATATCCATCCTGACAAATTGGTGCTCCAATACTTGGCTCCTCGTGAAAGATGTTTGTCACACTGACCTGTGACGAAGACGTGGTGAATATGGTTACATTGCATTTGATAATGCACATGAGTGTGGTCGACATTGTGGTGAGCCGCAGTGATGAACCAAATGAGCGTAGAAAGAGGGTTCGAGATGAAAACTGGTATGTCCCCATTCTATTTTGTATGCATTTTCAATTTTTTTTTTGTGATCATAGCATAGAATATAATACTTACTAGTATCGTGTTAATATAGTGATAGTGAGGAATAACTACGCTCGTAGTATCATATAAGGATACTGATAGTATCGAATGATTGTACGTCTAGTATCTTAGAAATGGAGTTCTTGTATGCAAGCATTCCACTCAAAGTACTTATTTCAATTGTTACAATTAATTTGTAGTTCACTGTAATAATCCAATTTGTTTAATTGTTTTTGCATTTTCAAGTGAGGCTATTAATTCGAACAGTATGTTGCAAATTGAATTCAATATGCTCGGAGATTCAATTGATGCATGGAGACATTGCATACGTGGGTAGAATCAAATTTTCAGAGATGCTAATTATTTTAGGTTTATGCTAAAAAACTATTGCATTGCTAATAATCGAACCTTTAAATACAAGAAAAATGATCAACAAAAGATCATAGCCGTATCCATTGTTGAAAATTGCAAATGGAGAGTTTATGCATCAATTCATAAATCAGACAAGTTATACGGCATTTGCAAATGTATTCTTGAGCACAATTGTGGTGATGGTCTTCGTACAAGGGGTCATCCCAAAGCCGATGCTACTTCGGTTTCGCAACTTATGAAACATCAATTGAGAGCTCAACCAGGTTACAGACCAATTACTATGTTAAATGATGTCCAAAGAAAGTATGATGTGGAGCTTAAGTACTATACGACATGGAGAGGTAAGGAAAAAGCAATGTATGACATTCATGGGGATGAGTCGAGTTGTTATGATAAATTGAGACGTTATTGTCGTGCATTAAAAATGCATAACCCTGGTAGTTGTGCTGATTATGAGATTGACCCTCAAACTCAAGAGTTTCTTCTGATCTTTATTAGTTTTGGAAATTCTATTTTGGGTTTCCACCGTGAGTGTAGGCAAATGATATGATTGGATGAGACTCATATTAAAAATAAGTACCACTACAAAAAAAAAATTGTTTTATGTGACAATTTCTTGTGACGAAAAATAATTTCGTCACATTTGCATGAGGATCTTACGACGAAACTCAATTTTGTCACATAAATGAAAATTTGATGTGACGAAAGTTAATTTCGTCACGTGAAGTCTATTTTATGCGTCCCGTGAAGTCTACGTGCCCTGTAATTTTCTAATGACAAAATATTTCGTCGCCTCTACCTCACTCCTGGTATACAAGCGTTCGTGAGACCTTTCTCTTCTTCAAGGCACGAAATATTCTTCCGACGAGGGCACCTGCAACGCCGGGAGGTGATCCCGGCGGGAAAGCTCCGACGATCAAGTCAGTTATATGTTTTTAAGATGTTGTTGCTGTAATATTACGTAAAAGAGCGTAAGTTAGAAGAAGTCTGTTTCTTGGAGGATCCCCTCTATTTATAGATTTTCCTTTTCTTGGCCTCCAAGGTTTCCCTTTTTAGGGTTTCTCCTTTCTCAAGTTATGTTTCTTGGGCCTTTACAATTTGGGCCTGCTTAGGGTTTACGTAATTTTTCTTCCCCCGATATCGTACTTCGGTTTCTCTTAACATCTGTTTGCGAGCAACGGTATTCCGAAGTCTTAGTTCGGTGTCCTTTCTCGTTGTAGTAAATCGACTCCTCTCAGTTCGTACTTATTTGCTTCGGTCAGAATGGCCCGTATCAATAATCTTGTTTTTTTCTTGACAAAATTAATTTCGTCACTAGAAAAGAGGCATCTATACATTTTATTTCATTCCTAATATCCTCCCATTTTTCAGCATGAACCACTTGTTTGTACTTCACTCTCATTTTCTTCTATTTTCCCTTCTCTTTCTACCATCTTCCATCTTTTGTTCTCGTGTGAATCGCCACACCGTGAACCCTCTGTCGCGCCTCCGCCACCATTCCCTTGTTTCGATTCTGGTACGGTATCTAACTTCTCTCTCTCCCCTTCTCCCCTTCTCTCCCTCTCTAGCTCTATCTTTGTCGATTTCCCTCTCCATTCATTCAATCGAATGATAAGGCTTTTGTTGAAAAGGTCCAAAATTAGTTTCTTCATCTCAAAATTAAATTAAACCGTTATATGATTTAATGTCAAGGTTTTTTGATGTTTGGAATTAAGTTGGGTTTTCAGGTACGGAATCGCCGAACCGTCAGCCCTCTCTCACGCCTCCGCCACCACCATGATCTTGTTCGATTTATGTATGGGATCTAAGTTCTCTTTCTCTCTCCATGTTTGTTGATTTCCCTCTCCCTTTGAATAGAATATATATATATATATATATATATATATATATATATATATATATATATATATATATATATATATATATATATATATATATATGGGGTGATAGAACCTTTTTTCTTAAGGTACATTTCTTTTCCATTTTTTTTTGCTCATTTAATGTCAAAACTCTGTCTTTTCAATCCACCGGTCCAATCAGACTTTCCAAATCTTTTCTTTTCCATTTAATTTTGAAGCAGCTCGACAGCGACACTCCTGCTTGGTTTTTCCTTTTCTTTTATTCCGCGCGCTGCAAAATGACGTCGTTTGGCCAACAATTGTTGACTTCCTCCGCCGCCTCGTTCGATGCCCGTTGCCGCTTCGTTCGATGCCGACCGCCATTGCCGCCAACGTCACTTCCCACCGCATTTTCCTCCAACGGCAGGCGTCTCCACTTTCGATCACATCCGAAATCGGATTACTTTTCAATATATCATATCAAAGAGTCGCCCTTCCGCAGATTTCTTCTTCGATTCTCTCCTCCGTCGTCGTTCCACCATGACTCATATCCTTCCGTAACTATTTTCTTTAACTTTTTTTTGTTTATGCATAATTAGTATGAATATTTTCATTTGTCAGATCTTTAATTTTTTCTTGATTATATTTATATATATATATAAAAAATATTAATTAAAACCCATGTTTTGATTTTCCCTTTCTTTCTGAAAGTAATTTCTTCTCGTAGAACTCAATTGAATTTAGTGTGTGTGTGTGTGTTTTCTGGCTCTGTTGTGTGCATATGTCTTGTATGTATTTCTCAACCGGAATAAACGTGGAATTCAAAGAGACCGTCACAGAGAAAGGGCTAATGCTCGCACCACCGGCAAAGAAAAGGGTAAAGATGATGGCTTCACCCCTGAACAGCGCCGTGAAAGGTAACGGCCGTTTTCTTTTAATTTTTTTCTCTGGTGCCTCGTTTGGTTGGGGAGATTAACTAAATAATTGGGCTTAGTTTGACGTATGGTATTCCTAATAACTTGTCGGGTTCACTCGTAGATGTTATGTTGTCGTGTCTTATCTTGCCTTATTTATTTGACGTGCCTGGAACTGATGAACTGATTGTGTTTTCATTAGAGTATTTAATCTTATCTTGCAAACCAAACGAGGGCTTAATTTTCAGAATTAATTTAAGAATGCAGCACAGGCAGCGTCAAGTTAAAGGATAATTCAAGTGGAATGCCCGTGCAGAAAGACAAGGTGAGTTTACAAAGTGCTGATTGCTGCCTTACCCCTTAGTGCCAGAAATTTCTTTGCATGCTAATAGAGGATGTTTAATATAAAAGATACAAGAAGAGACGATTATGGAGAAATTTAACACGAATAAAAATTCGGGTTATTACATAAATAGATTATTCAAATATCACAGAGGGAAATGGACATCAAATATTAGGATCATGAATGGGTCCCTTTGTCCAAACGGTGATGCGAAGAAGAATCTTAACACAATGGCAAAGCGTGAGAAAACTCCAAAAGCATTGGTAAGTTAACTTTCGTTAAAATGTTTTGATGTATTTGATTCTCTTCACATTAACATCTTGAAAATGCAGGTTATATATGTTCCATTTTAACCTTTAGTATATGAATTGACTTTATTTTTTCGGCTCATTCCGTATCCGACATGTTGATCAGGCTCCCTCAAACAGAAGAGACCATATAATAATAATATTCATGCTCTTACTGGCGGCTCATGTACGAGTTCGTTGTTATTTACATTGGTTTCAGTGTGTGTAAATGTGCTTCAACTAAATGTTCCGAACAACAGCTATATATCTACATGCCCATCTAATGAGATAATTAATAAGATGAGCAAGCTACGAGAAGAATTACAAGGTAATATTATAGTGAAGTTTATGTATTGATTCTTTCAACTTTTATTTTATTTAATTAATTTGCAGACAATGGGAGATGAATCGAGTGATGAATTAGATATAGTTGAACAACTTTCTTCATATGGGACAACCTTCTTCAAAACCAATAAATAATTAACACAAATCACTGTAACTATGGTTTTGAATTAATATTAAAACAAAAACAAAACATCAATCCATGCATAGCAAAGAAAGAAGAAAACATGTTGTAATATTGATAAGAATATATAGCTAATAAATTAAATTCAACAGTTGAAAACTCGAATAAAATAAAACCCTAATTCGGAATAAAAACCTAAATCTTGAATAACAATCAATCCTCATCAGATTCAACACCTTCTTCGTGGGCCCACCGGTGCTCCCGCCTAACCGCCTCTTCCTCCTCCGGCGTATAATCATTTTCAATGCCAAAAAGTTTCCTCACCGTCCCCACTCTTTTATTCATTATAAATTTAGCAATATTTGTGGTGGACGCATCTTGTAATTCCTTAATATTGAGGTAGTTGGCCGCATTGACAATGTCGAGGAGGGAATTAAATTCTTTGTCCGAAAAACATTCTGTGTCGAACTCGTCTTTCTCTTTCTCAGAGGAAGGATCAAGTACGTAGTGCTGCGTGTTTCTTGAGGTATGTAATAACCCACGACAGGGTTTCTGCGTCGACTTCTTCGAGCGGGATAACGCCACCTGCGCAGCCGTCTTCCACCATGTTCTTGATTGTGACCGATAAAACGACGACAATTTCGGGGACCTCAAATACTTCTCCGTTGTAGCTTTTTAGTGTTATTATTGTTTCGGGTTTGTTGTCGTTTTCTTGAGGAGATGCCATGAATTAATCAAATCGTAGGTTTTTTCTTATTAGGAAGATAAAAAAAAAAAAAAAATATGCGATGAAGAAGAAAGTTGTGCTAGCTATGTGTGTTATTTACAGGGATTGTTTGGGTAGTTAGTTTTGTGATTGGATTAGGAAAACATGTGGAGTATTTACGAATTACATGCACTAGGATAAAATAAAAGTTATTTTTCCTTTTTTTATTTAGTTAAAGAACACCATCGTTACATCAGAAGAAATATATTAAAATATATTATTTAATTATTCAATGAATCTTTTGATGCATGGTGATCAACCATGTTTGGGTGATGGAGCATGAGCATGGTGGTGGCCTTGTTTAGGAGCATGTGCATGAGCGTGGTGGTGGTGGGGAGCGGGAGCATGAGCGTGGTGGTTGCCGCCTTCGTGGTGGTGGTGGGGAGCATGTGCATGGGCATAACTATCAGCGATATGACCATGGTGGTGGCTTGGTTTAGGAGCATGAGCATGAGCGTGGTGGTGGGGGGGAGCATGAACATGGTGGTTTCCGCCTTGGTGGTGGTGGGGGGGAGCATGAACATGGTGGTTGCCGCCTTGATGGTGGTGGGGGGGAGCATGAACATGGTGGTTGCCGCCTTCGTGGTGGTGGTGGGGCGCATGTGCGTGGTGGTTATGAGCCGGTGAAGCATGGCCGGCGTGGTGGTTGTGGGGAGCATGTGCGTGGTGGTTATGAGCCGGTGAAGCATGGCCGCCGGCGTGGTGGTGGTGAGGAGCATGTGCGTGGCGGTTATGAGGCGGCGAAGCATGGCCGGTGGAGCGGTGGTGTTTAAACAGCTCTTCCTCATCTACGCTTCGAGCGAGAGAAGGTGTGAGCAGGACCAGAAGACCTAGGACCAACATAAGAGAATTGAACAATTTCGACATTTTTTCAAAGTTTTTTTTCTTTTAACTTCTTTTTCTTTTTTTTGATGCAATGTGAGAATTATAACTTGGGCAAATATATATAGGGATGAAGGATTTGTGGAAATTAAAGTTGAGAGTATTGCATTTGCTCAATATTTGCCTTGATTAATATATGACAATCTTGAATTATTAAATGTTCATACAAATTCGGCCTTTCCAATAATTTGAGGTTATTAAAATTAATGATGACATACATCTCTATTGCATCAGTATTTGAGTCCCGAATCCATTACTAATAAATATGAAGGCTCCGTTTGATAGAATTAAGTGCTTAATGTTGAATGCTGAATAAATGTCTGAATGGGTAAGAGCTGTGTCTGATTGCTGAATAATTAAGTTCATTTGATAACTGAATATCAGTAACGTCTGAATATTATAATTTTCCTGATATAACCTTGTATAATTCTGAAACATTATTAGTACTTAAATTTGATTAGAATATATGAATAAACATACTTTTTAAGCATGATCTACTTAATCAGTAAATTATAAAAATTTAACGGACATTACATATCTTGATATAAACTTATAATATCTAACATAGACAAAATATAAATTTCAAATTTCAGATTCAAACAACTAATAAAAATAAAAGTCATAAATAAAAGCAGAGAAAATATAAAAATACATTAAAGTCATTAAAATTGGCTCAAAAATATTAATCCCTAAAATTAACGTGAAAAAAATTAATAAATTCTAATTGGTCCTGGTCCCTCCAGGCATCAATCGGGTTGATATTTCATCGCGCACATTTGCCATGTATTGCATATCTTCGTCCCCCCACCATGGTCCAGTAGTTGTACCATCATTCACAAGGTTTTGCTCATCCTCATTCGTACCATCAAATGACATATTAGGTTGATCAAATCACTTAAACGCTCTCTCCTTATAAAATTATGAACCACAAAACAAGCAATCACTATATTTCTCTGCACATTAAACGAAAAAGGGGCCATTTTTTTTGTAAAATTGGAAATCTTTTCTTCAGAACTCCATAAGCTCGTTCGATGATATTCCTTAGTTGAGCATGAGCATGGTTAAATCTTTCTTCTAAGTTAAAGGACGCCTACGACGATAATCTCCTAACAATATCGTACATTACGATATGGAACCATAAATCCTCTAGTATGTGTATATGCAGCATCACAAAGATAGTATTTACCTGTAACCATTATAAATATAAACTAGTATCAAAATTTAACGTATAAATATTAAGAATTTAGTTTGAATTTAAAGTAATACCAGGTGGAGGCCATGGAAACCCGTTTCTTGGATCAGCAACTGTATCCGTTAAGACTCTTGAATCATGTGTTACCCCTTCCCAGCCTGCCCAAACGAACGTAAAAAACATATTAAAGTCGCATATTCCTAAAATATTTTGATAACATTCTCCCTTTCCTTTACCCCTATACATAGTCTGTTGTGAAATTGGAATAATGGCAGGTATTAATGTTCCATCAAGTGCACCAACTGTTCCCTACATTTAAATAAAATAAAAAATTATGCAAACGTTAGATACTTACAAATCTAAAGCAATAAAATAATGACAAAAAAATATACAATATACAAAAATATCTACCTTAAAAATGCGGTTTAATCTCCTAAAACTTGCTGAAATGTTTGGATTTGGATCAAATGTTGTGGGTACTATTACCTCCCTTGCCATATTCATCATTGCACGCAACACTTCGTGAAAACACGCATGAACTGTTTGTGAAGAATGTTGAAATCTACGCTTCACCACACGAAGACGCTTACTATGCCCAACAATCTGCAAGAACATTGTCATTTTTTCTTCTACAGATATATGTTTACTATCATGTAGTCACCCTCTTTGTCTAAAATGTATGCTTAAATGAATATACGCAATACGAGACATGCGCATTAAATCCATACATTGTTTGTCATGACACAGAGAATAGCTCTAACGTGTAAGCATGACCCGACAATGTTGAATTGTTATCTATATATCTTGGTACATGCATTAAATGTCTCGGTCAAATTTGTTTGTACCAATAGATCATCATCAATATCATAATCTCATAAATTTTCATATTTAACCTGTTAACAGAAATGAATAATACATTAAATATTTGAGAATCAACATTTCTTAAGCACATAATTAAATCATAAAGATAATTCAACTCACAAGGCAAATATAAAATAAAGTCTATCATTATTAAATACCAAAAAACGCAAAGTTCATAACTATTGTACGAAAATTAAAACAAATTCATTAAAAGTAAATACTACTGAAGTCTTAAAATTAATCTACATAAGTCCTTGCAAGTTAAAATTCAAATCCCATGTTTTGTCCAATTCTTTTAATCCATGCTTTCAGAACACCCACATTATCCTTAGGAAACACCATCCAAGCTTCTCTATGTCCCGCACAACTACCAAATATCACAACAACAGAGACATAAAAGATGTCTTCTTTATCCCCTCCAAGTTCATCTAATTTAGTAATGCAATCTGTAACTGACGGTCCACTATTATTTTTTATCATAAACTTCAAAGCAGCTGACATCTCTTCTACTAAATTATTATCACTAGATGAAGGTTGGATCTTTTTCTTTTTCTTTTAGGTTTTTCTCCTCGTGAGTGATGGTTGGAATCATTACTCTGAGTGTCTGTGGCAGGGACAAAATTTTCATCTTCATCACCAAATAAAATATCTTCTATGTCATATTGTTCCGCATTTCGAACAGTTGAAGAAAATGAGCTAGTACAAGGATTTGGATCTTGGGAACTAGGTCCCCAAGAATGAATCCCTGTAGCAGTGGTTCCATCAAATAGTGCTCTACAAAGGTCAGGATACGGTAAGGGGGCAAGTCTTAAACTCCTTGTCTTAGGATGAGCCTGTAATTAGATATGAAATAATAATTCTTAATATAGTGGAATAGTTAATGAAAATTACTGAGATAACACACTGAAGAACTTAAACACTAGACCTTTATATACTCTGTTCACTCATCCTTTGTCATGTTGATGGTGTTGGTCGCATGATTGTAAATATTGCTTGTTTTCATAGTTAACGGTAACCAAACTTGATACTTTTGTTTTAAGTAGTCGTATCTATTCTTCATTTGTCTTTGAGAAACCACAAAGTTATAATTTTTCTTGAGAGTATCCATAATCTTTTTCCAAGATTCAGCCTTAAGGCTTCCTCCTTCCCTGCCATTTAGAGCAACTTCTTGGATACACGCTTCGAGAAAACATTTATCTACTTCAGTATTGTTCCATCTGACTCTATTATTTTCCTCTGATTCTTCCATCCCTATACTCATAGATATTTATGCGCAAAAGGAAAATTTAAACCAATATACAGTATCACATATCATTACTACAAACAACCGACAAACTACCAACAAACAAGAAAAAGGTGAATAGACAAACTACCGACAAACAAGAAAATTTAAACCAATAGACAGTATTCACTCTTGAATTATAAGAGTTCAATTTTTTTATCATCCTAATTAAATAAAAGGTGAATAGACAAAAATAATTTGCATTATAATGAACCCAAATTTTTTAATGAAAGAAAAAGATGTGTACGCTAATAAAGCTATTGTGGGAGCATCCTGTTGTAGTCAAGCATGCTGCTTTCGTTTTTTTTTTTTTTTTTTTGGGAATGTTTTTCTTAAAGACGTTGATGGGTGATGCAATTAAAAATAATAATTAATATATCCTATTTGATCACTAATCTCTTCAATCAATATTCTAATCTTCGGCCTTCTCCTAAAGAAAAGAAAATTAAAATTTTATCTTCCCTCACTCATTCCCCATATCGGAGTGCACGTTAGCACTTAGCAGGTAATAATTAAATAAAAAATAGTTGAATTACTTTAATCTGAAGTACATAGAATTCAATAGGAAATCAACTCTTTCAAGAAAACTCACAGTTGAGGTTTTTGTGAAAATTTCGATCACTCTCATAATTCTCACCAACTATTTCTCTAAAATTTACCTATTATTAATAGAGGATAAGGAATCTATGTAGTCCATGTACTATGGATTTAAAAACATAATTAACATATATAAAAATTCAAGAATATAAAGGTTTATTCAGAAGGAAATTGATGAAGAAGAGAGATATAACCTACCGGTCTGAACAATTTTCGTTCAATAGTTTTTGATGTGCTTCACTGTCGTCGCCCCCAGCAGATTGTTGATGGAGATGGAGAGAAAAAATATCGTGTTATGAGGTAGGGTAAATATTTAAATAGTTATTTAAGAATAAAAGAGTCCAATATTCGTTCAGATATTCCTCTTACCGAATAAGCGGCAAATTTTCGGCTGAATCGTAAAGAGATTAGTGGACCGATTCAGAGATGGTTACCAAATGGACTTAACGGCAAATCTACTGACCGAATCAACATAGGACTCATTAAGAGGTCCATTAAGTGCAATCAAACGGGCCCTAAGACTATGACAACCACACGGCATGTAAAAAGCTCTTGGATTTTGATCAAGTAATCGTTTTTGTACACCTCTTTGTTTCCCTTTCATATTAGACCCATTATCGTAACCTTGACCCCTAATATCATTGATGTCTAGTTCAAGAGTTTTGAGTACCTCCTTGAGTTCACTAAAAATCCCAAGTCATGTTGTGTCATCCACCTTTAAAAACTCCAAGAAGAACTCTTCAACTTTTATTGGGCTTACAGTAACATCTACACATCGTATGACGAGAGTCATTGCTCTTTATGGCTTACATCTGGCGTACAATCAAGTATAACAGAGAAGTATTTCGCCTTTGTTATTCTTTCCACAATGACACTTTTAACTTCACTTGCCAATAAATGAATCAATTCATTTTGAATCTTGCTACCGAGATAATGATAATGAATCTGACGTGTTTGAACTCTTCGAACATGCTCTTGCATAATAGGATCAAATATAGCAATAATTTCAATGAATTTCAAAAAAATTCCATTTCCATCTTCATGGAGAATTTCACTGTCCCCTCGAAATGCCAAGTTCTGTTGGGCAAGAGTTCGCACAAGGGCAATTATCCTTATCAATACTTGTTGCCAATAATCTTTCTCGCTGTTGATTTGTTCTTGTAAACTTTTATCAATCGTTTCATTCTTTTTCAATCTCACCTCCAATTCGATCCACTTGCTCATACAAATAATATGTCTGTTCCTCCCTTCGTGACTCTTTATCCTTCTTGTAAGATTTTTCCAATCTTTAAGACCAACGGTTGCTAAATGAGTCTTGTTTCCCTCTTGTTTGAACAATTTGCAGCAAAAACAGAATATTTTATCCACTGTCTTCGAATAAACTAACCACTTTCTCTCATGCTTTTCCCCATTTGGTAATTGTCGGACATAATGTACATTGGAGAAATGTCTATATATAAGAATCGTCAAGAGGGTACTCAAAATCAACATCCACATCCTTGATGGACCTCGTTCTACTATCAAGTCTATCATCTTTCGGTCAAGTTTGTCCCAATTGGTTGGATCATTCAACTTCAAACTTACTTGCTCATTGTTGATATGTTCAACAACCGGATCATTCTCATTCCCAACACACGTAGTCTTCAATTCGTTTTCTTGGTTAACTTCTGCACTCGGATCTTCCAGCTTTGCTGTCTCATTACCATTTTCATCCTCGTCCAGTGCTTCTTCGACTGTTTATGTATCTTCATCTTGGCGTTTGCTACCAAAAAACTTATGAAGATCTCTAATTTCATCATCAAAATTGACATGGTGACTGGTGAATAAAAAGTTAATAGCAAATTAGCAATCCACGGATTTGGTGGCTTATGCAGAATGGGCTCTATAGTAACTAGAAACAAGAAAAATTAGATAATTTCACTAAAAAGCAAAATAAAAGAGAGTAATAAAATATTACCTGGAAGAAAATTTATGGTGTTTCAAGGAGTCTAGTCTGACTATTGGACTTGGAGGCTTGCAGCAGAATTGCTTGGAAGGGGAAGGTTCCAATTAGACGAGGGATTTGCAAAATTTGGGGTTTAGGGATTCCAATTAGGTGAGGGATTTGCAAAATTTGGGATTTGCAAATTTTGTGAAGAGTGCAAAGTATCGCAGGGAATTTCCGTAGGGCGTAGACTAGTAAGCAATAAGTAGTGAGTTTTATTTTAGGAACAAAATAATTAACAAAAATAATATAAATTTAATATGGGCAAATTACCAAAACCCCCTCTGAGGTAAGCCTAAATAACGAAAATCCCCCCCACGTTCTCGTAATTACGAAAACCCCCCTTGACTAACGGTTGATCCAATTTTTTTAATCGAAAACCTGAAATGTCTATTATATCCTTCTGTTAAATATGTGAAAATAAAAGAAAAAAGCTGAAAAATAAATTATTTTGAGGGTGGAGATTTTGCTGAGCTCCGGCGGGAGTTTTCCGGTGAGTTGCTTCTTGAAGAGGATGAGCGATTCGAGTTTCGTGAGGTTGCTGAGTTGTTTAGGGATTTGGCCGGAGATATTTGCGTCGGAAATCTCAGATTCCCCAGCTCCGGCGGTATTGCGCCGCCGAGGAAATTTCCGGCGAGGTGGATGAACTCGAGCGATTTGAACGAGCCGTACTCCGGCGGGATTGGACCGCTGAAGTAGCTTCCGGCGAAATTCAGCACTTTGCCGGTAGGTTTCCGGCGAAGCTGTTGCTGAACCAAGCGGACAATACCTCCGTTTCCTTTGCCGATAACTTGAACTGCATCGAAGTCGGCTAAGCTCAACTGGTTATCCGATGGCTGTATTAACGCCGGCTGAAAGGTGAAACGAGCGTATCATCAAATTAAAATGCTACTACTTAATAAGCCCTAATAAACGCAGTTTTGTTTGCCGAATCGTCGAACTCGAAACTAAGAAAAACACTTCAAAAATTGCATCTCAAACACACAAACATGAAACAACAATGCAAACAGATAAAAATCATAAAGGCTCAACAGTGATAAAATCGCATCGAAATACCCACACGAACACATAAAAATCGACACAGGAAAATAGGTAAATTAATTAATTAATAAATAAAACTCATACAGCTTCGGTTTCAGCTTGGGAGACGATCCGAACTCCATCCCTGTTAACCAAGAGATCACCATCCTTAAATGTACCCGAACCAGTCCTGGACACACACACACACACACAATATTAATTAAAGATCCAAATCACAATTTAAAAGAAAAAAAAAAAGAGGAATTACAGGAATTTAGAGATGTCGTCGGGTGGAGGGAGAGAGAGCTTGAGATTAGGTGCTAAGGAACCTTTCTTCATTTTCACTTTTTTCTGGGATTCTGTATTGTTTGTTAGACTGCACCGAAACCCGGTCCAAGAATTGGTATTACAATTACCCCTAAGGGTAATTTCGTGTATAAGGGCAAAATTGGTATTATCGGAGGAATATTCGGGAGAATCAAAAAGATTCTATCGAGTTTAACACCGTTAGAGCGATGTCTGCATACCTCAGGGGGTTTTTCGTAATTACGAGAACGTGGGGGGGATTTTCGTTATTTAGACTTACCTCAGGGGGGTTTTGGTAATTTGCCCAATTTAATATTTAGGGGCCCCGAGATTAAGGTAATTATAAAAATAGCCAAAAAACTTTGCTTTTAGATTTATTTTAGAATTGAGGTTTTAAATTTACTGAATTTTCTTCCAATTAAGAATGGCCATTCACGACAAATAGCAAACTCCCTCTGATCGAATTTTTTAATAAATAAAAAGGATAAAAGTTTGGTATACTATAACCTTCTCAATTGGAGAATTTAATTGCTTGGATGATTTCGTGAGTGAAGTAGATGAAGAAATGGAAAAGAAGAGGCACGGCTGCTCAATAAATAACCTAGGCTTGATTAATTATTGTATATATATATATATATATATATATATATATATATATATATATATCAGTTTTATGGGAGTTTTATGGGGCAGGTCGCGCGGGTCGCGGGTTTTTATTGTCAAACCCGCAAACCGAGCCATACCAGGCGAGTGTCCATATTATCAAACTACCGGCAATAATTTAATAGGTAAACCTTGCGGGTTTCGGGCTGGTCGGCTCAGGTTGGGCGGGTGGGTCGGGTCCGACGGGTTTATGTTAACCCATAGAAACGATGTTATAAAAAATAAACACTTAAAATTTTAATAGTAATATGCCTATTTTGAATATTTAGCTTATATGTGATATTGTTTGGGGTTTATTGCATTTACCACCCATGTGTTTACTCTTATTGGTAAAAAAATCCCCGTGGTATAAATATTATAAAAAAAAAGTTGTAATTTAATTATATAAGTAATCTAATTAAAACGTACTATTCAGGAGTGATAGGGGCAAATTCTGCTTGGGCCTAAATAATTATACTTTGGGCTTGTGAGTCTTTGGACCTCCGGAATAACAAGGTTCCAGAAGAGGGAATCTACTTAAAAACAAAAAAGACGGCTGGGAAAAGATGTCGATAATAAAGCATTAGGGTCCATTTGATATACACCCCTCATATGGAAAATATATAGGGATAGGTCCCACCCCTAAAATTTTTCCTTGTAGATACCACTGTGAGGCAAAAGTACTATTGTGCTCTTATGTTCAATTTTCACACAACTGCATTCAACATTTTGACCAACTATATTTAACATTTTTGACATGCATTATTTTTTTTACTGCATATATCATGATTTTTAATTTTAATAATTTTTTTATTCATGTATATATTGTATCATTTTTTTTTATTATTATTGTATTTTTTTATAAAAAAAAATTTAATATTTCAATTTTTTTAATTTTTTTGATTTTTAATTTTTAATTTTTTTTAATTTTCACTTTTATTTTATTTTATTTTTAATTTTATAAATTTTTTTTATTGTTTTTATTAATTCCAATTTTAGTAAAATTACTGTACTAAAAGTATACTACATATGACTACAGTGTACTACCAATTTCAATAGTCATGTATAGTTATATGTAGTCATGTACTGTCTTTTTACCCCAAAATTCATCTACACCTACAACAAAATTCATAATTGTGGATCTTGATATTATAAATCAACTAACAAACAAAAAATGAAAAAACATAATGACATGCATATATTCTTCAAACATGAACAAGCTTTACTATACATTAAAAACCCTATAGCATACATATAACTATATGTTACTACATGTGACTATAGTTACCTACAATTATCTATAGTTATATATAGTGACATAAATTCTAGACTACTGTAGCATGAATCCAACTTCACAAGGCACTTCACTGCATCTTATTCTCTGCATCTCATAAAATTATAATAAAAGCAAAACTTGCGACAAAAAAATACGAGTTAAAGAGCAAAATGGAACATGCGAGTTAGATTAAATGAAAAATAAAAATAAAATCATGAAATATATATATATATATATATATTTTTTTTGATAAATTTGTTGTACTGAAATCGAATACAAATGACTATAGCATACTACAAGTTCTATAATCATGTATAGATATGTAGCCATGACTATACATGACTACATATAACTGTATCTTCACCTGACCCAAATCATCCATCTAAGTAACCACTACTGATTAAGTTTCTACTACAGACAAACAAAGCTCTCACACTTGAGGCATTTCGGATCATCTTCAAATAAATACAAAAAATAAATTACATATGATTTATAACAAAAATGAACATGATAAGAATCAAACAAAATAAAAACTCAAATTAATCCAAAGAAAAAGATTTTAATATTAATTGTTCACATATCTTCAAAAACATAGTAGATCTGGGTTTTTTTTATAAAAATGCAGTAAATATATACAAATCAAACACCACCGGTTCCTGATATGGAATTCACCATTAGATCTGACTACACATAGTCGGATCACGATTTTGAAATTTTCGAATTCAGTTGGTTTTCATCAAAAACAAAAAACACAAAAAAAAAGGTGAAATGGTGACAAGAATTCAGAACTTAAAAAAATAAATTAAAAATAGATGGGCATTCACTTCGTCTGTACATTACTAAACACAGAAATGTATGTGCCTTTCAATTTATAAGTTCTAACTCAAAATTCCTACAATCATCTACGCCGAATTTAATTAGGGCTTGCTCATAGATTCCCTCGGAGAAACAATCTGAACCAAACACCAGCGTTATGGACCTTCCCTATCCTCAGAAACGAAAATACTTCTCATCTCCCCTACCGCCGTCGTATCCACCCACCACCGCCCCATAGACCTCTCACTCCTCGAGAAATTCCAGCAATATCTCCGATGCATCAGATGGTGTCGTCGGAGAAAGGTGCAAAGATTTCATATGGAGAAGAGACGTGAAGAAGAAATCAAACGAGAGAGAGATGGTCGGCGGTTGTGAGTTAAACGTAGGTCTAGGGCATATATGGATTGAAACTTAAAGGGTAAAATAGGTATTTCAAGATGCCCATGGGGGTCTAACTAATTAACATTAGAATTTGGGTTTTTGACTAGAACAGAAAAAACATTGGACCTCCTCATATATATTTTCAAAACTAGGGGTATCACTCATTTCCCCAAAGCATTAATGGCTGGAGAAAGAATTAAAGTCCCCCATCCCAGCATTTAATGCTCTTAAATGTCCATCGCATTAAAGGCCCATCAAAGCATTAAATGCTCATAAAGGCAACATTAAGAATAGCTCGCCCCTACGAAAGTGGAACGTCGCTAGCACAAACTGGTATCTCGTCTAGGAAGTTACCTCGGCAGGAAGCAACTTTACCTTGCTAGGAGGGAAGAGGGAGAACTGATGTGAAGAGACAGGTGTCAGGCTAGGGTAGGAAGTCGGCTATAGGCTTAAGAATATATATATATATATATATATATATATATATATATATATATATATATATATATACATATGTGTGTGTGTGTGTGTGTGTTATCCCACGTGGTCCAGTAGAGCCCATGGGACAGATAGGAGAATAGTATAAATACTTCTCTTATGTTTGTAAGAAGCTAGGTCATCATAAATACAACAAATATTCTCTTAAAAACTAGTCTTCTTTCTTATTATTTTATAAAAGCTTATAATTAATATAAGTAGTTTGGCTTGTATAAAACCATAATTAATTGTAGGATCTTTTAGATCCCATCAAATGGCATCGTCTGTGGGAAACTTTGTGTTATAGGCGTGAGTTGTTTGTGATTTTATTTCTCTACTCATTTTTATTTTTCTCGGTTATTTCCTGTTATATAGGTTTTTCCGAAAAGTGTAATGGCTGTTGAGAATGAGAATTTGGAGGTCCGCTGCTGCCTGCAACACTGCTATTTCACGTGGCTCCGATGGGCGAGACCTCGGGAGCGCCATTGTCTCTCACGTTGGAGGAAGTGCAAAGGATAGTTGATCAGGCGATAAAACAAGACCGGGCGGGCAAGAAGTTTGTTAAGCCTCGCCTTCTCCAAAGTTCGATAAGGGCTGCAGTAATTCCGAGGATAGTACAAGCGGAGAGCCCCTTGGTGGCATCCCCACCCTTTCCGAAAGTGCAAGAACGAGGTAACTCTTTCTCTAGCGATATTACGGCTAGCAACCTACCGAGAGGATTTCAAGCCTTGGAGCATCTCGCTTATGACAGCACGACAGACCCTTAAGACCATGTGAGTAGGTTCCAGACTACCGCATACTTGCATCGATTCTCGGATGGGATTTGAAACACGTGGATCTTCCACAAGTGTGTTTTTAACTCTCTTAATTTTCAAAACTAAATTTTAGTTATAGCTTAGTGGGATAAGTATAATGCTTAGTGGGTTAAGTAGTGCTTAGTGGGTTTAATTGTGGATTTTATCTTAACTACTAAACTAACCCACTAACCCATTTTCTTGAGTGCTCTTGTAGTTGGTTTTCTTGCAGATCATGGGCTGAGGAGTGGAAGCTTGGAAAGTCTATAAGTACCAAACTCAAGACTCAAGAAAGTTACAGATTTTCGAAGAAACAAAAACCGAGTGCTGAAGATTATTCATGAGAGTTTTAGTGTGTTTCTAGAATCTGTTGTACGTACTCCTCACGAGTACATTCTTTGAAATCTAGAATTTTTAGTATTTATCTTTTTGTTTCTAGATTTGAATGTAAGAATGATCATATTAATTATTCATTCATAAGGAAGAAGTTTTCGTACATCTTCTCTTTGTATTCTTGTAATACTGTTTTAATATAATTTTTCTGTCCTGTAAAGGGCAAGTTCACAAGTTTTACTTGTGAACATTTTTAGATCTGAGTATTGTCTTCATATTTCCGCTGCATGTTTATTCAAGTGTCATAACACTTAAGATAACATCTATGTATTAAACGAATTCGGGACCATAAATTCTTTCTGGATTAAATGCCAAGCTCTCGCCACTACGTTGCGGGAGTCTGCTCAATTATGGTTTGATCAGTTGCCTGAAGGGTCCGTGAAAAACTTTGAAATGTTCAGCTCCTTGTTGCTGGACCATTTTGTGAGCTCCAAAAAGCAGAAGAAGTCTGCCGTGACTCTGTTTAGTGTTAAACAAGAGGGTCGAGACCCATAAGGAGCTTCGTCCGACGATTCACAAGTGCGACTTTGGAGGTACCGGGCCTCTCGTAAGATGTCCTCGCAAATGCCTTGATGCAAGGATTAAAGGATGGTGAACTCTTTAGGTGGCTGGCAAAGAGACCGCCCACGACGTATGACGAGATACTGAAGCGGGCGGAAAAATACATAACCATGGAAGAGGCAATGAAGATGAAGGATGATGAAGAGGAATTCGTGCCAGCGCGACGAGGTGCCTGACGGTCCGCTCTGCAGGATAGAACTCGCCCCGGCTCAGTCGGCGAGCTCCCGATCTGGAGGTGGCAGGGCGAGATTATCGAAAGCCTCACTACACTACCTACGCGATACTGAATAAGATACCATCCTAAATATTGATGGGGATATAAGGAGGATCAAACATACGATGGCTAGACACATACAAAAAAGGGCTCAATAGACACGCCGATGAAGCGGGATACTGTCGATACCACAACGGATACATGCACTCATCTGAGGGACGAGCTGGAGAGATTAGCAAGGGAGAACAGACTAAGAAACTTTTTTGGGAAAAACGTGGGACGAGGTTTGGATCAGATGCGATTGGGAGATGTGGCGATAACCCCGGTGCAGACCCCTGTATACGGATTTTCAGGCGAGATGGCTGAAAACATAGGCGAGGTATTCAGAGAATTAGATCGGTTCTATTAAGGACAGGTCGTATTGATAACAAAGAAAACTCAGGAGAAGAAGCAAGCTTCAACGCTCCCCAAGATAACAGAGCCATCATTGTGGGGAGGGTAAAGAGCATCCAACACAAACCGGCCTTGCATTCCCTTGTTTCGTCGTGGCACACCCCCCGGCTCAGGGGGGACCTAAAAAGGCCTTTCGTATCCCTCCAGATTACGTTGGGCACCAGGCCCCTTGTCCAGACACACACGGTCCGATTCTTGGTAATGGATACCCCATCCACCTATAGTGTCATTCTAGGGAGACCCACCCTCAACAAATTCGAAGCCATTCCATCTACTGTCCATACGAAATTGAAGTTTCCCGTAGGAAGGGAGGTAGGAGAGGTTAAAGGAGACCATGAAGACTCTAGGAAATGTTATGTGGATGGAGTACACAAGGCCAGTAGGAATCGAGAAGAACTGATGAACACGTTGGGAGGTGCGCGAGAAAGGATTGATCCTGACACGAAGAAGCCCCGAGTAATGCCTGCAGAAGAGTTACTAATCGTTCAGTTGAAACCTAGCCAACCAGGTCATATCACCAGAATAGGAAGCGGCATGGGCGAGACCCTCACTGAAGAGCTGATTCAATTCTTAAGAAAGAATTGCGGCGTCTTTTCATGGACACCAGAGGACCTGAGAGGAATCAACACTGATTGAGTCTTCGTCCCGAAGCTCGACCAGTCAAATAGAAAAGACGACACTTTGGCACCGAGAAGGATGATATCATAGCGACAGAGGTGGATAGGTTATCAAAAGCGGGGCACATTAAGGAAATCCAATTCCCAAATTGGTTGTCAAATGCGGTATTGGTTAAGAAAGCGGAGGGCAAATGGAGAATGTGTGTGGACTTTCGGGACATCATGATACGAACCCCGTATAACTTGTTACGAGACCCTAATACCTTACGCGGAAGCAAGATCGAAAACATCCAAAAACAAAGATTCAAAGGGTGGAACCGCGACCCGTTGCCTATACAGAGGCAAGAACCTTGGTATGTGAAGACGCCGCAATCGATTGTGAAAGATCGATTGATAAGTCGGGGTGAACAAACGGAATCCACCGATATGTTCGAAGAGTTCTTAAAGAACCAAAGAGAATAAACTAAATTAAATCATCAAAATTCGTCCCCTAATACGCCAAATTGGCAGCCTATTTATAAGTGTTAAAAAGACTCATTTTTCATAAGGAAAAGGACTCCTACCTAAACTATAATAAGAAAACTAATAAATAAACAAATCATAACCATAAAGAAGTCTAAAATAATAAAAACATAATAAATACTAATTTAAAAACGTGCATAAATAAATTAGATAGCTCGATCTTCAAGTCGGCTTCTCGGTCACCCGGCTTCTCGGTCACCCTTCTAATCTCGCGTAGACAATTGGCTGTGCACGTGCATGAACTTCATTCTCAATTACGTCACCGTTATACTTTGAATCTCTCTCCGCTCAAAACATGAAAGTTGTAGAACTTCCAGTTGGCTTTCTATAGCAATTTGAATCACCTAAATTGGACGTCATGTGAGAGAGTTATAATTCGAATGGTAAACTCTGCCAGAATCATACGGGGTTTTCGGGATGCTTCCAATTCCAAACCAAGGACTCTTCAAAGACCTGATCCAAGCATTTAATCTTCAATTCCAAACCGAATAAACTCTTTAAACTTGTACGCTTTCGCTTCTTCCAATTCTTCAACTTGGAGCTTGCTAGGATCATATCAGAATCCCCCTCTTTAAAAGGATTCGTCCTCGAATCCGGACAAATATCACAAGTAGTATAAACAAAATCGATCTCTCTGTTCGGTAGCAAACTTACACATCTCTGCACCACATCGCAGAACACACCATCTTGCAGTCATTGAAATGTGTACGGAACATGGATATTTTGTAGCTCGAAGTCCCAATGCGTCCAACCTCTTTATAGAGAATGGATGAAGCATCTCTCTAGGCACCGCCATCTTATCAACATTCACACTGAGAGTTTGCACTTTGCTTAGCTCAGCATTAACTTCGATGCATGACTGGATCATATCACATCAACAAAGCTTGTCCGAAGGATCATTATCCCTTGTGAGGATTGCACTGTGTTTACGTCGGTGTTCAATTTAACTGGGATGCAATCGATGTAGGAGAGATATCCCGTCATTTCTCCGAGTTTTGCACGGATGTCTTCCAGAGTCATCCCTATCTCGTCCAAGTACTCACGACGATTAATAGAGCCGAGTCTCTGCATTTCCTACTTTGTTCAATTGTGCTTTTTTCTCCACTTCGTCTTTCAATCTTTAGATATACCAACTTATTGCCTACCATATTAAGTAAATAACACGAGTTATTAACATTTTTAATTGATGACATTCTAATGATATCTTTTTTCTTTTGCTTTTACGCGAAAGGTCACTTTGCACCCCTAGATTATGGGGTGTGTTGCAAACACACCCCCGACTTATTTGATAGATTTTCCTTTTTTAGAACCAAGGATACAAGTGTAGAACAACCAACTCATTATTTATGTTTGAGTTGTTGAATTGAGCAAATCTTAGAATAAATTGTAAATTCAATTTTAGAAATGCATAAAATTATAGTCAATAATTAAATCACCTCAAATTACGTGGTAAGCTAAGGTTCATACTCCACTTGAGCCAATCTAACCATTTAAACCATAAAATAAAATCAGACTCTAATCATCGCCGGAAACGTGGACACAATATAATCGCAATTCATAATAATGGTCTTTTAGTAATCATTTTTCAAAAACAAAAAAGAAATTGACAGAATTGCCAAGTAGGGGCTGGAAATTGGGTGTTCGTTAATTAGGTTTGCCGGTACAAACCATGTCGATTCGAAAATTTGGCACTTGTCGAATCTCGAATTCGGTAATTCGGTTTTTATTTTGGTGGTCTAAGGTAAATAACGTAATTAATTGTTATTTTTTGATAAAATTGGAAGTGTAAAAATGTAACATAATACTATCACTTCTCAATTAATAATAATTCATTTGTTTTATCATAAATTTTAATAATAGTTTGCAATCCAATTGCTTTGACTTATACTATTTAACAAGGCTACCTTTTAGATGCCTTTAACAAATGAGATAGAGATAAATTATTCATCAAAAATAAAAGGAAACATAGATAAACTGCTTGGCCCTTCAATAAGTCAACTTTCAATCAGCCCATAACCAAAAATCATTACTTGAAGTTAATATTATATGCATACATACAGGAATGTTAAATCTCACACTAATTTTACCAAATCATACACACAACTGAAAATATTTATCTCACTAAAATCTTCTCTTCTTCTTCCCCACCCTTCTTTTTTTTCGCTAACTTTTTAACAAAGTCACACAAAAAAAATGTCCCTAGCATTTCAAGTTCGAATTTGAAAAAATATTCATGTGTTCAAACTATAACAGAGTTGGAACTTGAGGAAAAAATTTGAATCGATATGAATTTGAATAATTAAAAAGTCATAATGAAATTGAATAAATACTTAACAAAACTGAACTCCTTTTTCATGATATTTCACGTGAAAAATTAACCGAATTTTGAGTGACCTGGATTTAAAATCATCATAGAGAGAAGTTAGAGAGAATATGAGTAAAGAGAGATTTTTTTTAATTTATGTGTGAGATTTAGTAAATATTAGTGTGGGATTTAGCACGCCCCATATGCATATCGATATGTATATCATAATTTTTCAAATATATATGATACAAATTCATTTTAATCAAAAATTATAAATTTGATGATCATAACGTGAAATATGATAATATTGAAATGTTTTGTAAACAAAAATTCAATTTTAACTTTTTCTTTTCTTTAAACGTTTATTTTTTTTATTTTTTTATGTCTGTTTTTTCCGCCGCCGGTTTCTCAACGCCGACTGGCGTTGACTTTTTTTGATTTATTTTTTCCTTGTGTTTGTATCCGTCTTTTTAGGCCCACCGCTAAACCTTGAATGTAATTGTACAGTCATTGACAGTAATTGTACTGTCGTTGAAAGTAATTGTACTTCCTTGACAGTATAATTACTGTAAACACAATAATATTACTGACAATAAAAAAATAATATTATTATCGTTTGGCTTTTTAATTTTGTTTGATTTGTTGACAAGTCATCGTAATAATATTATTGTCGTTAACGGTAAAATTACTGTAAACTCAATAATATTACTATCAATCACATCAATATTATTTTTATTTTTTTGCCTTTTTATTTTGTTTGATTTATTGATCGATTAACGTAATAATATTACTGGCTACTATTGTGATATGACTGTAAAGACAATAACATTACTCTGGTTGACCAAAATATTATTGTAGTTACAGTAATACTGTCGTTACAATAATATTATTGTGGTTGATAGTTATATTATTGTCAACCACACCAATATTAATTCTTTTGCCTTTTTATTATGTTTGCCTTTATTGAACGATCCACATATTAATATTACTCTATAACACAATAATAGTGACTTTTTTCGTGGTAATATTATTGTACTAGAGAGTAATTGTTGGTCGAAAACCTACACGCAAGTGCACGTATCGTACAAGTAATATAGTGGACTAAAAGTCTGGATATCGAACCCACAGGGAATATTTAATTATCTAATCCTAGACGCTAAATTCTACCAATTATTATCAAGCCCACCCTACACAGTCGAATTTTAGAGAGAATTAACTAAATTAAACTAAATTAAAAGCAAGCAAAAACAAGAAAGCAATTTAAAACGAAGATTTAATCAAGATAAGCAAGCCTAGGATTTTATTCTTCCCCCTATGTGATTATTACTCCCCCAATTCCTTCAATTATGCAAGCAATTAATCCGGATTATTAACCTGAGATGCTAAAATAATCATAACCCGCTTCTGCGTGTATTACGATTCTAATACTCTAGATTCAATTACTATATTCCTATGCAATTAATTCTAGAACACAGCGTTAGGCACAAATCTCAATAATAGCTACCTAAGAGATTAACTATATTCATATGTTAATACCACAAAGGCTCTTCTACCACAGTTCTAATTATTAACCCGATCTTCCGATTCATGCGATTAACAATAACATAAAAGCACATAAAGTGGCCAGTTTCATGAACTTAATAAAACAAGTAGAAGAAATAATCCGGGATTAAAACTTGCATAAAATCATAAAATTGGGTTCATAAATCCCACATAGGGTTCCAAATAAAATCCTAGAAATAAAGAATTAGCTACTCGTGATTCTTATGATAAATAAAATAAAAGAAATAAATTAAATAAGAAAAACTATGCTTGAGTCTCCGTTGATCTTCGTTCCTCGCGTTTTTGTGGTGTAAAATTTTCGTCCTTATGATGTAGAGACTTGTTGCTTTTATAGGCTTTTCTTGATAAGGAAGTAGTGGAAACCTAATAGGAATCAATTTCCGCCACTTTCCCCCATCAGGACTTGTTCTTCCATTTCCGCCATGTTGGAGTCCGAATTTTGGAATGTTGTGTAAATAAGAATTGTAGCCCTTAAAATTAGCTTTCCAATGCCGCCAAAATCAGCTGATTTGGAGTTCGTATGAGAGAGATATGCTTGAAATGGTGGACACTGCCAAAGTTGTGGCGAGATTCCTTCTTCCAATTTGATTTATTTCCTTATTTGCAACTTTTCCTTTCTTTTTGATCTTTTTTTCCTTCATGGACACCTAATTCTCGTTTTCACCTATAAAACACAAAATCAATCTATTAAAGCACAAATATAATTAAATCTAAACAAAAGATCCACGTAAAGTAAGCGTATTAAGCGTAAAATTTACACTCAACAGTAATATAGCAATATTATTGTGTTAAACAGTAATATAATTAATATTAGTGTGTTAAACAATAATATAATTAATATTAGTGTGTTAAATAGTAATATAGTTAATATGAATGTCAATCACAACAACATTACTATTTGAACGGGCCAAAATTTTTTGAAGGAAAAAAAAAAAGTCAACGCCACCAGAGACTGGCGGCAGAAAAGAAAAAGAAAAAAAAATCAAAAAATTCAACGTCGGTGACCGACATAAAAAGGCAGATAGAAAAAAGAAAAAAAAAGTCAACGCTGGAGACCGGCGGTCAACGACGCCGACAGACGAAATTGTAGTCAAAATTGGGTTATGGGTCAAAATTGAATAATCGGTGAAAGTTGGTGTCAAATTGAGGTTAAATTGAATAAAATGATGAAATTGGAGCATATTAAAATGTGGGGTATTTAAGTCTTTTACACACGTAAGGACGTCTGGGTTTTTTTGTAAAAGGGTTTTTGTTTAGTCCCCTTTATGAATAAGTAGTCCATGATGGGATTATTTTACTTAACCATTTAAATTTTAATATATTCATATTTTTTAAATTAAAATATAACGAGTGAACTAAGTAATTATGAACTTAATAGTTTTTTTTAACAGAAAACGCAATATTATATTATTACTTCAAAATAACAGTTTTGGTACAAGGAATAGTACATCTACGAGAATAGTTATCATACTTATTGCATTCCAAAATATTGATAAAAAAAAACTAGGGGCATTATCAAAAAAAATAAGCTTTGTCTTGCTTCAAAAGAAATGTCATTTTTATTAAAGCATCAGCTGCATCATTAATTTCCTTGTAGCCAAACTGGACTTGGACAGCATGAAAGTTACTCAACATCCTCCATGATTCCACGAGGAGGGTCAGGAATTCCCGATGCATCGTTTCGTTCCTAGAAAGTATTGAAAGCAACACAAGAGAGTTAGTTTCAGTAATCAAACGTTTTAGATCAAGTTCATAAGCAAGTTTGAGACCATCATGAAATGCCCATATTTCTGCGTTATTATTAGACGCAAAGCCAATGTTTCTAGTAAAGGCCGCAACAAATTGGCCTTTATGATCGGGGATGATTCCATCTATGCCAGCTTGTCCAGGATTAGATTGGACGCACCATGTATATTTAATTTGTACCAGGAATTCGGGGGAGGGTCCCATCGAAGAGCGATGATCTTCTGGTTTGGTTTTTGTTGTTGTTTGGAATTCCCTTACCCTACTTTAACTAAGTTCCATATATGGTTAAGCCACGTCTGTTTATTTTAGAATAACGCCTCATTTTTAGCCTTCCATATAGTCCATGAACTTAATAGTTTTGTAATAAATTGTTTTATTTTATTTTATTTTTTTGTATGAACCGGGAGAGAAGATACCGACAAAGAAGAAGATGTCGGAAAGAAAAAAAATATATAAGTTACCACCACCTGGGGAGGGAGAATTTGGGTGGATTTCATGGATCTGATAGAAGAAGATTTATAGAAAGAAGAGTACCACCACCGGGAGGGAGAGAATTGATTTGGTTGTCGCCAACCATGGAGAAGAAGAGAGGCGCGGCTAGGTTTTAGGCCATGGAGAAGAAAAGAGGAAGAAGAAGAACGGAAAAAATAGAGAAGATACGCCACCGGGAGAGGGAGAAAATTCGAGTGGTGTTCATGGAAAGGGTAGAAAAAGAAAGATACTACCACCGGGGAGGGAGAAAATTGGGTGGTCACCGCCATGGAAAAGAAAGGCGGCTATGTTAAAAAATCTGGTGCTCTGATACCATATAGGAAGAATAGAATTTGGAGAAGGAGAGAAATAATACGTAATATAATAGAAACCCCCTATCATAGAGGTGCCGCTTGCAAAAAAAAACTCATATTGAGGATGAACAAAAAAAATGGAACGAAGAAGACGAAGAAGGAATGACGAGAGAGAGAGAGAGAGAGAGAGAGACACATGGGGTTCTTGCAAATTTTTTAACACATGGACATTTTCTGCAACATGGGTACCAATTGCATCTCACTTTTTTTTTTCTTTTTTGTGCAAAATAAATTAAAATGAGGCGAAATTAGAAATAGATTTAAATAAGGGGCTAAAATAGCATGTTCACGTGCTTTTCCATCCAACATACCGCCAAAATCAAACGGCGGAGTGAAAGTGTAGAAAAACTTGTTTTCTGAGGATGAATTTCGTGGCAGAAAAAATTTAAGGACCAAAATCGAAAAAGGTGTATAATATAGGGACCAAAACTGTAATTTTACCTATTTAGTGAATTAATTAATTTAAGTCTTAAAAACTAAATCGATATAAAATTTTAATAAATCCAAAAAAATAAATAAAATGAGAAACATGATTTAGTTATTTATAATCATAAAAAATAATTATTATTTACTCTGAATGAGTATTGCATATTTAATTAAAGTATTTGTACATTTAAAGAGACCAAAATTGAATTGTTATAGCGAAGATTTTTGAAATATTATAAACACCGAATGGAGTGTTTTGCAATTTGTCCAAAATTAAATATTAAATAAGAAATAAATAAAATTATCAGATGCCTATTTAAGTCGTCTATTCACAGGGAGAAAAAAAAAAACAAATAATCCTTATCTGTCACATACCTTCACAGCCCATTTCCGTTTTTCCCTTTCATAAATATTTGTATAAAACACTTAAATACACCGGCGTGCTCACCGAAGCGAATTGGCGTATCGTTTTCCTCTGTGTGGTTGCTTCTCTCCGTCCATTGTGGTTGCTTCTCTCCGATCCGTGTAATTTTTTCATCTCTCTCTACCTCTTGATAATTTAACATTTATTTCATTTATCTTTTGTCTTTCCTTTTTTGTCTGCCTTAGACTCTCGTGATTGGATTTAGGGATTTTATTGATTTATTTATAATTTTGTTGGATTTGTTACTATGTTGTTTGAATGTTACTCCAATCACATGTTCTTAAAGTGATTTTCTTGTTTACTTTTATGCAATTATTTTTTTCTGATGTACATTTAAAAGTTGTGAGATATGAACGACAGATGCTACTTATTTGTTAGGAATCACTTTTTTATGGCAATGAAATTATTCAAGTTCATTTTTTTAACCCGTATGTGATTTTGTATTTACTTTATAGAAAGTGAGTGTGTGTGTCTTGGTATCAATGATAAATTAATATAGGGTAAATTACACACACACCCCTGAGGTATGCTTAAATAACTGTAAGGTCCCTGTGGTATCGATAATTACACTCAGCCCCCTGAAACGTAGTCAGAAACTCTAATGGGATAATGAATTGGATACGTTATTCCGATAGGGTTCTAACGGACTATTGGTTTCAGAAAGTGGTGGAGACAACAAAGAGCTATGGGTGATTTAAGAAATGTTCGGGGAGCCATGTCACCCCATAGCTCTTTGTTGTCTTCACCACTTTCTGAAACCAATAGTCCGTTAGAACCCTATCGGAATAACGTATCCAATTCATTATCCCATTAGAGTTTCTGACTACGTTTCAGGGGGCTAAGTGTAATTATCGATACCACAGGGACCTTATAGTTATTTAAGCATACCTCAGGGGGTGTGTGTAATTTACCCATTAATATATCTTATTTATAACTTGAAAGTACATTGCGATTGAATGCATCGATAAAGAAACAATATTTTAAGTTTTATTCTTTTTATGAATTATTACATGCGAAACATTATTATTTGATTTGATGGTCAATCTTGATACAAATTTGAAAATGTCAGCAACACCTCCAAATGAATGTTTTGCAATGTTTAGTAAAATGATTTTACCCATGGAATGGTATAAGACTTTAATTTGTAATTTGTTCAAAATTGATAAAATAATGTATTTGGGTTCTAATAGTAAACTTTTCCACATATTAACAATATTACAAAAATATAAAAATGATTTAGTTTATATTTGACATAAGGAGATTATATTTAATATATATGTAATATGTTATTATATTGTGGAGATACTACTAGCAATATGTTAAATTTAAGTTGAAATTCCCTTAGAAGTCAACTAACTAAATATGTTGTCGTAGGAGGGGTGGGTGAAATTCAACTGGTAAGAAAAAAATAGAAACAAGCCTTAGGTCTGAAAGTTGTGTTTATGTGAATCTATTATTGGATTGTAATAATAAGTAACAATATAAGCTTCTATATATTTTATTTTTTGGTAATGAAGGAACCCCGTAGCCAACTATATAGGTGCAATGTGTAAACCTACACTCTCGTATAATAGCTTATAATACATACTAGAAATGTAAACCACACTAGGCTAACCATGTATGACAAGATCCACCTAGCGACTGTTGACAAGGGAATTCAATCCTGAGTCAATTGACACAAGCTCACTTACTCCAACCGATGACCATCTCTTCCGGGAAACAAAATAAGCTTATGTTTTACCTTTACGGGGAGAGAGTATTATAATTAAATAAAAAATCCAACTAAATCTTCCTTAGACATTTCTCACTAAATTCCTTCGAAAACTGCCCCTCCTCTGCATTCAATAATATCCCAACTGCATTTAGCATTTTTTGTTCCGCATTTAATATTTACTTTTTTGCATCTAATATTTATGTTAATTCTTTTTTATTATTTTTTATTTATATTATGTCAATTAATGTGGTATTGAATATAAAGTCGACTACATTTCACCTGTAGTCAAGGGCGAGTGCATTCTTTGGCATGGGTACACTCAAACCCAACCTCAATTAAAATAAACTATAATATAATATACGTATATTTTCATGTAGCCCACCTAATTTTTATTATTTAGACCACCAAATCCTAATTCAACCATGTAACCCATTTCTAGACTCGCCACTTCCGTAGCCATCTAAAGTTAAACTATCAACTATAGACACTTGTAGTCATCTAAAGCTATCATAATGCAGTATATAAAGTTGACTGCATTTTGTCTGTAGTCGTCTATAGTCCCTCGTAGTCAACTATAGAAACTTGTAGTCATCCAAAAGACCAATTTGAGAAGATAACATGGCTAGTATTGCCAACTAGTAGCTGCCGCGAAACCCTATCCACCTAACCTTATCCTCCCACAAAATTATAGCACCATCAAAGAGGCTTATGTTGATTCATCTGCCTCCCACCTCCTATCTAACCTCATACCAGTCTCCAAGGGCAAACACCCATGTCCTCAGTTCGTGTAACAGAATCGCCATTAATCATCGAACGTTGAAAATTTTCCAACAATGGTGAAAATGTGAAATACAGATTCACACGAAAACAATTAAGAACTCCAAGACCGTATGGATGTTTAAAACACACAGTAAACAAAAGAGAACGAAGAGAGGAATCCAACGTTTGAGAGAAGCACGGAGCTGAGGAGAGAGAGAGAGAGAGAGAGAGAGAGAGAGAGAGAGAGAGAGAGAGAGAGAGAGAGAGAGAGAGAGAGAGAGAGAGAGAGAGAGAGAGAAGATGGATTTGTGTTAACTATATCTACATTCGAATATGCATTTGTGTTAATATATCTATTACAATTTTTATTCCAAATATTCACTATTTACATTCTCATTATGTACAGTAACATATCAACTTAATTTCTTTAACTCACAAAAGATTCGTGTTGGAAAAGATAAAGAGGTTGATACTTAGTTCATTGAACAGGTATGATAGCTTGTAGTAACTGTTTATGAGATAATTATTGTTTATGAGGTATGAACTTACATTAGACATGGAAATATGATGTTCCTTAATTGATTGTTGATGAGATTTGTAAAATACTTTATCATTTATTGATGTTCAATTATGAATGTTCTTTGAGATTCTAGTTTTAGTAGTAAATATTGTGATTTTGTTCTTTTAAATTGTATACATATATTCCTCATTTATTCCCTATTATAAATATTATCTATATAAGGTTATAATATTGTATAAACACTGCTCTTAAATGGTACACCTCTTCTTGGATTCGCTCCAATGTAAGGGCTACTATAATATGTAATTCCTTTAAATTATACATCAAATGATGATTGATTACTCCCATAAAATAAATAACATATAGTTGCATGCCTAAGTGGTTAGTACATCAAAAGTAGTATGCTTCGGTGAGATGGTTTTTGATTGACACCAATAAACAACGCAAAGATTCAACATATGTTGTGTTCTCTTGGTTTATATTTTTTTTTATATATACTACATGCAGAAGAAATGGACAGGTATGGAGCACACATCTTAAAATCTATTAAGATATCACCAATGTCACCCGGCATGAATAATTGGAAATTGGAGTACCGTGGATCCTCTGGTCATGATGACATGATGCATCTGGACAGGTTCATTTACTGTCTTTTTCCGATGCTTATTATTTAGATTCCATTAAATACATATTGTACTTCAATTTGTTTTTTAATTTGACAACGACATAATATGATATTCATTAATGTACTATTGATACTTTTTTACATTATTTTGTTTGTAATTTTACAATGATTAAATACTTTTGATATGCAGTGATAGTGGATACAGTCCGGTCCATATAAATGGACAAGGAAAAGGACTGCAAGAGTATACAAAACATGCTGAAGTTGAATGCCCTGTAATAAATGTAGGGGAAACTGAGGAGATCTCCACAAGTAATCGTGTTAAAGCCTTGAACACGTTCAAGGCTATTCTTGTGGAATATTTGAAAACTCTAATAAACCCATATTTGAAAGAAAAAAAGATCGACAGAGATTTATACAAAGTGATAGTCCGGAAATCGGCTGACAAAATCATTAAAAGCTTTGGAAATAAAAATTTCCCTACAGAAAGAAAGATCAACCTATATATCAAATGTTCATGTTCTAAGCTCGTTAAACTAATCGAGGTTTGTGCAAATTCTTATTTTTTACGTATTCGATATTCTGAATGTAAGTAAACTAACTTAAATATGTTAACGTTTATTTGCAGGAGTATGTGCGAAAATACTCGAAGAACTAGTACAACTTAACAAAGAGCATGGTTGCATGCACTTACAAAGCAATGGGTTTTTTCATGAGACAATTTCCCTCACTAACTAATTTAATGAAATTTCATCTCAAACATGATTTTGTACATCCAATTTGCTTGAAATTTTAGAAGTATTTCACAATTTATGCATGAAAGCGAAATCTTTTTTTCTCATATTATTTGTTTAAATGTTCACATTTATTAATGTTGTTGAAGCTCTTTCGGAGCATAGAAAACAAAAAAGAATTATAAAATTTTGGACAAAATTTTACAAATATCGAATGATCTTAAACCTCTGTTAGTGAAAATTTGAACCATCATTAACTAATGATGCATTTATGTTGTAAAAAACAATCAAACTTTATAATATTTGAATTTTGTTTCAAACTCTATTATTGTGGTAAAATGACCCATCATTAACTAATATTATTTTATTGTTGAAACAATACTTACGGTTATATATACATGGATTTTTTTGTGATTTATTGTAATTACTATTACTACTACTACTACCACCAGACCAAGTTGAGCCAAAAATGGAAAGACCAAAGTCAGAGGCAAGTTCCAAGTCAAGTTTCTTGTCGATTTTGTGGACGAACCAATCATATTGCCACCCAGTGCTACTACATGTACAACTATGATAAAGAAGGTGAAAATATTCAAGAAGCCTTTGCATCCATGAATTTGAACAATGAGCATGATTCAATTTTTTATGAAAACTCGGGAGCTACTGCCCACATCACAAATCAAGGAGGCACTTTAAAATCCTTAAACCTTATTTTGGAGATAATTCCTTTTTATTGGTAATGGACAATCTTTATATATTACACACACGGGTTCAACTTTGCTAAATAGGCCACATGAATTTTTTTTATTAAATAATGTCTTAGTAGTACCAGAAATTAAGAAAACATTATTATCCGTGAGTAAACTTGTTGATGATAGTTGCACTATTACTTTTTATTCTAACTATTTTGTTATTAAGGATCGGAGAACCAGTTCTTGACCAAAGGGCATAGAGAAGGAGATTTATATGAAATAAACGGAGGACAACTTAATAATGCTTTCGTGC
This sequence comes from Erythranthe guttata, assembly GCF_056151865.1. Taxonomy (NCBI): domain Eukaryota; kingdom Viridiplantae; phylum Streptophyta; class Magnoliopsida; order Lamiales; family Phrymaceae; genus Erythranthe; species Erythranthe guttata. The sequence continues at coordinate 9,921,539 of NC_142546.1, read as the reverse complement.
AGTCAAATCCAGAGGAATTTCTTCTGAAATGTTGCATGCTTGCTTAGGACATCCTAATTAAGAATTTTACAAACTCTTAATAAATATGTCATTGATGTGTCTCATTGGACGGCAAAAACTATGATATGTAGTTCTGGACAACGTTGTAAACTCTCTTTTATTTTTTCAACTTTTATTTCCAATCTCCCTTGGAAAAAAATCATAGAGATTTATTGGGTCCTGCCCCAGTACTTTCCTCTCAAAATTTCCAACATTATGTAATTTTGGTTGATAATTTTACTCGTTACACTTGGTTATATCCTTTAAAAATTAATTTCGACTTTTTTTAGTGTTTTATTAAATTTTAAGCTCTTGTAGAAATTTCTTTAATAGAAAAAAAAATCAATGTGATGGTGGTGGAGAATTCATCTCCAACCAATTTAAGAATCGATTGGCTTCTTGTGGTATTTATTACACATTACATTTCTTGTCCATATACACCGAAACAAAATGGTCTTGCAAAGCAAGCATCGTCATATTGTCGAAACAGGTTTGACGTTGCTATTTCATGCCGACGCTCCTCTAAACATTTGGGTAGATGCATTCTTAGCTGCAGTGTACCTAATTAATAGAATGCCTCTCTTGTCAACCGGTAAAGAGACGCTTTATTTCAAAATATTTGGTAATGATTCTGATTATTCTAGTCTTCGTATATTCAGTTGTCAATTTTTTCCTTATTTAAAAACTCCATAAATGCGTAAATTCTCCAAGAGAACTATTCCTTGTGTATTAGGATATAGTTCTATCACTCTATGCATAAAGGCTATTCCTTGTGTATTAGGATATAGTTCTATCACTCTATGCATAAAGGCTATAGATATCTAGATCCAAATACTCACCGTGTTTATATCTCACGATATGTTGTTTTCAATGAACAATGTTTTCCTTATTCTTCAAAAGAAAAATATTCTTCAACTCCAATCATTTGTCTTACCCCACTTTCCCTGATTTAAAATAATGGTTTGACGGGAACTCGCAGAAGCCCATTTCAAATGAAATTTCCTTGGATAGTTCATTAAGCTCCAATTTAAAAAAAAATGACTTTGATGATCCGGACAACATATTAATTGGAAATAACTCAACACCTCAGAATCCTTTAATTTCTACTTCACCTCCGAATAACACTGAGATTCCTTATATCATTGATAATACTATTGCTTCTCATCAAATGATACCCTCTACTTCAATACATTCTCAAAATAGTGAAGCACGCCAGACCACTACTACAACTCCTGGACCATCTTTGCCCTTATTAGCTTCTCGACCAAATAGAATAAAAAATCCCCCTAAATCTTAAGGATTATTTTTGTCCCTCTATTACTTAAAAACATGATACTGCTCTTACTGTTTCTCTTATTGAACCAAAAAGTTTAAAAACAGCTCTAAAATTTGAAAATTGGAGAGGTGCCATGAAAGAAAAAATAGACGCTCTTCACCATAATAAAACATGGTCTCTTGTTCCTCGCCCGGAAAATGCCAATGTTATTGGTTGTAAATGGATATATCGTACCAAGTATAAAGAAGATGGTAACATAGACAAGTTCAAAGCACGCTTAGTAGCAAAAGGGTACACGCAAATTCCTGGTTTTGATTTTGGCGAAACATTCAGTCCCGTGGTTAAGCCAACAACAATTCGTGTCATACTTTCTCTTGCCACTTAATTCAAGTGGCCTTTAAAACAATTAGATGTGAAAAATGCATTTTTACATGGAACTCTAAATGAGCGGCTCTACATGGAACAACCCCAGGTTTTGTGCCTCCTAAACTCTCTACACATGTATGTCTTTTACATAAATCTTTGTTTCATCTTTGACAAACCCCGCGCGCTTGGTTTGATAAATTATCTCATTTTCTTTATACATATGGTTTTAGTTGTAGCAACGTTGATTCTCTCTTTTTATTTATAATCATGGTGGTAACATTCTTCTTTTACTTGTCTATGTAGATGATATGATGCTCACCGACAATACTTCTCACGTCATGTCTAACCTCATTTTATGTCTTAGCAAGGAATTTGGTCTTAAAAATTTGGGAAGACTCAATTACTTTTTAGGATTGGAAGTTAAATATTTTCTTGGCGGTCTTACACTCTCTCAAACTAAATATGCTAAGAGTGTATCTTGGGTTTCCAAAAAGTAACCCACAGTGTCACGTTCTAGTGCTGAGGCCGAATATCATGCTTTAGTAATAACATCAGCAGAGCTTACATGGCTCCAATATCTTTTTCGTGATCTTGGCACACCCTTGAACGAAAGTCAATCCTTCTTTGTGACAACAAGAGTGCCATTTACATGTCTCACAATCCCATCTTCCATGCTCGAACAAAACATATTGAAATCGATTATCATTCTATTCATGAAAAAGTTATCGGTGGAGCTTTTCACCTTCGATATTTATCTACTACAAAGAAGATTGCTGATATTTTTACCAAGCCATTATCTAAGGATTCATTCGATAATTTTCGTACCAGGATTGGCGTTTGTTCACTCCCATTGCCAATCTTAAAGGGGGGTGATAAGGCTTAAAATATTCAACAATCAAGGCAACAGATTTCACGATAATCAAGGGAATAATATGATCGTTGCTAAGATTTGATTTAAATATTGAAGTTGTTTTGCTGCAGAAGGAATTTGCTCAATCTCATATATTACTGTTGATATCATCCAACTCTGTATATAAATACATGTGTATTGTAATATGTAAAATAATAAAAATCAATACAAGGTTTCTCTTTAATTGGTTTCTCTTATATTTCATTTTGCTATACCATAAAATCGGATTCTAATCATCGCCAGAAACGTGGACACAATATAATCATAATTCATAATATGGTCTTTTAGTAATAATTTTCCTATAAAAAAAGAAATTGACGGAATTGTCAAGTAGGGGCTGGAAATATGGGTGTTCATTGGTTAGGTTTACCTCTACAAACTGTGTTGATTCGAAAATTTGACACTTGTCGATCCCGGAATCGGTAATTCGGTTTTTTTTTTTTTTTTTGTGGTCTACGGTATAAAAAACGTAATTAATTGCTACTATTGATAAAATTGGAAATGTAAAAACGTAAGATAATTTTATCACTTCCCAATTAATAATAGTCCATTTGTTTTATCATACATTCTAATAATAGTTCATTAATTAGTAGGAAATAATTGCAATCCAATTGTTCTGACTTATACTATTGAATTAGGCTAACTTTCAGATGCTTTTAATCAAATGAAATAGAGATAAATTATTTATCAAAAATAAAAGGAAACATAAATAAACTGTTTGGCCCTTCAATAACTCAACTTTCAATCAGCCGATAACCAAAAATTCTTATTCGAAGTTAATACTATATGTATATGGTAATATTTGAAATATATATGATATGATACGAATCTATTTTTAATCAAGAAATTATAAATTTGATGATCTTAATGTGAAATATGATAATATTGAAATCTTTATATTTTAAAAAATAATTTTTAAATAAGACCAAACAACTTATCAAATTCCTAAAATATTTTATCAGAGTTTATAAAATATTTAAAACTAAGACCCAACAACTTAGACATTAGCTAATGAGTTGATTGTCTATAAAGCTTGGCTTCTATCATTTCTCAATAACTTTTGCGTTTTGGCATTAGCACATAGAAAGATTGCAATAGCTTCCACAACAAGGGAATTATTGAATAAGTGTATATGGTAATTGGCATTAGCACATAGAAAGATTGCAATAGCTTCCACAACAAGGGAATTATTGAATAAGTGTATATGGTAATTTGTACGTACTTTAGGGTTTATTAAATCCTATCCCTACCTTTTGATTTGTACATAACTAGCAATTCTCCCCGTACGATGCACGGGATTGCAAAAAGGAAGAAAAATTAAATATTATGATAATTAAATTATATTAAATACATCCACAATTCCACATAGGTGTGTATAAGAGAGAGAGAAAGAGTAAAAAAATATACCATCCAAACGGATTAGAATTTTAATTGTATTAAATAAATCAACATAGGTGTGGATCAGAGAGAGAGAGAGAGTAAAAAAAATATACTACCCGAACCGAATAGAATTTTAATTGTATTAAAAAATCCACATATGTTGTATGAGAGAGAGAGAGTAAAAAAATATACTATCCGGACGGATTAGAATTTTAATTGTATTAAATAAATCTACATAGGTGTGTATCAGAGAGAGAGAGAGAGAGAGAGAGTAAAATAATATACTATCCGAACGGATTAGAATTTTGCTAGCGGATTTGTAAATTTGATTTGCTATGAAGGTGATTAGAAGAAAAAAGCCGGAAAATATGTGATGAAAAAATACTAATAATTAATATTAAAAAATTACAAATATATCATTAGAGTTTCTAAGGTTGCCTTAGCGTTTCTTACTTTTATCTATAAGATTTTCATTTATTTTTCTTATTAATTATTCCCATTTAATTTTTTTTGTTTTGTTTAAGATTATAAGTTATCGTCATTTTTTGATAGGATTAAAATAAAATAAAAATATTTCAAATGTTAACTAGATGTAAAAAATCAGTTTACTCAAAGATAAAATGATTATATCTGGACGTAGACAAATAATTGAATTGAATATTAATGTATGTATCAACTATATTATGTGCGCGAGGGGGTTGGGTTTTATGTACTGATCAAATCTTCGCCGAAAACATGAAATTTAGAAACTCAAAATAAAAAAAATAGAGATGCGGAGAGAGAGAGAGACTAAAAAAATATACTATCCGAACGGATTAGAATTTTGCCAGCGGATTTGCAAATTTGATTTGCTATGAAGGTCATTAGAGGAAAAAAGCCGGAAAATAGGAGATGAAAAAATACTAATAATTAATATTAAAAAATTACAAATATATCATTAGAGTTTCTTAGGTTGCCTTAGCGTTTCTTACGTTTATCTATAAGATTTTAATATATTTTTCTTATTAATTATTCCCATTTATTTTTTTTGGTTTTTTTAAGATTATAAGTTATCATCATTTTTTGACAGGATTAAAATAAAATAAAAATATTTCAAATTTTAACTAAGTGTAAAAAATCAGTTTACTCAAAAATAAAATGATTATATCCAGACGTAGACAAATAGTTGAATTGAATATTAATGTATGTATCGACTATTATGTGTGCGGGGGGGGGGGGGGGGGGGGTATGTACTGATCAAATCTTCGCCGAAAACATGAAATTTAGAAACTCAAAATAAAAAAAATGGAGATGCGGAGAGAGATTGAGTAAAAAAATATACTATCCGAACGCATTAGAATTTTCCTAGTGGATTTGCAAATTTGATTTGCTATGAAGGTCATTAGAGGAAAAAAGCCGGAAAATAAGAGATGAAAAAATACTAATAATTAATATTAAAAAATTACAAATATATCATTAGAGTTTCTTAGGTTGATTTAGCGTTTCTTACTTTTATCTATAAGATTTTCATTTATTTTTCTTATTAATTATTCCCATTTAATTTTTTTGTTTTTTTTAAGATTATAAGTTATTATCATTTTTTGACAGGATTAAAATAAAATAAAAATATTTCAAATGTTAACTAGATGTAAAAAATCAGTTTACTCAAAGATAAAATGATTATATCCAGACGTAGACAAATAGTTGAATTGAATATTAATGTATGTATTGACTATTATGTGCGCGGGGGGTTGGGTTTTATGTACTGATCAAATCTTCGCCGAAAACATGAAATTTAGAAACGCAAAATAAAAAAATGGAGATGCGGGGTATCGATCCCCGTACCTCTCGCATGCTAAGCGAGCGCTCTACCATCTGAGCTACATCCCCTTTTGTCTTTCTCAATCTTCACGTAAGAAATACGAACGCTCAAACAATATTGACAGCAGCTTCAATTGTCATGCAGGGTGGTTTTGATGATAACATAAATGTTGATGATAGTATTGAGACGTTCGAGCTTTGTAACTTATTTAGCTCTCATTGCCAATGACGCAATATCCTACTATTATCCTAACGTCTTTACATAATTCTCATTTCATGATCTTTCAATTACCGAATAATTGCCCTCTTCAGCCTATCCATCCTTAGTGGCACCGTTATTGCGATCCTTACTGCCGTTACGGAAAATATATGAAGGTCGACTACAAACATTGCTTCGACTGTTCCAAAGAGTTGCCGGACCAAGTGCAATTTATGAGTTATGAAGAACCAATATTTATTTTTTGACTAATGTATAATTTATTTTTGAATTGTAAGTTACATGTTTGGCTGTTTGGATTATATTTGGACTAATGTGCAATTTGTTTTCGGATTCTAAGTGACAATGTTTGTATTATTTATGGACGAATGTTTATGTTATTTTTAGATTGTAAGTGACTATGTTTGGGGTAATGTATAATTTGTTTTTGGATTGTAAATGACTAATTTGTTTTCGGATTGTAAGTGACAATGTTTGTATTATTTATGGACGAATGTTTAAGTTATTTTCGGATTGGAAGTGACGATGTTTGAATTATGTTTAGAGTAATGAATAATTTGTTTTCAGATGTAAGTGACAATGTTTGTATTATTTTTGACGGATTAATTTTCCATTCGACTTAATCAGCTAATAATAATTATCCATTTCCCAAAAAAAAATTACTATTAATTTTTTTTTTTTTTGAAAAAAAACGATTATAAGTGGGTTATTTGTGGAATAATTTAATTTTTTTTGCATATTTTTGTTGTCCCGAATATTTTCCTACAATAAATATTTTTTTCTTATTTTTTGAAATTAATCTAGTATTTTTCGAACTATTGTGTTCAACATCCATGAGTTGAACTACAACCAACATTTTCAACAAGAATGTTTTGAACTTTCGTACTTCAGCTTTGACAGTGTTGGATGTAACCATCGTAACTTTAACATACGAACTCCAAATGGATTGATTCCAGTGGCATCCGAAACAATACTTGATGGGCTACAACTTTTATTTCTAGCATATTTTCCAATTTTTGAACCTATATGTGATAAAATCGGGTACAAAGTCGAGTAATGTACAAATATGAGAAAGCAAGAACATATGCCATAGCCAAACAAGTAATTCCGAAAGAAAAAAAAACAACTGTATGAGTTCAATGGAATAATGCCAAACTCGGGGCTTTGAGTTCGACTTGTTTTGGTCGAACTCATTAATTTATTTATTTTTAATATTTCGAATATAAGAAGGAAAAAAAAAAAAAAAACCTTGAGTTCGACTAGATCTAGCCGAACTCAATACATTGAATTCAGCTAGATCTAAGTGCATGAATTTGGTTCAAAATTTACCTTCGATATCGGTTAATTCGTGACGATTCCAGCGGTTTGTTTGAAGGGGGGAAAGAGAAGGTGAGAGAAAGGAGAGAGAGTCTGAACTTTTTTGGGCAAAATTAAGAATATTTTCACCTACAACATCTAAAAACCGCCAGCATTAAACACCCCCGAACTCAAAATCATTCACAAAGAAAACAACGTATAATTAGACCTATCGGAGCAATTTGGACAATTGATTCATTCCAAATAGTGTTCTCTACAAGAAGAAAATACAAAACAAATCAAGGACAATTGAGTCTCAATAACCAAAAAATTCTGGTATACGCTTAACCCAAAAGAGTTTAGTAAACATAGAAAATTAATCATGTGTTCAGACTGACAATAACCAACAAACGTCTAACAATCGAGAATCGGACAAAGTAAAATTTAATCATTTCAAAACAAACAACAACGGCAAACCGAATTGTGAATCTTTAAATAAAAAAAAGAAAAACAAAATCATTAAAACTGATTTTATGGGATGGGATGCCTTCTACTTGATAAACTGAGAGACCCATTTGAAGCCATCTCCATAACCCATCTTGCGAACGATGCTGCACATGAAAACCTCAATCGGACGTACATTTGAGTCGGAAAGGTTAACCTTACCCTTGCCAGAAGTGATGCCCATCAAACCCAAGTGGTACGAAAGCTCCTCTTCGGATGCAGCATACGGAATATCTATCTTGTTGCCCAATATCAAGAACGGAACGTTAGCCAACGAGTCGTCGTAGAGAAGAGCGTCGAGCTCTTTCTTCGACTCTGCAAATCTCTCCTTGTCATACGCATCCACTAAATAAACGACAGCATCCACCTAAACAATCGCAGACATTAGAACCACTTAAATAATATAGCATAAAAAAAAACAACTTGAGCAACGAAATAATTAACACTGAAATAAACTATAACCACCCATTGCTTGAACTTTTCGCAATGTTCGGCCCCGTTTATTTATATTTTAAGAAAAGCATTTTGGAAGAATAATTGAAAAATAAAATGAGCCAATGATGGGTAAAGGTCTAGGTTCAAATCTTGCCCCGACTCTACTCCCCCATTTGTAACAGGGTTTGAATTTTTGTATATATATTTTTTAATATTACGTGTCTGGTGAGATACTATTGAAACACCTCAGAGGATAAAAGGTGCTTTCAGCGAGCTCCCATTCTCATTGTAGGCCTCCCATGAATCAAATAAACATGCGAGAGTTTATTTGGGATTATGAAGGCTCGGTTTTTGCAGCATACCCCGAATTTTATGATAATTACACAGGAGTCCATTGAGAGCAACAATTCACAGATTATACAAATAAACAAGCTTCTTTTCCACTAAATGATCATTTATATATGGCTACACAGAGTGTAATATTAGAACATGTAGTTTTTAACTACTATAGAGGCTAAATTTGTTAGCCACCAAGATATTTTAAGTATCGGTATATTAGTATGAAACTGAGAATAAGCTTGCCACCATCCCTAATCGACTGGACTTTTCAACATTTTTTTATACGATAGAAGGAACTATTAAATCGGCAAATAGTATAAAGTGAGAAGATCAATATCTTAAAACTCTTCACGATGTGAAGGAGCAGGTGATAACTTATTTTGGTAAGACAAGAATCCGCAAAACAACACAGGTCTAAAACATTAAACTCGAAACCCATAGTGAAATATAGGAATAGAGAATATAAAGAAAATTGCTGAATATCTATAAAATCAAAATCGTAAAAAATAGCTAGTGTTGATACCTTGGCATAGTAATCTTTCCAGACTCTACGGGCGATCTGATGGCCTCCTAAATCAAAAGCTTTGAACTTGATTTTCCCGATACTCAGCTCTTCCGAGGTTGGATGTTGAGTCGGCTGGTGCTGCACCAATCTCTGCTCATTTCCAACACCTTAACAAACTCAGTTTCACTTCTAAACTGACGTAATTCTCTCAATTTGATTAAATCGTGCAAGCGGATTTGGAAATTTGATAATAGAATCATCGCCAAAACCAAAAAAAAAAAAAAAACGATAGCATTTATGTCCAAAGACTCCAAGTACAAGATCAATCATAAACACGGTATAATTCGAAGAGTTCGTAACAGTTATTTGTTGACGTGAATCGCAGTGAAATATCACAAGGGCGTCGATACAAATCAAACTCACATTTGATTCAGATTTACCAACAGACAATTTTTAAGAAGGAAAAAAAAAAGGTTTAAATAACATCAAAAAAACACCAGAGGTTAACATCACAAATAACACATACATGAAATAACCCATTCCAATTAATTACCAAAATCACCGACTTTGCACAAAGAAATTTCAAATAATTACGAAGATTCATTCAATCCGAATAGAAAACAAGCAAAATTAGGAACATAATCGAAAAAAGATAAATAAAACCTCGTCTTTGAGCATATGAAGGAGTGTGGTTTTTCCGGCATTATCAAGCCCTAAAAAGAGAATCTTGGCCTCCTTCTGCCACAACCCGAGCGTTGCGAGAACTCCATAGAACCAATCGAACAAGAACATCTTTTTTTCAGATTTATTTAGCGAGCAAATACTGATTTATAGATAGATATATTGATTGATTGATTGGATCCGAAGAATAAAGCAAATAGATCGATCGATCTACGAACGTTTTCTACCGTCCGCAATCTCTCGATTGGCTCAACGCCTCGAATCTCGACTGCTGTTGCAGTTTTGGTTTTCTTTCTTTTCTTTTTTTTTCTTTTTTTCTGGAAAAGTTAAAATAATCGCCCAACCCTAGAGAGAGAGAGTGGGGGGTATACTACTCACAACTTCATTTTCTCGGTGACAGCCGCGCTGTTAGGTTGTAATATTAATAATATTATTATTATTAATAATAATAATAATAATAATAATAATAATAATAATAATAATAATAATAATAATAATAATAATAATAATAATAATAATAATAATAATAATAATAATAATAATAATAATAATAATAATAATAATAATAATAATAATAATAATAATAATAATAATAATAATAATAATAATAATAATAATAATAATAATAATAATAATAATAATAATAATAATAATAATAATAATAATAATAATAATAATAATAATAAATAAATAAATAAATATTAATAATAATAATGTCTCAGAAATATCTTTATTATGGGGTTTGCTATTATCATTCGCAGTGCAAAAATTATTCTTTTTTTTTTCTTTTCCAAATCTTATCCAAACCCTCTCTCAACACTCTCAACCTTTAATTCTTGAAAATTTTCAAATTCAGTAATTTTTCAACCAATATCAGTTATAGCACAAGTATTATCGATATGGATGACAACGACTTCCATTTTGAGGTGAAAATACACGTTTTTTGTTCATTTCCAACGTTTTTAGACATTTCGTGTTATAACACACGAAATATATGCTTCCATTTCGTGTAATATTATACGAAATATGTCTTAAAATCGTTTGTTGTTTGTTTCGTATAAAAGCATACGAAATTAAAGCTTACATTTCGTAGTAAAACGTACGAAATGGAAGCTCTTATTTCGTATGTTTTTACACAAAATGGTAGCTTACATTTCGTATGTTTTTCTACGAAATCTCTTAAATATTGTCTTTTAATTTCAAATATTTATGCAGGAACTACGAGAACAATCTCACGATCATAGTCACTTCTTTGAACGTGATATTGTGTGTGATAGTAGAGAAGCATTAATTATGTGGGCAAAAGACACAGCAGTTAGTCATAATCATCGACTGATTAATCATTGTAAATCAGAAAAATATCATGTTTTAACGTGTGTAAGATATCAATTTGGACGACACGTACTATTGAAGAAACATTATTGTCCGTTCAGGTTAATTGGCAAAAAATCAACGGATGATGGATTATGGCGATTGAGTGTGAGTAATGGTAATCATAACCATCTGCCGAGTATTTGAAAGTTTAACTTATGTTTAAATTTGTATTTGTTTTAATTTTGCATTTTAATGTTTAATTTATGTTTTGGAATATTTAAATTTGTAGCGTTGTGTTTTGCATTTTTTATGTTTAACCTATGTTTTTTGAATGATTAAATTTGTGAGGTTGTTTGTAAGATTGTTTAACTGTGTATTTTAATTGCTTTTTTTTTTGAGTAAGTATTTTAATTGCTTCAGTTGTACTTAGTTTCTAAATTCAAATCATAAAACTAGTGAATTAAAATACAAAACAACAAACTAGTAAATTAAATAGTTCGTAATAATAATAAACAAAATTAGTAAAATAATTAGTTCCTAATAATAATAAAAAAAAATTATTAAATTAAATAGTTCCTAAGAATAATAAAAATGCATAGTCCTAATAATAATCAAAATAAACTTTAAAATTAAATAGTTCATAAAAATACATAACTGGCAAAAAAACCCGATAAACTACCGCCTCGCTCTCCTCGGCGGCTGCACCTCATGATCGTCGTCGTCGTCGTTGTCGTTGTCCTGGTCGATGCCAATATATCGGGTTGCGGGCTGCATAATATCTCCAAGGTCAGCACGTAGATCGGCAAACTGCTGCATCCAGTCTTGTCCAGTGCTCCTGGTGATCGGGTACAATGCACATATTATCTGGTAATAAGCCGGCTGATCTGGTGGCCTCACATTTTCTCGATGCACTAAAGCCGGGGCTACGTCGGGGTTGTTGATCTTCAGATGAGTCCGATCGGTGTACCACTCCATGTAGTGCTCGTCGACTTCCCCCCGTTGTCGTACCGTTTTGTATATCAACCTAGGCGCGACCACCCGTCCTTCCACATTGGCACCAAGAATCATCTGGACATCGTGGAGAGTGATAGTCATCTCTCCCCACGGCATATGGAAGTTGTTCGTCTCCGGCTGCCACCGCTCCACGAATGTAAACAACAGCGGAGTATCTAGGCGCGGTAAATAAAATCGGGCTAGGGGATACAAATCGGTCATCCGCAAAAAATGCTTGTCTACGGATACATCTATGTCTTCTAGGGCAACTGCTATCTTCTCGTAGTTGAAATGGTTCAGGGAGTTGATACGGGTCTCCACTCGTCCAACCGGACGTTCCTGCAATCATTTATTTAGAAAACATATTAATTAATCAACTATAAAAATATTTTAATATAAGATATATAAATTATAATATTAAAATTAAAACAAGTAATTAACTTACTTCCACCCTCCAAATATATGCCGCTACGTGCGACTTGAAACTCGGAATCAAAGACGGATCCCGCGGGCCACCGGGAAATGGACCATCTAGCACATCCGGATTGACTCGAGTATGAGCTCCACCACCACGACCTCCACGGCCCCGTCCTCGGCCTCCACGACCTCCACGAGCTACAACCTCAGTCTCGTGAACGGGGTCCACAGCATCCTCCTCATCCTCATCCTCCATAGCACGAGAAGACCCAACATCGGGATCTGCAACCGATGATTTGTCTTCACCAGCTCTCTCAGCCTCTCGCCTACGTCGTGTAGACATAGTCATGCGTTCGCGCTCTTGATGCTCAACCTCTTCACGAACTGCTCGCATAATTGCCTTTGATTTGCCTTTGCCTGCCATCTGTTAAATAAGACACTATTAACGTCAGTCTAAATAATAATAATAAATAAAACAAATCTTAAAAAAAATTGAATTTTCCAGTTATTTCGTGGAAAAACACACGAAATTAATGCTTACATTTCGTGTTTGTGTTCACGTATTGGTATATGTGGGCCCAAATGAGTTTTCTACAATGGGCCCAACAACCAACCACCTTGCAGCCCATTCACCTTGGAACCGGCCCATCACTAAGGCCCAACTAAAAGACAAAAGTTGGATTTAATCCTATCCGTCGGATTTGAAGGATTAATCTCGACCGTTGAATCCAGGTTTATAAACCCTTCTTCTCCTCACTTTCTCCTGCAATTTTCCCAGAACCCTAACTCCTAAAATACGCCGCTGCTGCAATCTCTCTCCTCTCGGGTCCGTTTCTTCCGCCAAAAAATATTGCTTAGTCTTCTCGTGACTCTTATTTTCTGTAGAGGGTTGTTGTGTGGTGGAGATATATAAATATATTTCTCTGTGTGAGAATAAGAAGATAGAAAATCGAAAATTCCGATTAATCTGTCTTGATAATACTCTCGTTCTTTTCTTCTCCCTGCTTTGTGTTCTGGGTTGAGAAAATTTGTGTGTGAGTGAGAGTGGTCAGATTGTGTACTTTTGCTTCGTGAGCTTGAGGGGTTTTTTCGGTTGGGGTTGAGGGTTTAGAAGGCTGCGTGTTGGAGTTCGTTGGCTAGTAAAAGTCAGGCCTGGTTCCGGTGAATGCGTGGAGGCAGCCAAGTGGGTCTTGGACGAGGACGATCGGAAACTGAGGATTGAGCCGAATCTTCGTCTTCAACACATATCTGTTTACGGATCTGTCGGGTTAGCTAATTATTCTTATAATCTGTAATTTTATTATTATTGAATATTTAGAATTGCTTTGTACTCCCTAATCTCGTTTCCCATAGGATTTATTATTCTGTATTCATATAATTATTCGGTATGTAATAGTTATTGAGTTCAACGGGTAGCCAACAGTGGTACCAGAACAATAATTTGTTGTACCCGTTGAACTGGCGTACAAAACCCTACCATGGGTTTTGCTCATGTATTGTGTTCTAAACCCCCTATGGTTGGTTTTAGTTTTCTTGTTCATTTTTTGATTGCGTTTCTGGATCTGTGTGTCCACCTTTATTAATTGTTGGATGTAATCGTTATGTGCATGACATAGAGAATCGAATTCTCTAATCATCACTTAGTCAGCTCTGGCCAGAGACTTAGAATGATTACGAACTATTAGAACACACAGGACATCCAAGACTATTCTAGCGATCGAATCCCCGTCTACAATGCACAGACCTCCCACTAGATTTCGGACTGCACGAACACTGGCCCTTGGGATGGTCCTCGGTGGAACTCAGGGACAGGTCACGATACAGCTGGTCCTCTAGTGAAGTCACGGTGATGTCTAGGTCATAAGGACTAATGGTGTACAACTATACCATAGATATCTCTACTCGATTATTGGGAAACACTTAGAGATTTCTAGGGTGAGCGAGTTCAGTGAACTCGTCAACTTACGAGCACCCACTTATGCATGCCGATATCACAATACCGTTTACTGATGTGATGCAGTACAAATACACTAAGTGCTAGTCTCTTAATGGGAAAGTCCGATATCCTCATTGGTGGCGTAACCCTTCGACTAGGAACAGGTTAAACAGTTATAATACTTAAGTAAATATCTCACGATCCTAACGATCAATTACTAGTACTTGTAATAACTGTAAGGACTATATCTATGCTTGTCACAAAGGGACAAATATATAGAATGCCAAGGTGTTTTATCATTAATACGAATAAATGTTCATTTATTACCATAATAAATACGAAAGACCACAGCCACATGTTCGCTTGTTGGTCACCTACTCTAACAATCTCCCACTTGACCTAAAGCCAACTACCCATGAATCGTAATCCCATCGACTCTCGATGTTTCTCGTGGACCGATCTCGGTAAAGGCTTCGCGAAGGGGTCTGCAACGTTCTCTTCCGAGGTGACTCGTTCTACTTTAACTTCACCTCTATCAATGATCTCTCGGATCACATGATACTTCCTCAGAATATGCTTCAACTTCTGATGAGATCACGGCTCCTTAGCTTGCGCCACGGCTCCGGTGTTATCACAGTACAACGGTACTGGATCGCTAACATTAGGAATGACACCCAACTCTTGGATGAATTTCCTTATCGAGGTTCCTTCCTTTGTAGCTTCAGACGCTGCAATGTATTCTGCTTCGGTAAGGGAATCAGCCGGCGTGCTCTGCTTGGAACTCTTCCAACACACGGCACCACCATTAAGCGTGAATATAAGTCTAGAGTTCGACTTTGAGTCGTTCACATCCGATTGAAAACTAGAGTCGGTAAAGCCCTCTAACTTCAACTCGGCACCCCCATAGTTCCAGGTGGAGTCCATTGAGATTGTATTCCATTCTCTTTCAGATAGTCAATGAACTCGATGCTCAAGTATTCTCCAGCAGGATCGGATCGTAGCTTCTTAATACTTCGTCCGAGTTGCTTCTCTACTTCGTGTCTAAAATCTTTGAATCTTTCAAATGTTTTGGACTTGTACTTCATCAAGTACACATACCCATACCTAGAATAATCGTCGGTAAAGGTAGCGAGGTAGTTGTATCCACCCTTCGCACTAACACTTAAAGGACCACATACGTCCGTATGGATCAAATCCAAAAGACCCTCGGCTCGTTCCATTTTCCCTTTGTAGGGTGACTTGGTCATTTTCCCTTTAAGGCAGGATTCACAAGTTTGTAGTGATTTCACGTCCTCCAAAGAGAAAAATCCTTCACCAACAAAATCGTTCATCCTTCTTAAAGAGACATGACCTAATCTAGCGTGCCAAAGTTGTGCGGGGTTTTGATCTATCTCCTTACGTTTTGCTGATATAACATTAATAGGTATTTCATTTGGATTTAGTTCATACAAGTTGTTTAATAGTCGTCCCTTGCAAATCAAGTTCTCATTCTTTTGTATAATGCAAATCGAATTTCCAAAAACAAAAGTAAAACCTTCATTATCTAATACATGAATAGAAATAAGGTTTCTAATGAGAGACAGAACAAATAAACAATCGTTCAAAACAATAGGAAAACTAGAATCCAAAACATTTAAGTCAATCGTGCCAATGGCTTCAGCAGCAACTCTTGCTCCATTCCCCATCCTTAGCTAGGTCTCACCCGCTCTAAGCTTTCTACTTCTTGTCATTAGCTGCAAATCATTGCACAAATGTGAGCCACAGCCTGTATCCAATACCCAAGAAGAAGAATTGACAGACAAATTTACGTAAATGAAATACGTACCCTTTTTCAGAACTTTTCTGCTTTAGGTAAGCCTTGCAGTTGCGGCGCCAATGTCCTTTCTTTCCACAATGATGGCAAGCATCATCAACTTGCTTGCAGACCTTTGCCTGGGGGCCTCCACTACCTTCACCCACTTCGAATTTGTTGTTTGGAAAGGGAACTCTTTCCTTTCTCTTCTATTGGGAAGAACCCTTAGTAGCAGCAATGAGAACAGACTTCTCTTTCTTAATGGTGGACTCGAAACTAACCAACATGTTCATTAACTCATCCAATGGAGGATCTAGTTTGTTCATGTTGAAGTTCACTATGAACGATTCATAGGAACTAGGAAGAGACAACATGATCAAATCCAACGAGAGATCGGCCGGGAGGGTGACATCGAGATTCACTAGCTTTTCAAGGAGATTGATCATTTTGAGACAATGCTCGTGGACCGAAGTCCCTTCGCGCAGTCTCGCCGTGATCAACTCCTTTGTAGTAGCGTACCTCGATGCCCTAATATTCTCACTATACATGCTATCGAGATGAGCCTTTATATCGAAAGCATGCATGTGAGATTCATATTTCCTCGCAAGCGCGGGCTCCATGGCGGCTATCATATAACACCTAGCATGAGTGTCATCTTTCTTCCATGCTTCATAAGTTTCTTTTTCAGCATCAGTCGTTGTGGAAGGTATAGTGGCGGGAAGTCTCTCGTTCAGAACATAGAGACGCCCCTCAACGATTAGCACAAGCTTAAGACTACGCAACCAATCTAGGTAATTAGGGCCATTGAGTTTATTGTCGAGGATTGACATTATGGGATTCTTAGACATGATTTTCTGAGAGGTATAGAGAAGAGGATTATTAGAGATTCGCGTTAAATGATTGTTACAATTAAATGTTTGGCCTTATGTTATTTAATTGTTCTCCCACTAATTTTATCGAGTTCCACTTCCCTCTAGCGGACAAACGAGAAAATTGATTTTTCTTAATGGGCTTTAGGTCCAATAGACAAATATAACCCGTAGTTAATCTAGCGCGATTATATTTGCCCAAAGGTAGATCACAATCAATCATATCCACAATATGACCTTAAATTAATTTTCCTCACACTTGATAATGACCTAAGTTAATCTCGCGAATATCAAAATCGTCATGTGTCAAGTCTAAACTACAAATCAAAGATGCTCATAGAACTTGATTATGCCAAACTAATGCAGTCCCTAGTTAATCTAGCCCACCACGTTAATCTAGCATAACCCTTTTCTATGGCTACCTTCATCGCTATGTCAATTGAATTACAACTTACTTTACCATAGCACTTCCCGCTAACACGGCTTACTGCACTACGATAAATGGCTACACATAATCCAACCGTTGGCAGAAGGAAAGAAAAATTCAACAGATTGGTTTTTCTTTATAGCTTGAAATGAATCTTAATTAGATTAAGAATGATGGATTTTTATTAAAAAGTTCTATATCATCAGAAGGTTCGGATTTGTCTATGTGATTCCTACATTTATGTTCTCTAATAAGGCTCTGATTGGTTCATGGATTTCAAAATAAGGAAAATGAAAAGGAAATCAAGGACTTTTGAAATCCCAATTGTGTTTGGTTCCCAAGTAAAATAGTGATGAAAATGGCTTTGTGGAAAATTATTTTCCTTACTTTTGTTTGGTTTCTAGGAAAAAAAAAAGTGAAAATGAAAATGAATTATTAAATGGAGTAATTTTATTTTCTATCAAAGACGTAAATGTAAATTAAAAAAAAAAAAAAAAAACTGTTATGTTAAAAGAAAAAAAGAAAAAAAAAGTTATGGTAAAAAAAGAAAAAAAAAATTGTGACTACGAATCTAATTTAATAATTTATTCTTAGGGGATCACTATAACAAATCCCAACTTTTGCTTAGTTCAATAGTACCAAGTTTAAAACCACAATTAAGTACATATTTATAAGTTTTTTCTTACTTTAATACCAAAATAAAATGAAAAGTACAAAAACACCCTTTCATACAAATATCAATTATATCAAAAACTTT
Organism: Erythranthe guttata; assembly: GCF_056151865.1. Lineage (NCBI taxonomy): Eukaryota > Viridiplantae > Streptophyta > Magnoliopsida > Lamiales > Phrymaceae > Erythranthe > Erythranthe guttata. Next base: position 9,903,286 of record NC_142546.1, on the reverse strand, counting down.
TTCAAATTACCAATTTTAAAACCAAATAAAAGAAGAAAAAAAACCCCTTTCAACTCACCCACCGGCGCCGCTCCTCCCCTCCACCGTCGTTCACCGCTGAACGGTGCCGCCGCCGAAACCTCCATCGTTATCAACCCGCCGCCGCCTTCGTTATCACAAGTAATATTTGGTTTCGATTTTTTTTTTTAAATATTGAGTTAGGATTTGATTGTTTGATATGGGTAATTAGAATTTGATTGTTTTAGGTAGGAATGATCGTTAATTAGTAATGGGTGCATCTAATTTCAGTCGATTTGAGCATTGATTTGAGATTTCGTCGGTTGTTCTTCATATCACAAAAATCGACCTGAAAGTGTCGATTTTTGCAAAACTTTTCGCCAGATTGCTGTCGAAAATTATGCAAAAACCGACACCTTGTTGTCGATTTTTGTGAAAATTTTGAAATTTAACTTTTGTTAATTCGACAGCAACCTGTCGAAAATGTTGGAAAAATCGACAGCTAGCTGTCGATTTTTGCTACAACTTTCGACAGATTGCTGTCGAATTTTTACTGTATTGATTTTTTTATTATTATTATTTTTTTTCTTTCCTATTTTTATTTGTTTGTTTTTATATTATGTATATCTATTTATTTATTTCTGTGTTATTTTGCAGGGAAAGAACCACATGAACCTTGTATACCACCGACTATCTCGAACCGTAAGAAGAGGAAGGAATTATCCGATAACGGCAAGGTCAAGGCAATCACGACCAAGAAAAAGACCATGACCAAGATGAAGTCTGGAGAGGGTTTTTTGATAATTTTTATTTTTATTTTTTTTGTCCAAAAACACTTAGAATATATTGTTTATGTTACATTGAAATAGATTTGGGGTTAATTTAAAAAAAAAATATAAAAATTGCATGTTATAAAAAAAAAAAAAAAAATCAAACAGTATACTTCCACGAACCCATGCCAATAAAGCTTCTTTTGTTGAGGATTTTTTCTGACGTGGTAAATGAATGGGTGCAATCGATCTACACAAAAGTGGAGAAAAGATTAGACAAGTAAATTTGCAACAGGAAAAAATTGACACTTAAGTGTCGAAATATGACTTATATAATAATTGAAATTATATGTTTTCGACGGGTAACTGTCGAATTTCACCACTATTTTCGACACTGAAGCGTCGAAAATGAGGATAAATTCGACAGTTACCCGTCGAAAATATATAATATCAATTATTATGTGTTTTGACACATACATGTCGAAAAATAAGCACAATTTCCACCTGTATGTGTCGAAATTTGATGGCGGATTTTAAAAAATAAAATAAAAGCAAAATCGACGTTTCAGCTAAAAAAATACGTGGATACATATCTTAATGGGTTCTCCTTGCTCGTAAACTACCATTCTATTGTCATTTGACGCCATTTTGCAAGTTGTGTAAGGTTTTGATTTCTTTAGTTTTGAAGTTTTTTAGGAGGGTTTTTGGGGGAGGGAGAAGAAGGAGGTGGAGGAGGTGAGGGGTTTGTGAGTGAGGAGGGAAATGGGTTTTGAGGGGTTTTGATTATTTGGTATTGAAGAAAGAAAAATAATATTTGTAATAATTTTTTGGTTTTGATTTGCATTAAGGGTATTAAAGTAGTTTACTATTAATTATTTATTTTTTTATTTTTTTGGTACTCAACTAAACAAAAATTGGGATTTGTTATAGTGATCTCTTTATTCTTATTATGATGTGTGTGAGAGAGAAGAGATAGAGAGAGGAGAGAGAGGAGAGAGAAGAGAAAGAGAGGGGAGAGAAAGGAGAGAGATAGAGAGAGAAGAGATAGAGAGAGGAGAGAGAGAAGCATGTGAAAGAGAGGGGAGAGAAAAGAAGAAAAAATGGAGAGAGAAAGAGGAGAGAGAAGGGAGAAGAATAGAATTACGTGTCATTTTCCTCACTTTTTTTGAGTAAAATGCATTTTCCTAGTTTTAGAGTAATTTTTTGCCCAATTTTTCCTAGTAATTACATTACATAACATTTTACCTTGCAACCAAACATGAAAATTAATTCACCTAATAATTTCACATTTTTACTCATCATTTTCCTTGAACCAATCAGAGCTTAAAGGTATATGGAAACACATATTGTCCTAATAGGAACATATGACCTAACTACATAATTAATTACATTAATTAATTATCGAGGTTTTTCTAAATAATTATAGAACCTCAACTAGCATAAATCATTCAAATAATGTTGAGGTACTATTAATTAAGTTGAACTATAATCAATATTATATATGTGTTCTATTAATTGAAATCAATTTAACAATTTAAATTAATTAATTAATCTAACACCTATTTACTAAAATAGATGATTGTTGACTCGATTATCTAATTGGGATTAATTGAAAATAATTTTCCGAAAATTAAAATCAATTTGTTTTAAGTTTAATTTTAGAAATATGAATTTTTTTTTTTCAGGGAACCGGTTCGGCCGACCGGTCTGACCGGTTCGGACCGAAACGGTCCGGTTCTGCTCGGTCCAGTTGACCCAAATTAGTGGTCCGGGTCAGTCTAACCGAGAACCGGTCTGACCGACCCGAATCCACGTGGATTCGGTCAATTGGATCGTGCATAACCATCGAACCGACCGGTCCGACCGGTTCGATCCGAACAAATTAAAAACCGACATTTTAAAAATAATTTCAGATCCGATTTTCCAATTTTAAACAATTTTAAAGCTGGAAAAATTCTAAATAATATTTCAAAAATATTTTAAACTTACGAAAACTCCCAATTACATAATACGACAATCGCTACTTTAATAAATCGAACATGCATAAAATCATAGCATATTATAACGAACGAAATTAATTGCGCAACGAGCTCTGATACCACTGTTGGGAATCGGACACGTGTACAGCAGCGGAAAACAAAAATTTTATGCGATTTAAACAACTTAAAGCACATAAACACATGCCCGATAATTGAAAACAATTAATTGCGTACCTTTGCGCTTCCAGCGAAATTAAAAACAACATATATGCTTAATTACTTAATCGAAATTAAATCAACTAGCATGCTCGCGTTTAAATCAAATAATCATGCTCGCAGTAATTTAAACAATTTCATGTAGTCACATAAAATCATACAAGAACGAACATATATATTCAATTTAAACGTAACCGAATCTATTGACAATGGATTCGAAAGTTTACCTCTTGAAGCGTGAGGTAGGCGCACTAAGCGAAGCTAAATTGCCATGGAAACCAATCCCTGCAACCTGGGGCAGCAGCGGCGGAACGGCAGCAGCGGCAAGACGAGCCGCGGCGGCGCGTGTGGCTCACGCGCTGTCTTTGGGCGGCACGTGGGAATGCGTGGGGCGTCGGCTCGTGTGCTGCTCCTCGATTCTTCGATCTTCGATCTTCCTCCTCTCGGATTTCACCTCGTATACTTCGATCTACTAAACACGTGGCACTAGACACGTAATAGTTAGAAAAACGGAAGAATAGAAAGAAGGAAAGAACTACCAATGTGAACCGGCTAAGAGATGGCCGATTCCGGCAAGATTCCGGCGACAGCGCCGTTGGTGGCCGCGTGGAGAGTGGCCGAGAGAGAGAACTGGAGTGGCTAGGGTTAGGGTTTGTGTGTGTTGGTTTGTGCAAGACCTATAAATCAAATATCTCATGTGCACGAGCTGTGTGACCCTCGATGGTTCAGGTGTAAGCTAGCTGTGGGCCCACAACCCTTTATGGTCAAAAAACGTCCCTTAGAGTTACAATTAAGATGAAACTCATTTCATCTTAATCACCCAACGAATCAAGATTGTCGTCTAGCAACTACGCGTCATGATTCCCCAGATACAAATGAAGTGCCTGCAAGAACCAGCAGATATAGTTAACGTACAGTACAATCCCTTCGATACATATGTCCCGATTGAACTAGAGGCATTGGTTCATCGAGACCTCTTTATTTGTTCATTGACGGTGCAATCGTTCTAAGTGTTGTAATCGTTACGTGCATGACTTAGAGAATCGAATTCTCTAATCATCACTTAGTCAGCTCAGGCCAGAGACTTAGAATGATTACAAACTATCAGAACACATGACATCCAAGACTATTCTAGCGATCGAATCCCCGACTACAATACACAGACCTCCCACTAGATTTCGGACTGCACGAACACTGGCCCTTGGGGTGGTCCTCGGTGGAACTCATGGACAGGTCGCGATACAACTGGTCCTCTAGTTAAGTCACGGTGATGTCTAGGTCATAAGGACTAATGGTGTACAACTATACCACATATATCTCTACTCGATTATTGGGAACCACTTAGAGATTTCTAGGGTGAGGGAGTTCAGTGAACTCGTCAATTTACGAGCACCCACTTATGCATGTCGATATCACAATACCGTTTACTGATGAGATGCAGTACATATACACTAAGTTCTAGTCTCTTAATGGGAAAGGCCGATATCCTCATTGGTGGCGAAACCCTTCGACTAGGAACACGTTTAACAGTTATCCAACTTAAGTAAATATCTCACGATCCTAACGATCAATTACTAGTACTTGTAATAACTGTAAGGACTATATCTATGCTTGTGACAAATGGACAAAGATATAGAATGCCAAGGTGTTTTATGATTAATACGAATAAATGTTCGTTTATTACCATAATAAATACGAAAGACCACAACCACATGTTGGCTTGTTGGTCACCTACTCTAACAGAAAGTCCACTGAGATGTTCGCCTATTCTTTTCCTTTTCTTATTCTCATTCATAATACCAAATTACGAATGTTGGACCCAATCATATTGACTTCCAATCATGCAAAGATAAACCATTTTTACCTTTGACCATTCATTTAAAGATCTCATGTGCACGAGCAGTGTGACCCTCGATGGTTCAGGTGCAAGCTAGCCGTGGGCCCACAACCCTTTGTTGTCAAAACTCGTCCCTTAGAGTTACGATTAAGATGAAGCTCGTTTCACCTTAATCACCCAACGAATCAAGATTGGCGCCTAGCAACTACGCGTCATGATTCCCTAGATACAAATGAAGTGCCTGCAAGAACCTTTTGATATGGTAAGCGTACAATACGATCGCTTCGATTCATATGTCCCGATTGAACTAGAGGTATTGGTTTATCGAGACCTCCTTAGTAGTTCAATGACAGTGCGATCGTTCGAACTGTTGTAATCGTTACGTGCATGACTTAGAAAATCGGATTCTCTAATCATCACTTAGTCAGCTCTGGCCAGGGACTTAGATATATTACAATCTATGAGAACACACAGGACATCCAATACTATTCTAGCGCGCGATCAAATCCCCGACTACAATGCACAGACCTCCCACTAGATTTCGGACTACACGAACACTGGCCCGTGGGGTGGTCCTCGGTGGAACTCATGGACAGGTCACGATACAGCTGGTCCTCTGGTGAAGTCACGGTGATTTCTAGGTCATAAGGACTAATGGTGTACAACTATACCACATATATCTCTACTCGATTATTGGCAACCACTTAGAGATTTTTAGGGTGAGGAAGTTCAGTGAACTCGTCAACTTACGAGCACCCACTTATGCATGCTGATATCACAATACCGTTTACTGATGAGATGCAGTACATATACACTAAGTGCTAGTCTCTTAATGGGAAATGTCGATATCCTCATTGGTGGCGAAACCCTTCGACTAGGACAACGTTTAACAGTTATAATACTTAAGTAAATATCTCACGATCCTAACGATCAATTACTAGTACTTGTAATAACTGTAAGGACTATATCTATTCTTGTGGTTAATGGACAAAGATATAGAATGCGAAAGTGTTTATCATTAATACGAAAATGGTTTGTTTATTACCATATTAAATATGAAAGACCACAACCACAAGTTGGCTTGTTGGTCACCTACTCTAACAGAGAAAAGGTCAATTTCGATGTTGTTAGAGTGGGTGACCAACAAGCCAACTTGTAGCTGTGGTCTTTCCATTTATTCTTGTAATAAATAATCATTTTTCGTATTAATGATAAAAACACATTGGCATTCTATATCTTTGTCCCTTGTTCAAACATAGATATAGTCCTTACAGTTATTACAATTACTTGTAACTGTCTTTTAGGATCGTGAGATATTTACTTCAGTATTATAACTGTTAAACAGTGTTCATAGTCGAAGGGTTACGCCACCAATGAGGATATCGCCCTTTCCCATTAAGAGACTAGAACTTAGTGTATGTGTACTGCGTCTCAGCAGTAAACGATATTGTGATATCGGCATGCATTAGTGGGTGCTCGTCAGTTGAAGAGTTCACCGAACTCCCTCAACCTAGAAATCTCTAAGTGGTTCTCAATAATCGAGTAGAGATCTCTATGGTATATTTGTACACCATTAGTCCTTAAGACTTAGACATCACCGTGACTTCACTAGTGGACCAGCTATATCGTGACGTGTCCCTGAGTTCCACTGAGGACCGCCCCAAGGGCCAGTGTTCGTGCAGTCCGAAATCTAGTGGGAGGTCTGTGCATTGTAGTCGGGGATTCGATCGCTAGAATAGTCTTGGATGTCCTGTGTGTTCTCATAGTTTGTAATCTTTAAGTCGCTGGCTAGAGCAGACTAAGTGATGATTAGGGAATTCAATTCTCTAAGTCATGAACGTACCGATTACAACACTTAGAACGATCGCACAGTTATTGAACTACTAAGGAGGTCTCGATGAACCAATGCCTCTAGTTCAATCGGGACATATGAATCGAAGGGATCGTACTGTACGTTAACTGTATTAAAAGGTTCTTGCAGTCACTTCATTTGTATCTAGGGAATCATGACGCGTAGTTGCTAGACGCCAATCTTGATTCGTTGGGTGATTAAGTTGAAACGAGCTTCATCTTAATTGTAACTCTAGGGACGAGTTTAAACTACAAAGAGTTGTGGACCCATGGCTAGCTTACACCTGAACCATCGAGGGTCACACTGTTCGTGCACTTAAGCTCTTTGAATAAACGGTCAAATATAAAAACGTTTAATCTTTGCATAATTGGAAGTCAATATGATTGAGTCCAACATTCGTAATTTGGAATTATGAATGAGAGTAAGAAAAGGAAAATAAGTAGGCGAACATCTTAGTGAACTTTCTAAATTGGGAAGTTTCCAAATTTAGAAGGTCAACTGAATTAGGGTTTCCAGTTTTAGAAATTGGAAATCGAGGACTGGCATTCGTAATGACAAGGACGTTTCAATGGTTCCAAAAATACAATACATTATAACACAACAATCATAATTTAAACAATAGTAATTTTTACTTACTTATTGGTATTGTATGTGCAGTCCATCAAATAACATATGGGAACAGCCGTAGTAACTTAATAGATTCGGGACATGCAACATAACATCCGTTATTGTGTTACTCGTTTTACTATCGACGATATACCAATATCGATACTCGCCTTGTTGAAAGTTATGCATCATAAACTGAATGACAGTCATGCCCCCCATTTCCTCATATTTAATCTTGGCCAACTCATTGTAAACATGCTTCATAGAGATTTGTATCGTCGGATCATCTTTCCTTAATCTATCCATGATTAGCATTGGCTTCACGTGAGAATTTCTCAATTCTTTAATTCTTGCTTTATGTTGTGGAGTTATACGACTAGTCGTACCATGTCCGTGAGGAAACAAAGCCGGAGGATGAGTATGCTTGTCATCGTTGACAGTCAACCGCCATATGTCAACAAACCTTGACTTTTTGCCAATCAATTTGAACGGGCAACCACATTTTTTTTCCAGTGTTTCTAGTTCCACATCGATATTCGTTTGTCGGTCATGTCCGTATTTGTCAAAACAAACGGTGAGAATGACTAACTGCAGTTGCTTTGGCCCACTTGATTAATTCTTCCCTACTATCGAACACAATATCAACTTGGAAAATGTGAGAGAAATCTTCATATTCGTTTCACTCCAAAACTGCAGGATCAACATACAAGTTGTCTTCATATGGCTGCATAATGATAAGTTAGATACTTGCACAAAAAAATAAAAAAATAAAATAGGGATTTCGTGTATAAGTACACGAACTACATGTGTACATTTCGTGTAAAATTATACGAAACACACAACAAAAACTGTTTGTTTCGTATTATTTTATACAAAATACGAGTTAATATTTCGTAGTGTTTTGTACGAAATTAGTGGTAAACATGAATTTGATGTTAATTTCGTACAGACGCCACAAAACTCAATGAAGAATTTCGTGATAATTGTTCATTATTATAGTAGAAAAAAAATAAGAAAAAGAAAAATGGAAAATAGTAGGCACAGTAGTTAGTTCATCGACACTTGAAAAACAACACCAACACACACAACAACAGTATTTCTCTTCGTAAAGTCCGCCACTTCCCAACGGACCTTTCGAAGCTCCAAACCCATCAACTCTATATTTTTCTACCTCCTCTCTCATTCACTCTCATTCTCTCTCTCTCTCTCCAAAACTACACACAGTTGTCAGTTGTCTCTCTCTCTAGAAAATGCAGTCTGCAATTTCTCTCTCGCTTTCTTCGCCGTCCCCAATCGCCCGATCCGCCGTCACTGATGCGTCTTCGCCGGCGCCTAGGTCTCTCCGCTTCTGCGGTCTCCGAAGAGAGGCGTTTGATGTGAAAGCCTCATTTGATGCGTCGTCCTTGCGCTTGAATCGATTCAATTTTCATTCGAAGAGTTCGAATTCAAGTAAAGTTTTTGCGGCGTTGAATGGCAATGGCACCCCGCCTTCCGGTGGTTTTGACTACGATCTCGTGATTATTGGTGCTGGAGTTGGTGGCCATGGCGCCGCGCTTCATGCCGTTGAGAAGGTATAATTTATCGCCTGCATTGCTCTCTCTCTCTCTCTCTCTCTCCTTGTGTGTGCGTGTGTTGTAATTTGTTGTTTTATTCTGTGGTTTTACCTACACTGAAGCAAATCTACATTTTATCATAAGCATGATGTGCTATGCAATGGCAATTGAAATCAGCTTGGCAATCATTTTCTCTGTGTTAAGTTTTGAATCATACCTTTCGATTGTGAATAATTCATCAATAGGTTACCTTTCTCCATGTACATCAATTTTAATTAGCATAGTTATGAATAAAAAAGTTATAATTTAGAGGTAATGTGAAGGTCTATCAATAGGTAGTATATTATTTTGATAATAATATCCACAATAACTGTTATCACAAATATAAGTTCTTACATTATCATCGTTGACAATTATTGAATCATCTCTACAAAGAACCCAATCACAAACATTTTTGTAACTATACGTCGTGTATGATAAGTTTGCTATCTGTGACATAAATATGCTGAGAGACACTGATCATTGATGTAGTATCCGTGTGATATACATAGGCCATCTTGAGTGCATGTTTTTCATTTCCAGTTTCGTATTTGTATAGTTATCCAGATACCAACTTCTGTATATTCTGTTTATCTGAAAATTGATTTTTTATTGACCATAGGGCTTGAAAACTGCAATCATAGAAGGAGATGTAATTGGAGGAACATGTGTAAATAGGGGCTGCGTTCCTTCTAAAGCACTTCTTGCTGTCAGTGGTCGCATGCGAGAGCTTCAAAACGAACACCATATGAAGTCTTTTGGTTTGCAGGTACTCCTCATTATACAAGCATGTACATATTTCAGCCCTTTTAGTTTATTTTACTGTGAAAATTCAAAAGTCTATGTCATTGCGAAGGTTAGAATAAGATCCTATTTTATGGCGTTCATATTGTTGAATCGGTGCTTCAAGGATCAGGACTCGTGCTGAAACAATGTAATGTCTAGTTGTCTACTGTTAACTTTAAGATTAGTGCACGTAGTGAAATTTAAAATCATGTCCATAAATTGCTGACAAAGATATAAACACGAAAACCTGTTGTTTGAAACCTTTTACTTGTGTAATATGTATAATGAGGAAGTTATGCTGAACGATGTTCATTTCCATATCATGTTTTCACTGCTTACCGATCATCAAATGCCACAATGACAGGTTGCAGCTGCTGGATATGACAGACAAGGAGTTGCTGATCATGCAAACAATTTGGCCTCAAAGATTAGAAACAACTTGACCAATTCATTAAAATCTCTCGGTGTGGATATATTGACAGGTGTCGGTACAGTTCTGGTGAGTCCACATCTACAGCTCGCAGAGTTCTTGGGCCTATATCTGGAAAATTTCTCAGCATAATCTTAAACATTTTCGAGAAGTCTTTAACATATCAATTCGTAAATTATTCAGGGTCCACAGAAGTTGAAATATGGAAAAGGAGACAATATCATAACTGCAAAAGACATAATAATTGCTACTGGCTCTGTTCCTTTGGTGCCCAAGGGAATTGAAGTTGATGGTAGTTGCTTATCTGTGCTTCGTTTTTGATGCTATCTTAATTTTCAATCAATTTGCTTCCGTGTTCCAACATTGCACTAATCTGACTTCAAAGATACACTAAATATGCTCTGAGCTTCATTCATCACGTACTTAATTACCACTTATTGCAGGTAAGACAGTGATTACCAGTGACCATGCTCTTAAACTGGAATCAGTTCCAGAGTGGATAGCTATTGTGGGAAGTGGCTACATTGGGCTTGAGTTCAGTGATGTCTATACAGCACTTGGAAGTGAGGTCTGATACTTAATTCTTCCTGTAGTATTTCACATCTATATTTATTACCTAGGCCATACTAGATATCCTTTATGTTAGGGTAACTGATATATTTTTCTTTTTTTTTTTCCCCTGATGATCATAATTTACACACATCATTGCCGATCATGATTCAATTACATATAAATATCTATACATTAGGCTGTTTAGCACAATTACACCTCTAGTATATTGCATGAAGCATAGGGGCTTTGATCTGATTATTGTTGAACTGCACAGGTTACATTCATTGAAGCTTTAGATCAACTCATGCCGGGCTTTGATCCTGAGATTGGAAAATTAGCTCAGAGAGTTCTCATCAATCCTCGCAAGATCGATTCGTACACCGGTGTATTTGCTAGCAAGGTGCGTAAAAATCACATTTCTGTTTCATGTGAATGTATAAACCCTCTTAGGTTAAGCATATTGTTCATGTTTTATGAGTTTAACCCCCTGTACAGATCACTCCAGCGAAGGATGGAAAACCAGTACAAATAGAGCTCATTGACGCAAAGACAAAGGAGCCAAAGGATACTTTGGAGGTAATTTTCAGGAATCTTTCATAGGAAAGGCCTACGGAAAAATATTTGCAGCAAACATAGTTGAAAAAATATTTGTATACGTCAGCAGTTCAAACAACCTAAGAAATGGATACAGTTAACCAGAGTTACATGTGAAACCCTGCATCCCAATTTATATTTTCTGAAGTGTTGTAAATCACCTTCTTATCTGTAATCATTACTTTAAATGCCTCTTGGACCTTACGTATGTAATAAATTGTATGATTTGCTGCAGGTAGATGCAGCACTTATTGCAACTGGAAGGGCCCCATTCACTCAAGGACTTGGTTTGGAAAATGTTAGTAATTTCGAATATTAGTATCGTAAAGCTCACATCGAAATTAATTATACAAGTGGAAAGCCAACTTATCCAAATAATTTATTTCTGTCCAGATTAATGTACAAACACAACGTGGATTCATTCCTGTTGATGAGCGCATGAGAGTGATCGATGCAAATGGGAAGTTGGTGGGTCTGCAGTTTTGCTTTCTTATTTGTAAATCTTCTCAAGCTTTAGTTTATTATGCATTTGTGCCTTATGCTGATCCAAAGTTCTGATTATTAGGTTCCTCATTTGTATTGCATCGGTGATGCTAATGGCAAAATGATGCTTGCCCATGCAGCAAGTGCACAAGGAATCTCTGGTAATGAATTTCGAAGTGGAGTTTCAATTATTTGATATTCTTTATCACATTTTTTTTCAGTCAATTGACTTACGGAAATGGTTGTAGTTGTTGAGCAAGTCTCGGGGCAGGACCATGTATTGAATCATTTAAGCATTCCAGCAGCATGTTTTACCCATCCCGAAATCAGTATGGTTGGGCTGACTGAGGTACATTTTTCCATCTAGAATTTTTTTCGTCTGGGAATGTACCTTTTAAACAATGCCTACTTCTTCGTTTTTGACTCTCCATTTTCGCCCATTTTCACTTTATATTTGCATTTCGCTGCTTCCGATACAGCACAGCAAGTACCTATTATTGTTGTTTTAATATTGTAATGAAGATCCATAAGTCACAACTGGAATTTTCACAATGACTTGTAGTGAGAAACAATGGTTTTCTAAGTGATTCCTCGTGTCAATTTTGCAACGGCTCCATGTAGGTTAAATGAGTAGAAGGCTTGTTTGCATATAATAGTGGTACAAGTCTTCAGAGGCAAATTTCAGTGAATTTGTCTCGGTAAATGAAAATAGGGAAACGAAGTGTAATTGCTTACAGGTAGTTGTTTGCTTACTATATATTCTATGTACTCCTGCTAAAATCTACTCATTTTTTATAGCCTCAAGCAAGAGAAAAAGCTGAGAAGGAAGGATTTGAAATAAGCATTGCCAAGACAAGTTTCAAAGCAAACACAAAAGCCCTTGCTGAAAATGAAGGCGAAGGACTAGCCAAGGTAATTCACAAACCATAATAGCTTCGTGTTTGTGTTAGTTTACTTTCTTTATCTTTTTATATCCCAGTGCCTTAGGTTAGGGATTCAAAGAATTTTCACTCACTCTTTCAGAACATATTAGAAAGTTACTTTCACCTTATATAGAAAAAAGGAAAAAAGAAAAAAGAAAAGTCAAGTGTCCAAACTCTATGCAGACCTCCCGGGATATGTTCCCCGAATGTTTTTCTATATTTCTTTTTGTCTTAAGATAACAAATGGATTTACGTACTGAATTTGTTTGTATTTGTGCAGTTGATCTACAGACCTGATACTGGCGAGATACTTGGGGTTCATATTTTTGGAATGCATGCAGCAGATCTCATACACGAAGCATCTAATGCCATAGCCATGGGAACACGTTTACAGGTACTTCTCCTTTCAGTTTGCGCACTTCATTGATATAAACACATTGTACACCATCGCCTTTTAGTATATGTACACAAACATTTAATTTGTTAACCTGGAAAGGCTAAGGAAAAAAAAGTGCCTTCTCGTTGAAGCTTATAAGCTTCTTTAGACACTTGTTTTCTGAAGTTATCAATTCTTACGTACTTATTTGGTCGTGCTTGGGGAGTGGGGGACTGAATTTCTGGGTTTCTAGCAATACTGTTACAATCACCACTAGAAATATCTTACCTCTCTATTTTTTTTTTAATTATTTTAACTACCCCAAACACAAATCAAATTAGATACGAACATTTTTAATGGTATAACCACGTTTTCAATTTCAATCGAAACAATCTGCTTTTACTTTCAGATACTTAATTACCTGCCTGCTACTTTTGCACTCTACAGGAATTAAAATTTGCTGTGCATGCTCACCCAACCTTGTCCGAAGTGCTAGACGAGCTCTTTAAATCAGCAAAGGTAATAAGCTATTGGTTCTTTATAGATTCCTAGATTTTATGTGCTTCACTTCGACAAGATACTCCAATTTGAATTGTCAACACATAAAGTACAGAACCACACAGAGCTAAACCAAAGTCCATTTCTTAATCCGACTTCACTTTCCCTGCTATAAACTATGATGAATTTTAATGTGCTAAAGCTAAAATAATAAATTAATAAGCTGTGCTAGTCTCTTGTTAACCAATCGGAGACGAGGCTGCAAAGTACTAGCCAAATCCCTTATGCACTATAATATAACTGCAGGTAAAACGGAAACCGCCTCTAAGTTCTGAACCAAAGCCCCCTCTCATTTTCCAATGGTACTTAAAAATAACCTGTTTCGCTCTAGTGTTATTATGCTTGAATAGAGTTATACGTCTCTGTTTTGATTTCTGGTTCGTCGTCGCGTAAAAGGTCAAAAGCAGATTGATAATAACAGCTAAGGAGAGTAACATATTTCGACATTCTTTTTAAATGCAGGTTAAAGTCGGCGAATCTAATAAAGTTGCTGAGCCAGTTCCAGTCTAGACTTCCTCGACTGCAATAAATTTATTGATGTATGTTGTTTCTAAGCTTCGGATTTGTGGAGGGGAAATGCTAAACTGACTCGGTCTCTCGTGTAGTATTGTCGTTGGTCTCAATTTACTGATTTTTACTCCACAACTTTGCTTAAGAAAAAAATGGCGAAATTTCTATTGTTTGGACTTGTGTGGTGGTGCTTTAGGAATCCAATTTTGTCAATTACATCCATCAGTTTGTTGTATTAATTTGTCGAATTTGAAATTAAAGATCGTTTTGTTGTTTCGCTGTCGACGATTATATTTGGGGAGCGGTGGAACTTCAATTATCATAAAGTGCATTATGCTCATATGATTTAAGTTCCGAAAGTATCATTTGCTGCATGCATACAAGGATTAGGTACTATATAGCATCGACATAAAGAATTCTTATTAAATTGAGAAAAAAGTTCATTTCATTTGTTTGTTCCTATAACATTTACACGAATTCTCTGAGAATTCATCTCAAAAGTACGTAATAGTAAAATTTTGAAAAAGGAAAAAAAAAGTATATGGTGTTTTTGTCTCTAACTTCGACATTCAACTTTATTTTCATTGAAATACTTAGGGTTGGCCAAAAATTACCAAATACCGATTACCACGGTATACCTACCATAAATTACCGAATAAATACCGAACTATCGGTTACCACTACATTTGGTACGGTATCGGTACCGTACCATTGCCTTACGGTACGGTAGCGGTATTGTATCTTCAATACCATGGTAATACCGTACCGTACCGCAACTTTGTATTTTTAAAATTAGTTAATATATTCAACAAATATTCAACTTTATACTTTATATTCAACTTTAGATAAAAAAAAATATAGTCAACAAATATTATAAAGAAAATAAAAAACAAGAATAACGATATGATACATCATATATATATTATATATACATAATTATAATTTTTTTATTATCTTCATATATTTATGCAAACTCAATATTAGCTCTCGTTAAAGTTGTTTATGTCACGTACTTCTTTAGTTTCGAAGTCCAATTTATCACTTATTGGTGGAATATTTTTTGCCATATTTTCTTCTCCCTTTTTTTCCCCCTGAGTTCCCAGTCTTCTGTTTCATTTGCATTATTGCAAAAAAAATTAAAATTATTTCTCTTACTTAAACCATCAAACTTTTTTGCTCATTACAAGTTTCTACAATTTTTCTATAGATATCTTAGTAAACATTAGTTAATTAAAGCAACATATGCTACTACGGTTGTATAATGTATATTCATGTAGATTGCTTGATCGATCACCATATTCATTTGCTTAATTTGTTGTATTTATTATTTATTTAGTATTCATGTTAATTATGGTATCATCCGAGTTCATCAAAAAAATGATGTACGGTAGATTACCACGTACCGATCATACCGTACCGAAACTTACGGTATACCGAATAACGGTATACCACAATTATTGGTACGGTAACGGTATAGAATTTTTCAATACCGAAAGATACGGTAGGTACACGGTATTGAACAAAATGTTCGGTAACCGTACCGAAACCACCCCTAGAAATACTCATGTTATACAACCTTAAACAATAAAATTCATACGTATGACGGTATGAGTCAAAATTTCTAGGGAGACCCCTCAAACCACATTTGTCAATAATGCAGACCCAAACTATGTTTACCTTTTCTTTGATAACCCCTTATATAATAGGGACTATTAGCCATAACTCTCTCTAGTGTTTTTTTAATAATGGGGGATCCAGCCATATTTTCAATATTAATAGGAAACCCACTATTTTAATGAATCCCGAAAATAGCCTTGTTGGAGCCACGTTTCCTCTAAACAAAAAACAAACACCGAATTCGAGAAATAAAATTGCTGAAATCGTGTGAGATTTTATCCCCAAGATCTCGCTTTTCCAAATCTTTCCATAATTCCCACTGCAAACCCTAAATCTCCTAAACAACTACATTGGCGACATAACCTATGGCACAAAAATTCGAATTGCTGCCAAAATCCTAAACTCACTCACCAAAATTTGTGAAACGACTATATTGTGTCGTTTTCTGAGTAAAAAAAAATAGGCGACAAAACTATAAATAAGTGAAATTCTTGAAGCAATGGACACCAACGCACCGCAATCGAAAAATAAAGCGACCTCTGCGAGCAGTAAGTATCCCAATTGAAATACTCATGTTCAATAACATCATATCTTCGATTCTACCAAGAAACACTATCTACAAATGTGTTTGTTTTACATTTTGTCTTTGTGAACAGGAGAACGCAGGACAAAAACATTGAACGACATTCGGCAAACTGACGCAGATAATTAATCTGTTATTCTTGCTGGAATTAGTGGGCTTTGTATGTAGAACTTGTTCAGTCAAAAAAGCACATAACATGCTGTGAAACACAATAGACCATTTGGCTGTTTGTCTTGACTGTTCCTGGAGTATTAATTCGACTATTTGTGTTGAATGTAAATAGACTATTCTGTAAATAGTTCATTGCGAATTGTTGACTGTGAAAATCCGAATTGTTGACTGTGAAAATCGTGGGCTTGAAGTCCATTTATGGGGAAATTTATAATTTGAAATAGATGAATTTGTTAAATAGTTGTTTTGTAATGAGCTAAAATAGAAATAGTTGAATTTTACATATATGGTTTTGTTGGTATATAGTTAGAATAGATGACTTTGAAAAAAACATTGTAATCCTATTTGAGTATACTACAAATAACCTATTTTGTAAACAATTGCTTGTAATCCTATATGACTGTATCGCAGATGTTTGTTTAAACAGTCCATTAAGAATTGTTATTAATCTGTTATTTTTGCTGGAATTAGTGGGCATTTGTATGTAGAACTTGTTCATTCAAAAAATCGCATAACACACTGTGAATCAAAATAGTCTATTTGGCTGTTTGCCTTGACTGTTCTTGGAGTATTAAATGGACTATTTGTGTTGAATATTAATAAAATATTCTATAAATAGTTCATTAGGATGTAAATAGACTATTCTGTAAATAATTGGATTTCAAATGAAGCCTGTTAGAAAGGTTGATACCTTAAATTGTTTCTTTGTCAATATTGTAACTTAATTGGATTTTTCCATTAGACATTGTTTTTAAATTACAAGATAATACACCTTTAACTTACATAATGTACAATTTCAGAAAAAGGCCCCGGAAAAAACAACAGAACATCACAACCTGATACTCGTATGTCCAGAAGAGCAAATCGTTTCACTCGCTGAAGCGCCACAACAAAAGGATGATAGTGTTGACTGCGGTGTGGTGGTTTTGTATCTGATTAAAAAACTTTTCGAGCAACAACCAATCATAAAGGACAAAGCTGAATTAGAATACCCAGCAATGCGAACGGGAATTGTGAAAACATTTCTAGATTGAGGAAGCAAAAAAATGAATTTGAGTAAAAATATCGCTTGATTATTTTAGTTTAATGTAGTTGTAAACTTGTGTAGAATCTATTTTTTGGTATTTTATGTTGACATACTATTACTTTTGGGCGAAGTTGTTTTTTGAGAAAACTTTAGTTTAATATAGTTGTAAACTTGCGTAGAATGTTTTATTTGGTATTTTATGTTGACGGTGTTTAATTTCTGTAGTGGCTGGTATTGGTTTATAATAGATGTTCATTAATAGTTGTATGCTTTTTTTGTTGCTGAAAGCACAACCGTGTGCTGTAGTGTAAAGGCATATGCATAAGGATGTTGAAAAACAACTATATGTTATGTAACTAACTATTTCACAGTTCTCATGTTATGACTGTAGACGCATAAAATTAATTAATTGGTTAATTAAATTAGCGAATTAAATTGTGTCTAAATTAAATTATAATTTATCTTAAAAAATAAGTTATGGAGATAATTATCAATTAATTATTGGCCAATAGGATTATTTCTTCTCTTCCAAGTTATAAGAGATAAATATCAATTTAAAGCAAGGTTCTAAAAGGCGGTTATCGGGTACGTGGCGGTTAGGGACCGCCACACGATAAATCGGCGCGGCGGTGATTTATCGGAGATAAATCGGAAATATATCGGTTTTTAAATTTAGTGTAATATATTTCTAAATATTATTTGTAAATACTCAAAATATATATAAAAGAATATTTAAACATAATTCTATCCTATCATTCATATGTTATTATATAATTCTAATTACTCAATAAATAACAAAAATTTAAAAATAATAAGACCATAATATAATAAAAGATTCTTACGAAATACAAATACTACGCAAGTCTTTCGCATCAACAATTAATATAAACATAACAAAGCATAAATTGCGAGGTAGTACTTGGTTTCGTTTTGGAAGTTTAAAGAATTGGAGAAAAACAAAAAATCAAAACATATTTTCTTTTTATTTAAATTAAAAAAAAAAAAAAAAAAAAAAACCGATTTGTTAACCGATATATCGGTTTGACCCGCCAAAAAACCGCCACAAACCGCCTCGCCGTAAAAAACCGATATTCCAAACCGCCTCAACAAAATCGTAAAGGTTTATAACCGATACCGATATGGCGGCCGATATATCGACCGCCACGACCGATATTTAGAACACTGATTTAAAGAGAGCCAATCAAATCGCGCCACGTCATCAAGTAGACTTTAAGTAGGACTCTTATTCTACCACTATAAATAGGGACCCTCTCTACACAATTCAAAACACAACTCAAGAAGAAGAAAAACCGTAGGAGAAAATTCTCTCTACAATATTCAAGTCGTTATTCATCAAATTCAAGGCGTTCTTCATCAAATCGAGGGCGTTCTTCAACAAATCAAGATCGAAGGAAGATTGAAGGGTCAAATCCATCAAGAACTCCAAGATCTTCAAGTCAAAACCCGTCAAAGTTCAGCGTTTCGATCCGAGATTCAAGTCGCAAGACCCTCGGAAGACGTTATTCAAATCCAAATCAAATCCGGAGAAATCAAGTCAACGACCCGTCTCCGAAATTCAAAGTCAAACACATACATTGTTCTTGAGAGAAGAATCAGAGGATTAAATTAGAGTTTGTAACCCGCAATATCTATTTTTAATTCAATAAATTATTTTTGTGCAAGTATCTTCTTGTTTGTTAAATTCGCAGATAAGAATTTGTTGTTACAAATTTTGGCACGCCCGGTGGGACATCACTACCTCTCATCTCTTCTCTCTCTCGAAGATCCTCAAAGTGTTGTAGTCACTCCTCTACGTTCGCAATGAAAACTGATGCTTCGGATTCATCAAGTGAGGGCTTAGTTACAAGGAGTATGGCTAAGAAGTTGCAAGCATCCTCCAAGACTAGCTCGACGCCCCAAACCGTTCAGAAAGGCTTACCACCTCTTGTCAACACAAGCGCAGTCGTGGAAAGCTCAAAACGAGAGATCTCACAGCCCACGCCTCATTCAACATCAAGCTACTCAGAGATGGCACCTGTCATGACAATAAACGCTACAACTATGGAAGAGCAAATTGCAAGTTTGGCCAAGGCTATTGAGGGACTCACAAAGCATGTTCAACAACGAGATTCTCAAATTGCCAAGTTGATCGACAAGTTGGACAAAGCTGATGCTAGTCAAGTTGTGGATCAGATAGAGGCTCAAGACGAAGCTGCGACATCCACAGAGCAACAATCAGTTGAAAACGAGAAGGCTCCAACTCAAGAACTTCAAGTTTCTTCCGAAGGGCTGATTCATGTAAATCAAGTGATGACGCTGATCAGTGAAACCATCAAAGAGAAGTTGGAAGGAAGCTCTAAGTCGCCGTCAACCTATGTCAAGCCCTACACGCCAAGGATTAATGATCTAAAGATGCCAATGGGCTACATACCTTCAAAGTTTCAACAATTTGACGGCAAAGACAACCCCAAACAACATGTAGCACACTTCGTGGAGACTTGCAATGACGCCGGAACGTACGGAGATCACCTCGTCAAGCAGTTCGTCCGATCGCTCAAAGACAATGCGTTTGATTGGTACATTGATTTGGGGGCAAACTCCATTGATAGTTGGAAGCACTTAGAGGAAGAATTTCTCAACCGCTTTTACAGCACTCGAAGAACAGTCAGCATGATTGAGCTCACCAATTCCCGCCAATGGAAGAAGGAACCTGTCATCGACTACATCAATCGTTGGAGAAATTTGAGTTTTAATTGCAAGGATCGTCTACCTCAGACATCAGCTATTGAACTGTGCATCCAAGGAATTCAATGGGGATATATCCTTCAAGGAATTCAACCTAAAAGTTTTGAAGAGTTGGCCACTCGAGCACATGATATGGAATTGAGCATA
Organism: Erythranthe guttata; assembly: GCF_056151865.1. NCBI lineage: Eukaryota > Viridiplantae > Streptophyta > Magnoliopsida > Lamiales > Phrymaceae > Erythranthe > Erythranthe guttata. The sequence goes on along the minus strand of NC_142546.1, from coordinate 9,882,935 downwards.
ACTGCAAATGAAGTCGAAGAACCTTCATTCCAAAAGTCGTACCTGCTCAAAGAAGAACATCTTGAAGAAGAACAAGAAGATCATGAGGATGGGGGCAAGTCTTTTGAAGAAACAACATCATATGCAATATGACAAGTCATGTCCAAATCAGACACTCCATGACACGAGTTTAAAAGGTCTACATGTTCAAATCAAATGAAGTACTCCTTGACACGAGTTTAAAAGGTCTACAAGTCCAAATCAAGTGAAATACTCCTTAACACGAGTTTAAAAGGTCTACAAGTCCAAATCAACTGAAGTACTCCCTGATACGAGCATAAACTATCTACATATCCAAGTCAAATCAAGGCTCCTTGATACAAGCATAAACTATCTACATATCCAAATCAAGTCAAGGCTCCTTGATACGAGCATAAACTATCTACATATCCAAATCAAGTCAAGGCTCCTCGATACGAGCATAAACTACTTATATATCCAAATCAAGTCAATGCTCCTTGATACGAGCATAAACTATCTATATATCCAAATCAAGTCAAGGCTCCTGGATACGAGCATAAACTATCTACATATCCAAATCAAGTCAAGGCTCCTCGATACGAGCATAAACTATCTATATGTCCAAATCAAGTCAAGCCTCCTTGATACGAGCATAAACTATCTACAAATTCAAGTCCAATGCTCCTTCAGTACGAGCTTAAACTGCAAATGTTTCTCCTTGTCCACATGAGTATAAACTGTGCACGACATCCCTCAAAAGGATATATTTTGAACTACGTTATGACTTGATCCCTTTATAGGGTACGTAGACAAATTAGAATCTCTCTAAGTTCAGTCATGATTTCAAAAGATATATGTTCTTTGCTAGATCAAGCTGCAATCAAAGTTGAGCAATTATCGAGACTCATCCACTCCAAGATGCATTGTCCGTGAACAAGTCTCGAGGGGGCATTTGTAGACGCATAAAATTAATTAATTGGTTAATTAAATTAGCCAATTAAATTGTGTCTAAATTAAATTATAATTTATCTTACAAAATAAGTTATGGAGATAATTATCAATTAATTATTGGCCAATAGGATTATTTCTTCTCTTCCAAGTTATAAGAGATAAATATCAATTTAAAGAGAGCCAATCAAATCGCGCCACGTCATCAAGTAGACTTTAAGTAGGACTCTTATTCTACCACTATAAATAGGGACCCTCTCTACACGATTCAAAACACAACTCAAGAAGAAGAAAAACCGTAGGAGAAAATTCTCTCTACAATATTCAAGTCGTTATTCATCAAATTCAAGGCGTTCTTCATCAAATCGAGGGCGTTCTTCAACAAATCAAGATCGAAGGAAGATTGAAGGGTCAAATCCATCAAGAACTCCAAGATCTTCAAGTCAAAACCCGTCAAAGTTCAGCGTTTCGATCCGAGATTCAAGTCGCAAGACCCTCGGAAGACGTTATTCAAATCCAAATCAAATCCGGAGAAATCAAGTCAACGACCCGTCTCCGAAATTCAAAGTCAAACACATACATTGTTCTTGAGAGAAGAATCAGAGGATTAAATTAGAGTTTGTAACCCGCAATATCTATTTTTAATTCAATAAATTATTTTTGTGCAAGTATCTTCTTGTTTGTTAAATTCGCAGATAAGAATTTGTTGTTACAATGACAAAGGGTAATGTTAGTTATATATGTACGTATTTTATACCTAGTTTTCATCTATATACTTTATGAGAACAACTACTTTGAATACCACTATTTATAAAGAAAATAGTTGATAAATTTGTACACTGAACACCATATGTTGAAAACATCATACAAATAAAAGCATATCAATGAACTGAACTGTACTTGAATATAACGTATATTCGATCTATTTACTCGAACTGAACTGAACTATACTAACAATAGAACCAGTCAAGAACAACCAGAAACTTGAAAATCTTGAAAGGCATATATTCGAACTGTTTAATCAATGTACGAATAAGATTGTCGATATAAAAAAACAAAACTAACTACAATTAAAAAAAATGATAAATTATAAAAGTTCCACACGCATGCGGCATGTTTTCTTATTAGGATTTCCATATCACGATCTTCCGTATCCTTAACATCTTTGTCATAGCCGATCATTGGCAGCAACATCAATTGGAACCATGGCTGCAGATCAAGAAATTGACGGATTGAAACTTGTACTCTATTTGCTCTCTCTTTTTATAGTTGATAATTAGCTGCAATAATATACTTAATATGATGGAGATAGGCAAGGTGAGGCGCGGACTAGGTCGCTCTCTTAAGACGAATTTCACGATCCCTTCTCTAATGAGGTGCAAAAAGGTTCCGATCGTGTCGCCTATGGGATAAAACAGCCCAGCCTGCTGTAACTTCACCGAAATTGCACGTTTAAGTGAAGGAGAAACTTACACCCGACACACAACAAGAGCTCAATATATAATACATATAGGATCTTTAGAAATTCATTTTTTATTCTCTACTCTCATCTACTTGCAAAGCCACAATATCCCTTTTATATAATATATAATATGACCCCAATAAAACCTCAATGTAATATATAATTTATGGTGTTTTATGTAGGAAAATAATGACTTTGAAGGTATCAAAATAGTGATCTAATGATCCTCATAAAAGTGGTCAAAGTCATTATTATATTTTATAATAAAATATATTATTTTTTATTAAAATAACCCAATAGCATATGCGCGTGGACATGCCGAATTGGTGCAACCACATGCTGAATTGGTCGAATCACAATGTCAGTTGCACCCTTCACCACGACATTTATACGCACTAAAGATAACTCGCGCATCAATGAAACATGGATACAAAAGTCTTCATCATCCGCAATAATGCATTCTCCACAATCTGCCACCATATATGTGATGTTTATATTAGATGCATTCAGACATTGTCATTTCGAACACGCAAATCAACCAATGCTTGGAAAGTAAGTCCAGAAGATGGCTTCAAAGCAACCAAACCCCCGTACTTCACAAAAATATTAACACTGCTATCCATCTACAACAAACATAAGATTTAAATGAAAATGCAGTTAAAAGAGAATACACATGAAACAACCATGATTAGTTACTGCACAAACAACTATAAGTAAGTCAACTATAATAATATTTAAATTACGAACATGTTACTACAAAAACAATAGTTGTGTTACCTGCATAACACGACTATAAAATTTCAACATAATCAGCACAAAAAAATAAAAAATAAAAAAATCCCGTGTTCATACATAATCACATAAATGATCCATATGCTATTGTTCGCACAAACAACAAAACAGCAGTTCACATATATGAAATCAATTACAAACCACTTTCTGCAAATAGATCAGAATCACCACACACAACTTTCAAAGTGGAGTCAAATGACAACCAAATGATAGTTTATGACCAAGGAGAACACAATAATGTATGTATCCATGTTTTTTTGAGCTTCGAAGTCGATTTTGAAGTCTTTTTTTTTTAAACTCGCCGACAATTTTCGACACATACATGTCGATTTTTTGTCAATTTTCGATACCATCAAAAAAATATATTAAAAAAAAAACTAATTCCGACACATACCCGTCGAAATTGCGACAGGTACGTGTCGAAAAAACACTATTGGTTTACCAAAAAAAAAAGTTTGTAGCAATGATTTTCTGATACATACATATGTTGAAAATTCTTAAAATTTCGACATGTATATGTCGAAAATTTGAGAAATTTCGACATGTATGTGTCGAAAATTGCCGACTTGTTTCAAAAAAAAAACTTCAAAATCGATTTCGAAGCTTAAAAAAAAGACATGGATGCATACATTAATGGGTGCTCCTTCCATGTATGCTACCATTTTATTGTCTTGTCATTTTATAAGTTTTGTGAGGTTTTGATTTTTTTAAATTTGGAGGTTTTTTGTAGGATATATAAGAAGATGAAGAAGAAGAGAGGGTTTAATGAGTGTGAGTTTGGGGGAGAAGAAGAGAGAATTTGTTTATTTTTTTTATTCTTGGTATTGAAATGAGGAAAAAAAATTGTTTGTATAAATTGTATTTTATTTGATGAAGGATATTTTAGTACTTTGCTAATAAAATTTTTATTTGTGGTTTTAAACTAAGAAAAATTTGTAAAAACTTCTATGAAAAATGATTTTAAATTTATTGGTATTGAATTAAGAAAATTTTGGTATTAATGGTAGTTGCCCCCTTACTTAATTCATTATTAAGTAACTTTAAGGGTAAATAGCATTTGACCCCCTGTGGTTACAAATTTTTACAGATGACCCCTTACAATTGGTAGGGGTAGCTTCTGTTAATTTTTCCGTCAAAATTAGTTGAGCGTGTAAAGTTGCTGATTCATTCATTTATAGGTTAGAAAATAAAGTTGATGGTTTATCTTCAATAACACATAAAATTGAGCAAACTCCCTATATCAGCAATAAGATGATAATAAAAATTAGACAGAGCATTGGACATCAATTAATGTGAGTCTATTTTATGAATCAAAAACAAGACACATGTGTTCTATTTTAGTTCTAAAAGTCAAATGTCACATGAAAATAAACGCAATCAGCCACAAATAACATCATGCAGCAGCTTTCAACTGTTTCTTTTCCATAAAAAACAATAAGACCTAAAAGCTAAAATATAGAATGAAAATAGAACTTTTCTTCAGCAAAACTGCCCAGGCTGGCTACTCTTCTTGAGGGCACATTGTCACGCGGGAGATATTGCAATACTCGAGCAGTGCTTATAGTTCGTCCTGCACAAGAATTCGAATAAAACGATGAGAAGAATGCTATATGGAATTTAGGGAAATGAATAATAAACGCAAAAGGAAAAAATGATGTTACATGTGCATCTTCGTCAACTGAGGCGGCAGGGTCTTCTGCAGCATCATCGTCATCAGATGCATCACCTTCTGCAGAGCCATCTTTTTCATCCTCGGCCTGAGAAAAAAAACAAAAAGAAAAAAAACAGATTCCAGGTCAGAACACTGCTTAATAACACAGCTTTAAGCAAACATAATTAGAAGAAAAAAAAGGAATTTTAGAGCTTACGTCAGAATCAACTGGTTCGTCCTTTGTTTCCTGAAAAAGAGATTTTTTTTAAGAAAACCGTTAAGCGGCAGCAGAAGTTCATATCGCAAAATGTGTTTAACAGTGAAACAAAATGATCAATTCAATGATTGGATGTCTATTCCAATTTATAATACCTCCTCTTCTCTCTTCTTTTCTGCCTCGTCGAATGCAGCTTTCTCAGCCTGTATTATCAAATACCAGAAAGCAGTTTAACATACAAATAACTTGCAAGGAAAAATGTTGTCAGGGAAAGGATAAAACATACATCCTTTTGTTTGCCCCATGTTTCTTCAGCTAGCTTCTTAGCATAATCAGGGTCATCGGATATCAAGACATTGTCGAACAAGGTTCCAGATTTGACCTGCAACAATGTACAATTGTCGAGTTAAAAGTGATATAACATTAAGATCAACAGTAAAAAATTGGAAAGAAGAAAAAGAAACAGAAATTTCTTACCTGCCACAATTCAATTCCTACGTACTTCAACTTTGGGAAAACATAGATATCAGGGTCATCCTTGAAGTCTGCAATTGTGTCAATATCGAGTTAGCCATGCTTGAAACTTTGCAGCAGACTTGTTATTCAGTCAAATATACGCGCGTGGAGAGGTAAAAATACCTGGGTTGTCAATCATTGGTGCCGTCCACTTGCCCTTGAAGTTGGGGTTTTTAATTTTCTGTTAACAGAAGAGCTCTAGATATAAGGAGTCAATTTAATTAACAATATCAAATACAAGAAAACTGAAAATTCGACAAACCTTTGCCTTCCACGGACCCTTGTACTCAGGGTTGGGAATAGTGGGAGCAGTCCACTCACCATCCTCCTCATCATCCCAATCCTCGGGCTGCAGTACCAAAAATATTTTTACATATAACGTTAGTTAATATCCTCCAATGCATTATTAATTGTAGAAACGGACACTGGAAAATGTAATTCAGTTACCTTTTTGGCATCAACATCAGGAATCTCCTTAGGAATATCATCGTAACCCTGTTTACAATTCACTTTTTAGAATTAATTAATCAAAAATAAAGATGATGAGTTCTTACAGCAGAAAATGTTGAAAGTCAATTTACCGCTGGCTTCTTGTCCTCGGGATCAGCAATGAATTCCTTATCATCCCAATCTTCAGGCTGCCATTAAGATGCATAAAGGACAATGTAATGAAGCTTGAGTAATAAATATGTATTTCGAAACGAATTTAATGTATTACTGAAAAAAAAGAAAATATACCTTTTTGGCCTCAGGGTCTTTGATCTGCTTAGGAGGGAGAATATCCCAGTCAGAGTACAAGCTGCCAGTTTGCTTCTCCTCGTTGTCAATAAGAATGCTGTAAGTAGCATCGGGGCGTAGGATGAAAGTATAGACGTGACTCAATTGGTCGGTCTCGCATGGAACTTCCTTCTTGATCAAGTGGTTTACCTCGTTGTGGGTAAGAATAGCATGGACCTTTTTCGTGGTGTAGCCACAGATATCTGGTCCAAACATGATACTGCAGCCAATATAAATACAATACAACCAATCAGCATTTTCAAAGATTATATAAGAAGAAAAAAAGAGGAAATCTAGGGCGAGGAGGAATCTGTGATAAAATTACCTGTATGGTGTGTCACCGCCAAACTTTTTCTGGTCAACATCACCACTGAGTAACTTCATGTATCCACCACCACAGTCAAGCTTCTGCTCATGCTTGACGGAGAACTGGAAAACTAAGGTCTTCTCTTTGTTGCTCAATTCAGGGAATTCAGCTGAGATGGCATAAAACCTGTAGTCTTCACTAGTCTGGATACCTGCACAGTAAGATAAGATGAATATTATCTATACCATTTCTAAAGCAGTATTAATTTACTCTGAATCTGCAATTAATGTAATTACCTTTGTCGTTAGAGTCTCCATTCCATTTGCCAGAGGTGTAATTCCACTCTCCAGCCATGTTCTCGTCTTTCTTCCAGTCCGATTTCACCCACCGACTCTCCCATCCATCTTTAGATCAGTACAAAACAATCAACGGAAACAAGTATTACTTCATCGATTGCATAAAATAAAATAACTCAGTTATCGTGTTTTATCCTAAGACAATTATATTTATATCAATACTGCAAAATCGTCACATATCCAATTTGCATTTTCCAAATTTATAAAGCTTCCATCATAATCAATTTCGAAAAAACAGATAACCTTCATAAGCATGTACATTTACAAAAATGCAAGCATTCTTAATATTTCTCCATCACAAAATCAGCTGTCAATATATGGCTGCATTATACTCAAAAATGTTTTCACAAACTAAACATAGACAAATTATGAAATTAAGATAGACAAATTGGGCTGACGCCAACCCTTAGCTCAAATTATAAAATTGATGCAAATCTCGCATCAGATTAATTCAGAAATTTCATAATCAAAACACAAAAAAATTGATCTCAGATCTCAGATCTGTGTTCATAGATATCAATTCGATGAAAATTAAAATCAGGATGACATTTCTTCCATCACAAACATTCAGATCAGCATAAAACACAATCCAAACACCAATCATTCAAAACAAATAATGAAATCCACCGAGGACCAGCAAAAAAACAAAACCATGTATAAACGATCTAATCAAACAGAGAGAGAGAGAGAAAAAAAACTGTACCATCAAAACGCTCCTCGAAGAACACTTTGGCAGAGGATATCACAAGGAGGAGAGAGAGAGCAATGGCTAGAGAGAGAAAATTAGGGTTCATGATCTGCAACCTTCTCTGCGCAATCGCCATGGCTGCTGACTTTTTCTTTCTTTGATATTGGGAGTGAGAATGCCAGTGTCAGTGAGAGAGGGGTTTATATATAGCGCATGATTTCACTTCGGATTGCACTTCAGCTCCGTGTATGACGTGGACAGCGTCGCCACGTGGACCAATAGAGATGTGAGACGTGTAATCTGACTGTCATTGCTGTGACGTGGCAGATCCTGATTGGGAATTAACACGAATTGGAGCGTCCGTCCTTGTGTGGAACGACGCTTGTACGCCAAAGTGAGGCTACATGTTCGAAATGGTCTATTTTGCCCTTGGGCATGTGAGATTGAATTGGGGATGGATCACCAACTTCGAACTCGTTTTTTTTTTGGCTGCGGCTATATGCAATACTCATTCCACTTGTGCAAGACCAAATTAAAGAAAGATTCCAAAAGATTCTATTTTATTAAGATGGAATGACAAATATGCCCATAAATTAAATTGGTTTTTTTTTCTTATGCAAGACCAAATACAAATAATCCCCCCCCCCCCCCCCCCCCCCCCAACCCTACCTACGCCCACCTTCTCTGCCGCTCAAGCTCCGCCGCCCAAGCTCCACCTCCGATCGCCGCCGCCGCCAGCCCCGCCACGCACAATCATGAGTGACCTAAATCTGCCCAAAAAAAAAAGGAAAAACAAATTAAATTTGAAACTGGTAAAAATCGACACCAAGGTGTCGAAAAACTATGCTATAAATCGACACTTGAGCGTCGAATTGCATAGGTAAAAATCGACATTGACATGTCGAATTTATAGTACAAATTCAAATGTCGAATTTTATACCTCAAAATCGACATCTAAATGTCGATTTTACCTGTAAAATTCGACATGTACATGTCGAATTCGTTTGCGCGGGATTTTTTTTGGAAAATCGATATTCTAGCTAAAAAAAACCGATAAATGCATAGCTTCTTGGGTTCTTCCATCGTAGAATCTTCTATTTTGATGTCTTCTGACTCCATACTTGCCATCTTTGTAAGATTTGTTGACTTTTGATAATTTTGAATATCTAGGTTTTGTGGGTTTATGGAGGAGGAAGGAGAAATGTCTTGTGGGTTTTGGAAGATGGAGAAGATGAGAATTTGTCTTGTTGTTTTGTGGTCTTGTGATAGGGTTTTTTGTGTTTTTGAATTTTTGGTCTTGCACATTTGGAATTTTCTATTTTTTTAATAAGTAAGGGTATTATAGTATTTATACATTAAAAATTTTAATTTGGTCTTGCAAAAGTGGAATAAGTCTTGCATATAGCCGCAGCCTTTTTTTTTGTATACTATTCAACCGGAATCTTGTATAAACTTACTAATAAAATTTATTCATAAATATAGTATAATTTTCTATATAATATTTTAGCCAAATAGTCGTTGGTGAATTTTCGTGAGAATTAAGATATTGTACCTAAATAATCACTTCGATAATGAATTAATTTATTAATCCTCATCGTACAAGTTAATGAATTAATTTATTAACTCGAAATACTAGATTAATTATAAAAAACTTTCAAAAGGAATTTGATATGTTTAATTGGGTCAATCCAATGGGCAACAATTTCTTAATCTACTGGGCCACGAGCCTAACTTTGAAGACCACTACAATGAATGATCAATCATCTTCAAATAAGGTTTAGGCCCAACAATCTCAATTAATTAACTCCAGTCAAATCAACGAGGTACAAATAAAGATTCTAAATTATTTGTTAAGGTACGTTCTACTATTATAGCGAGACGACTTCAAGCATTCTCTCTATGCTTGTGCTATCTACACGCCTGACTTGAGCGTCAAAGGGGTTTCCGCCGGATCAACCCCCGCTTGGTTCATGTGTTCTTTGATCAACAGGTATCTAGGGTCATCAAGCTCGTGAACCGGTGATCCACTTTTCTCTTCCGGCTTCTACTCGTGCTGCTGCTGCAGCAGTGGAACAATACATCGTCGCAGCGGGAGCCAACGCTCCTCATGCGGCTCCACCAGTGGCACAACCACCGCCCCAAGATAACGACCACGAATCAATTCATCGCCATGAGGCGCGAACTGGGCAACAATGCCCACGTTCACCTCCGAGAGGCAACGCCTCTTTCCGGTGAGCTCCTCCACACAATGGTGGAGATGATGAAATTAACAGTCGGGTATCTCACTCAAATTCCCTTCTCCCTTCCCCACTTAGGTAACCCTACTGGTGGAAGGGCAATAGCTCCAATAAGGCGCATTCCTTTCACTATTGACATACTCAATGAGATACTGCCCAAGGGGTAAAGGTCTGGGGCCTACCTTAGTTCGATGGAACTAGTGATCCACTAGAGTACATCGAAAAGTTCTACGCCATGGCACTATATGGCCCTAGTGATGCGGCGTTGTGCAAAATGTTCCGCACAACGCTCTCCAAATGAGCCCTGAGCTCGTTTAGCTCCTTGTCACTGGGTCAATTGAAGCTTTCTACCGACTATCGGATCGCTTCACCAACCAGTTCTCCATCAACATGAAGAACGCTAAAACTCCTGCGTGCCTCTTCACTGTCGCCCAGAGAGAAGACGAAACCCTTCGCAGCTACATCCAATAATTTGTGGAGACCGTTCATAAAGTTCCCAGCATGAGAGAAGACATGCATGATTTCGGGAATCATGCAACAAAATTTGAAGCTAGGTGAGATTCAAGGAATCTATCGCAGGAAGACCTCCAGCCACACTGGAAGAGCTAGTAAGCCGCGCGGAGAAATCTGTGCGCATCGAGGAGGACTCGACCCTTGATCCTCCCAAGAGGAAGAGAGAGGATGATCGCCTCGACTCCCGACGACGAGATGATCGACGGCCACCGCCGATATTGCAAGGCCAATCCTCTTCTCCCTACTGGCTTTTCACTCCACTCATTGCCCGCCTTACTGAAATCCTTCATGTCTTGACATAAGGGTTTGGCGGAGCCTCCACAACCCATGCATCCCAATGCGAAACGACATAAATCAAACCGTTACTTCCATTTCCACAAAGATAAAGGACATGCCACCGAATAATGCGTTTAACTTAAGTTCACAATCGAAAGGTTGATCAAGCAGGGGCACTTGGGCGAATACATCGACAAGTCCCAAAATAAAATGCAAGATGACCCCCCACATCGAGATAACAATCGAGATCAGCAACAACGACGGGGTAAGCGAGGTCATCGACACGACTGAGACGACAATGATAACCAACCCACTCAAGGGATCAATGTCATCATCTCCAGAGGGCCAGCGAGTGGCAACTCGCAAAGCGCTAGGCGCGCCCTCTCCCAATCGACCCGCGTAAGTCAAGATCACGTATCTTCTCTCGCGCCAATCTATCAGGTACATAAACCTGAGTCGAGCATTGTCTTCAATCCCTCCAACCTAGAAGGTTCGAGTGAAGCTCACAATGACGCTCTAGTAGACACCTCTTTTGTGGCCAACTTCTTGATCAAGAAGATACTAGTCGACGGGCGGAGCTCAATCGCCATCATGTTCCTCTACGCGTTTAAACAACTTGGCATAGACAACGCCCAATTCACTCATGTGAACACACCGCTAACTTGGCATAGTCTCATCCACGGGAGAGGTAGAATTACCCATCTCATTGGGTAGTAGCCCCTATCGTGATGGTGAAATTCCTCATCGTCGATAAGCCTTATCCTTACACTATCATTTTAGGGAGACCACCAATACACATGTTCCAAGCGGTCCCTTCCACCTTCCACTTGATGATGAAATTTTCCACTATCCACGGGATAGGGGAAGTACTTGGAGACAAATGCCTCGCTCGCGAGTGCTGTGCGAAGGCTCTACGCGAGCCAACCAAAAATCTTGAACCATCACGCAGGGGAGACGACACCCCAAACCACATCAAACGAAAGTGGGTCAACGCGATCACCGACGCAAACAAGGAGATACTAATCAGCATGTCTGGCGACAACGCCAAGCTAGCAGTTGTCGAAGAGCTTAAAATGGTGGAGCTGGTCTCTGGTGACAACTCCAGGCTCGCGCATCGGATGTGACTTAGATCATGTATTGGAGGATCAGCTTGTTAGTTTCCTCTAACACAACGAGGATGTCTTTCCTTGGAAGGCCGAAGACTTAACAGGGATACCCCTGAGGCAGCTTTACATCGACTCAACGTGGCTAAGAAAAAAAAAACCAATTAAGCAACGAAAACGGATCTTCGTGTTAGAGTGGGTGACCAACAAGCCAACTTGTGGCTGTGGTCTTTCCATTTATTTTTGCAATAAATAAACCTTTTTCGTATTTATGATAAAACCACCTTGGCATTCTATATCTTTGTCCATTTGTCTAAAACATAGATATAGTCTTTATAGTTATTACAAGTACTAGTAATTGATCTTTAGGATCGTGAGATATTTACTTTAGTATTATAACTGTTAAACGTGTTCCTAGTCGAAGGGTTACACCACCAATGAGGATATCGGCCTTTTCCATTAAGAGACTAGCACTTAGTGTATGTGTATTGCGTCTCATCAGTAAACGGTATTGTGATATCGACATGCATAAGTGGGTGCTCGTAAGTTGACGAGTTCACTGAACTCCGTCAACCTAGAAACCTCTATGTGGTTCTCAATAATCGAGTAGAGATCTCTATGGTATAGTTGTACACCATTAGTCCTTAAGACCTAGACATCACCGTGACTTCACTAGAGGACTAGCTGTATCGTGACCTGTCCCTGTGTTCTACCGAAGACCGCCCTAAGGGCCAGTGTTCGTGCAGTCTGAAATCTAGTGGGAGGTATGTGCATTGTAGTCGGGGATTCGATCACTAGAATAGTCTTAGATGTCATGTGTTTTGGGAATCGGACACGTGTACACAGCGGAAAACAAAATTTTATGCGATTTAAACAACTTTGAAGCACATAAACAAATGCATGATAATTGAAAACAATTGATTGCGTACTTTTGCGCTTGCAGCGAAATTAAAAAAACAACACACATGCTTAATTACTTAATCGAAATTAAATCAACTAGCATGCTCGCGTTTAAATCAAATAATCATGCTCGCAGTAATTTAAACAATTTCATGTAGTCACATAAAATCATACAAGAACGAACATATATATTCAATTTAAACGTAACCGAATCTATCGACAATGGATTCGAAAGTTTACCTCTTGAAGCGTGAGGTAGGCGCACTAAGCGAAGCTAGATTGCCACGGAAACCAATTCGTGCAACCCGGGGCAGCAGCGGCAAGACGAGCTGCGGCGGCGCGTGTGGCTCACGCGCTGTCTTCGGGCGGCGCGTGGGAATGCGTGCGGCGTCGGCTCGTGTGCTGCTCCTCGATTCTTCGATCTTCGATCTTCATCCTCTCGGATTTCACCTCGTATACTTCGATCTACTAAACACATGGCACTAGACACGTAATAGTTAGAAAAACGGAAGAATAGAAAGAAGGAAAGAACTACCAATGTGAACCGGCCAAGAGATGGCCGATTCCGGCAAGATTCCGGCGACGGCGCCGGTGGTGGCCGCGTGGAGAGTGGCCGAGAGAGAGAAGGGGAGCGGCTATGGTTAGGGTTTGTGTGTGTGTGTTTTTTTTTTGTGCAAGACCTATAAATCAAGTATTTATAGTGTCTTGCATAAAACCCTAACGGGCTAAGTGCCTGCAAGAACCTTCAGATATAGTTAACGTACAGTACAATCCCTTCGATACATATGTCCCGATTGAACTAGAGGCATTGGTTCATCGAGACCTCTTTATTTGTTCAAGGACGGTGCGATCGTTCTAAATGTTGTAATCGTTACGTGCATGACTTAGAGAATCGAATTCTCTAATCATCACTTAGTCAGCTCTAGCCAGAGACTTAGAATGATTACAAACTATCAGAACACACAGGACATCCAAGACTATTCTCGCGATCGAATTCCCGACTAAATGCACAGACCTCCCACTAGATTTCGGACTGCACGAACACTGGCCCTTGGGATGGTCCTCGGTGCAACTCAGGGACATGTCACGATACAGCTGGTCCTCTAGTGAAGTCACGGTGATGTCTAGGTCATAAGGAATAATGGAAAAGGAAAAGGATAGGCGAACATCTTAGTGAACTTTCTAAATCGAGAAGTTTCCAATTTTAGAAAGTGCACTGAATTAGGGTTTCCACTTTTAGAAAGTTGGAAATCAAGAATTGGCACTCGTAATGACGAGGACATTACAATGATTCCGAAAATGTAATCGTTATAATTTTCCGATCATTGAGTTGTGAGAAACGAGCGAGTAAAGAAGTAATATAACGAACTTAAGTTGTTGGGCCCGGCCCAACTTAAGCTCGTAAGGGCTTTTATACAAGACACTATAAATACATGATTTATAGGTCTTACACAACAGACAACACAATTACAAAACCCTAGCCGCTCGAAGTCTCACTCGGCCGAATTCTCACCCACGGCCGCCGTTCGTCGCCGGAATCGGCCCTTTGCGCCGATCATTTTTTGGAAGTTCTTTTCCTCTTGTCTTTTCTTTTGTTTATTCTAACTTTTGCGTGTCTAGTGCCACGTATTTAGTAGATCGAAGTATACGAGGCGAAATCGGAGAGGAGGAAGATCAAAGAGTCGAAGAACCGAGAAGCAGCCCCGAGTCGACGCCACACGCGACCTCACGCGCCGCCCGAAGACAGCGCGTGACCCACACGCGCCGCCGCCGCCAGCGTGTCTGCCGCCCTCGCCGCTCCTGACTGCACGGATTAGTTTATGTGGCAGTCTTGCTTCGATTATTGCGCCTACCTCACGCTTCAAGAGGTAAACTTTCGAATCCGATATTCGATTAGGTTTCTAATTTAATTAGATTAAATTATCCATGTTCATTTTCGTAGTATGTTTTCGTGAATTTATGTGTATTTAATGTTTATATGAAATTCATGATTTACTGTGAGCATGCTAATTGATTTACCGTCGATTAAATTAATTCGCATGATTGTTGTTTTTTAATTTTCGCTGGAAGCGCAAAGGTACGCATTAATTGTTTAAATAATTGTCGGGCATGTGTTCATGTGATTTAAATCCGTTTATTTCACGTAAAATTTTTGTTTTCTGCTACGTACACGTGTCCGATTCCTAACACTTCGGTCCCGAACGCAACAAACACATCAAAGCAGAAGCTGCGAAACTCTCGATGCAGGACACATCCGACCAGTTCAGTACCCGGAATGGCTATCCAATGTTGAACTCGTTGCCAAGTCCGGGGGAAAATGGAGATTGCGTGTAGACTTCACTGATATCACAAAGGCTTGCCCCAAGGATCCCTTCCATCTACCGCATATTGATCAACTTATCGACTCGACTTTTGGGTGTAAGATCCTTAGCTTCCTCAATGCACATCAAGATACAACCAGATATTGCTTGCTCCAAAGGTTCAGGAGAGGGCGAGCTT
Organism: Erythranthe guttata; assembly: GCF_056151865.1. NCBI lineage: Eukaryota > Viridiplantae > Streptophyta > Magnoliopsida > Lamiales > Phrymaceae > Erythranthe > Erythranthe guttata. The sequence goes on along the minus strand of NC_142546.1, from coordinate 9,867,693 downwards.
CATTACAGACCAAGGCATCTACTACTACTGAGTCATGCCTTTTGGTCTCAAGAATGCGGGAGCTACTTACCAACATTTGGTGAACACAATGTTCACGGACCTGATTGGTAAAAATATGGAGGTCTACATCGACGACATGATGGTCAAGAGTATCCAAGTTTTGGATCACCTCACCGACTTGGAACAGTGCTTCTTCATCCTACGAAAATATAGGATGAAGCTCAACCCTCTCAAATGTTCATTCGGGGTTCGAGGAGGTAAGTTCCTGGGCTATATGGTCTCACACACTTGGATCAAAGCCAATCCCGCCAAGATCGACACTAGCACCTCATGCCCACCCCCCCCCCCCCCACCCAACGTCGATCAGAAAGGTTCAATAGCTCAGCGACTGTTCGGCAGCCTTGACCCGGGTCATCTCCCGGTCTACTGATAAAGGCCTTCCCTTCTTCATAGTATTAAGGGGAGGAAAAAAGTTTGAATGGAATGAAGAGTGCCAACGCACATTCGTGGAGTTGAAAGCTTATCTCGCATCTCCACCTCTAGTAACAAAGCCTCAGCCAAGAGATATCCTCCTCCTCTACTCGGCTATCTCTAGTGATGCCATAAGTGTAGTGCTCATTCGGGACGGTGAGAGAATTCACCAGCGGATATATTACATTAGTTGAGCTCTCTAAGGAGCTGAGCACCGCTACACCGACATGGAAAAGTTCGCTCTCGCTTTCATCAGCGCGACTAAGAAGCCACCTCCCGGCCCACACGGACCATCAGCGTTGATGGATCCTCCACTAACGCGGGATATGGAGCGGGTATTGTCCTTACGAGCGTCAATGGGTATGAATTGGAGTAAGCAGAACGACTCGACTTCCCTGCCACTAACAACGAGGCAGAGTATGAGGCCTTAATCGGTGAGATTTGCCTCGCCGTATTAGCCGGAGCCCGCAATCTCCTGTTACATAGCGACTCCCAGCTTGTGGTCAGCTAAATATTTGGGACCTAAGAGGCCAAAGAAGATACCATGGACAAATATATGGCTTCCGCACTCACACTCCTGTCCAAGCTTGACAGCTATGGGATAAAGCAAGTGCGTCCCGCATGCCGATAAGTTGGCAAGCTTAGGAAGCTCCATGGCCAGCATCAGAAGCCGAAGAGTTACTCTCCTCACTTCACACAAACCTGACATAGCCTCCGATGTCTAGACACATTGTGCCGAGGAGGACGAGCCTTGTTGGATCACTACTATTATGAGCTATCTCAAGCGTTTTTCCACCTGCCACCGGAGGACGAAGGTTCCTCATCGTGGCGGAGGACTACTTCACAAATTGGGTTGGAGTTGAACCCTTAGATAGAATTCGGGAAGAAAAGGTCATCCAATTCCTATGGAAAAACATCGTGTGCCATTTTGGGATCCCACGAACATGGCCTAAATTCTCTCTTAATATCAGGTTCTGAACGGATGCGTCTGCCCTGTAGGTACACTCTAACTATACTAGAGACGGAGGTTAGGGTATTTTAGTGTCTGGGTTAGCGAATATAGAATTGGCATTAGATTCGAATTTGTAGATCTTTATCAATAGTACATTGGTAGATTTTACCTTAGGAGCCATCACAGGTCGGAATTCCTCGTATGTTATGGCGGATTGTTGTTTTTATTTTTGTTCATTTTTAGCATCATTTTATCCCCTATCCTTTCGAATGTCTAGATAAAGTTTAGAATAGTATAATTATGGTACTTTGTTAATTTATTAACTTAATTCCCTGTGCATTGGTATCTGCAATTCACTATTTTAAAAAACGCAATATTGTACACCTGTGGTTATTCATACGTAGGTTTTACCCATATCAAGTTTTTGGTGCCGTTGCCGGGGAATTAGTGAATCTTGAATTTACCAATATCGTTACCAACTATCCTTACTTTACTTTAGACAGTGTTTCTTTTTCTTTTTTCATTTTGATTTTTTCATTTATTTTCGCAGATTTGTATACATTGATGGCCTCGATTTATGACCTCTCACTTTGCGAGCTTCAATCTAGAGCTGATTACATTCAATAAGACTTGGAGGATATTGAAAGACTTCGTAAGTTGAACGTAGAAAATGGAATTGCACAAACAAATGAGCACTTTTGTTATCTACAACAAGAACTCGACTATTTGGAAAATCTTTTCGAAAATTTTCAGAGATGTCACAGCCCCAAACCACATCCAACCATCCTATATGAAGACAACGAGGTATTTACTGATTTTTGTATAAACCATGAGGTTGAGAACCTTGAGGGAATTATTAATCCCAGTTTTGTAGATACTTTTGCGTGTTATGTGAGTGGGGTGAAGATGATGGTAGATGAACTTGACGAAGAAAATCCTATCGACATTGCAACTCTGAGTTTGATTGTGACTAAGGAGATGAGTATCAAATTTGAGGTAGAGCTTAATCCAAAGCTCGAATATCTTGTGTAAGAGATCGATAGGCAAGAAATCCATCCTAGTCTCCTATCGACTGATTACCAATACAACCGAGAGGCTCCACAGGTTGGGATGGGCACTACGTGATTGCAATATTTTCCATGATATGATTGCAACGAATGTATCAAGATTGATGGATGATGTGCAATCTACAAGGCTTTGGATTGGGCATAATCCGTCAAAATTGTGTCAAGCCGTCAACAGTAAAACAAACGCTGAATGGGAGGCAACCCATTATTTGTTTACCGTCATTTATTTTCTTTATTTTTGTCATTTCTGCATTTTTTGGTTTAAAGTTAAATTTCACCCATTTTTCTTGACTTTTGTCGTATCTCGTCCCCATGGAAAGAACAGTAAGAAGTTGGGAAGGCTAGCCAACTCCGGCATTTCGCCCTTGGTACCAAAATCCACGGCACCCCCTGCAATCAAAGAGCACTTTCACAACCGCAGAACACTGATCAATCTGCGGCACGACTGTTTATGGCGTATTTATTTTTCATCTCTTTTATTTTTCGCATTGAGGGCAATGCATGATCTAAGTTTGGGGGTGAGTTTAGCTTATTTTCTTTTTTGTCTTTTGCATTCATATCATATAATTTAGTTTCATTTATGTATTTCGATTTCTGTATTGGTGTTATTTTTGTCACATTCATTTCATATAGAATCGAGTGTAAGTTGCATTTTACAGATTCTGTAGAAGCAGAGCAGTTAATCAATTCATAGACTTGTTAGTTGATTTTGAATTGAAGTTGTGCATGATCGGCAATTAATAGATGAACCTTCCGACTACGTTTCTGCAACTTTTTTTTTAAAGCTTTTTGAATCTTTTCGATTAAGCATGACCACATGATTCTAAGAGGTATAAAAGTCTGAGCTTTTGGGACTGAGTTAGAACTGAACTACGTTTTTCACGATTCGAGTTGTTGGCTAAAATTAGATAATGGTCTATACGCTTTTACTTTTTGTTGTTATTTTGTGCTTTGTTTGTAGTGCTTTGGTATCCCAGCTCTGTGGCTCGAATATTAACCTTATGGGTGCTCATATCACTCAGCATCTCGGGCTAACTAGCTTGATCGTTTCTTAGACCAAAATTCGCTACAGGGGTCATAGAGATAACTGTTTGGTGTCGATCATGTATAAAAAGAATATAGTGATATCATATAAATAAAGGATTTTATACATCTTATGTAAAAAGAAAAAAAAAAAAAAGAGAAAAATGTGATGAAAACCAAAAAAAAAAGATTATGTTATTTTGTTGTTGAATAAATAGACCTTCCATTGCCCGATTAGAGTTTATGGATTCAGAATCAAAACTAACTTTTCATCTCGATTTATACTCAAATCCCTCGATGATTGTGCTCTGTGTTTGATTACGAATTTTAGAGTCTATCTAAGATTTTGGTGTAGAAACAACTAATTGCGTTGGTAGAAAATTCGAATATCTTAAGCCGTATGCTATTCTAAAATTTTAGGTTATCTAGCTTGTTTTATCTTTGGAATTAATAGCAATGCTTTGATTAACCCGGCAACTTTGTAGGTGTGTTTTCTCAAAACACTCACGAGACACAACTCATCCTTTGGGGGTACCTAGGGGTTTTAATGCTTCTTAAATACGCTGAATACAATCGTGATTCCCTACGTTAGTGGCCAAGGTTTAGTTTTATGCTTTTGTCGTTTTTGTTTTTGGGTTGTAATTTTGTTTTATTTACTCGAGACGAGTAAAGATCTAAGGTTGAGGGTGTGATGAGTGTTCGTTTTGCACGATTTTAACTTTTCAATTCTTCAAGTTTTGATATTCGTTCGTCCGAGTTTTCGACTTTATTTGTATATATTATGATTTTCTTGTTTTATTTCAGTTTTAGGTAAAGGAAGCTATTTTTGCCGATTTAAAATGATTTTGGAAGCGAAGCCCAGAATCACGTCGTAAGTGCAAAATTGCATTCAAGTGGACGCTGACAGCGTTCGGTATGTCATACATAACTTCTTCATACGACCTCCGATTGAGCTGATTCAAGTGGATTTAGAAAGCCAACTGCGAGAGCTACAATTTTCATGTCCAATTTTGTCACATTCGTGCTGAAACATGATCGAAAAAGAGTTTGAAGTTAACAAAGTGGCCATATCGAGATATATCTAGTAATATCGCGATATGGGAAAAAACGAAATAGGGAGCTTGTAGTTTTGCCATATCACGCGATATGCCTTCTTGTATGGCGATATCGGAGAAAACGAAACAAAGAGCTTGCAGTTTTGCCATATCTCTTGATACTACTTCCCATATCGCGATATGGCCTCGGGATGCATAAAAAAATATCCAAAAAGGCAAAGCTATAAATAGAAACTCTTAGTATCATTTGAGAAGGGATGGACATATTATTAACTTTTCTTCGATTCTTCTGGAACTCTTTTACGGTTTTCTCTTCGAATTTCGCCAGTTCTTCGCGGGAAGCTTTGACAAGGGTTTTGACTCGGGTTTTTCATAATCCTTTTCATTACATTTAGTTTATGATTTTTCGTGTTCTTCATTTTTATGTTATGTTTGTAATGAACAAATCATTTTCTTTTAGGGAAATGAATCCTTGTATATATTGATTTGTATTTCTAGATCTGTGATCTATTAGTCGTTCTTTGATTTTGTTTATGTTTTTCTGTATCAAATGCTTTTGATTATTTGGCCAACAGTTGAATTGATTGTAAATGGGAATGAACTTGAGAGAGGATTTCTCATTTGATTTTAGGAAAACCTAGCTCGAGTTGTGGAAACGGAGACGTGATGCACATCGGGTAGCCCTTAAGGACATGACCTAAATGCTTTCTTAATATCAGGTTCTGAACGGAGACGTCGGATATGTGGGTAGACTGTAACTACACTGAAGAGGGGGTTAGGGTATTTTAGTGTCTGGGTTAGCGAATATAGAGTTGACATTATATTCGGATTTGTAGATCTATATCGACAGTACATTGGTGGATTTTACCGTAGAAGCCACCACAAGTCGGAATTCTTCGCTTGTCCTGGTGCATCATTGTTTTTATTTTTGTTTATTTTTAGCTTCATTTCATCCCCTATCCTTTCGAATGTCCAGATAAAGTTTAGGATAGTGTAACTACGGTACTTTGTAAATTTATGAACTTAACTCCATGTGGATCGATATCTGGAACTCACTATTCTAGAAAATGCGATACTGTACATTTGGGGTTATTCATACGTAGGTTTTACGCGTATGGTGACAACATGATTGTTTTTCACTTTGTTTCTTTAATTTTCACGTATTTCATCCCTTTTTTCCTTTCACGAACTCGAAAGTCTCGATTCGTCACCTCCATAGTCAAAAAACAACAAATCAGCGCATTTGTCGAATTAATTTAAACAGTACTCTAATAGAATGTACTTGCATTTGCTTGTAATTTCTACACTTAACAACATGTAATAAACTTTTAGATTTTATTGTTAAGATTGAATTTGAAGGTGTTTGGATATGGAACTTATAAGTTAGTAGAGTAATTTTTTTTTAATATTTTAATTAGAGACCAAATAATATTTTAAATCAAAAAGGTGGAACGTAAGTATTTTTTTAAAACAACTTATAAGCTCCTAACAACTTATCTTTTTAAATATTAAGATCTTTCTAAAAATAATTATCAAACACATTTTAAGAGCTCATAAACTCTTAAACATGTTATAAGTTATTTTTAAGAGCTTATAAGCTCAACAAAATGTGCTCTTAGTTATGTGCGATGAGCTCAATAAAAAAATATTAGCATGAGAATCAATATGTGTTCTTCATTCTCCACCTACTCGTCGACCCTCTTGAACAATTTTTGTCATCTTAATTTTATATATGAGTAATACGTGAGCTAACAAGATAGTAGATTTTTAATATGAATTAAGAAAAAAAATGCATTTTTGAGTATCATACATATCCGATAAAAGGAAAAAATAGTGTAAAGACACACACACACAACAACTCAAACCCCCTCCCCCTCCAATCACTATTCCCAATTAGGAATGGTACAACATAATTTTTCTTAATAAGGATACCCCTTAAATTATTATAACCATATTTTACTCTTTTACTATATGTTAAAACCTTCGTCACTACTGCTCTAAACTAAACACCATTTGATCTATCATTTTTCTTCTATATCTTCATCTCTACTCTCTCTTTCTCATTCTCACAAGCACATGTTTGTGATTTTACCTACTCGCATGTTACCTTATCGCGTACAAGTAATAAAGTGGGACGTCTAAGAGTCGGGATGCCTAATGCACATAGAGCAACTGATTTATTCTTCTACGTACACAATCACTCACAGTTAAATTTTATCCAATGAAGCAATAAATGGAGGATTGTTATACTAAAGACGTAATCAATTAATTAAATATAAAAAGGGAAAAACTTCTAGATTTATTGAAGCATAGCGTAAAGATAGAATCCTAGACCTTATTATATTTATTTAATTGATTAAAATGTATGTTGAAACAATAAATAATTCAAATGTAGCAAAGGGGATGTTTATTTCAAATATCAATTGTTTCTCACTTTAATACCGCCTAAATATTAAATAGGTAATGGCATTTGTACCCTTGATGAAAATTAATATCACAAAACATAAAAAGTCTCATTTTTTTTGTTTAATACCACACACACAAACCTCTCGCACCCCTCTGTTTCTTCTTCACAAAGCCTCCCTCGCACGACTACTACTACTTCTTCTTCTTTTTCCTCCTGCTTTTTCTTCCTTCTTCTTCCTGCTTCTTCTTTATTGTTCTTCTAGCTCTTCTTCTTCTTCTCCTTCCATTTTTTCTTCTTTCTCTTTGTTCTTCTCATTCTCCCTTCTCCTTATTTTTTCTCATTCTCCTCATGCTTCTTCTTCTTCCTCTTCCTCATTCTTCCTGTTGCTTCCTCCTCCTCCTCCTCCTCCTCCTCCTCCTCCTCCTCCTCCTCCTCCTCCTCCTTATTCTTCTTAATAAATATAAGAGCAACTCCAATGGTACAACATTGAAATGGATCGTTAAATATTTATTAGATTCTCGTTTTATATTTTGATACTCATATACTCCAACTTCAAGCATTTAATAGATCATCAAATTTTAAATATAAGTATAAATATATTTAAAATTGACCCATGTAAATTCATGATAGGTTTTTTGGGTAATTAATGTTTTGATACCTTTTTTCCAAGAAGAACTTTTACATCTTCGGAAGTTGAATATCAAAATAGCTACCAATTTAATTCCTCGAATATGAAAATTTAAGTTTTGTCGCATTATAATAGAAGTTATCCATTTAATTCTCATATAGATTCCTCCATTAGAGTTGCTACCAAGAAAGAAGAGTAAAAACAATACTAACTATTAAACAACTTAAAGAAAAAGGGCATGATGAATTATTAAAATACATGATAATAAAGACAAAATTGATAAACGTATATGGCATATACAAAACCCATACGCAGGACAAAAAAAATGTAAACAACCAACTAATTGCAAGGCATATAATCTATCAATAAAATAGCACAAATACACCATAATGCAAACGAAAAAAAGTTGTTTAACAGAACCCCAATATAGAGTGAAAAATTAATATAACCAAACAAAAGATAGTAACATTATGTTATTAACAATAACCACTAGGGGTGAGCAAGTCGGACCCATCAACCCGCTACACCCGTCAAACCCGTGAAAAACCGCCCCGTTGGGACCGGACGGATAGATCCATCCATAGGATTGGGTCCTAAAATGGTGAAGAACCGTGGGTTCGGGTCTTAGACGGGTTCCATTTTTTTTAATACCCGTGAAACCCGTCCCGCCCCGCCACACAAAACGACGTCGTTTTGTTTACATTATATAGTATAATAAATTAATAATATTAATGAATAAATAAAGTATCTCTAGTGTATCAAATACATAAATCAACTAAACTATAATTGTGGAAGTAATAGCTATAAATATTATGAAAATCTCTAAGAAAATGTAGGAAAAAAAGCATATATATACAACGGTCAACACACGGCAAAAAAAAAAAAAGGAAGAAAATGGTGTTGAATGGAGCTGAATAGCGTTGGTTATGCTTGAAAAAACTATATTTATTTTATTTAAATTTTGTCTTTTAAGTTATGAATTAGTTATTTTTAGTTTTATATTAATTTTTATTTACTCTTGACATTTACATTATTTATGTTTGGTTTCAATTTAAAATTTTAGGTTATTCATTTTAGTTTCTAATTATTCTCCCGTAAAACTTATAAATTATATATAAAAAAAAAAAATAGTTTAGACGATAACGGGTTTCGACCCGTAAAGGTTGGGTCCTACTACAAACCCGCCATGGACCCGTCTATCGTAAACCCGTTAAAAACCCACAAGTTTGGTTCTTCAAAATCAAGAACCGTTGTTTGACGGGACGAGGGCGGGTTTTGATAGAACCCGCGGGTTTATGGCCCGCGCACACCCCTAATAACCACTCAAGAAAATGGCATAAAGCAAAATAGTGATAAAAATTGGAAACATAAGTAAATTCATGACGGAAGAAAAGGTATACCTCCAATCCCATCTGCTAAAAAGCATATTATTAGTAAATTAGTTTTGTGATGTGATTATTTTCCGATTTGGCCATACGAACAATTATTTATTTAATGAAGGATATATGGGAATAACTGAAAATAATTGGAGGTGGGAGGGTATACGACCAGTTTTGTGATAGTAGTGAGAGGGTATATGGGAATAACTGCAAATAATTTGTTTTATATGGTGGGTAGTTTTTTTTTTTCCTTTTATTTATTTATCATTTATTCGTTTATATAAAAAAATCCAAAAAGTGAAAAACATAGTCAAAAAAAAAAAAAAAAAATCTACCGATACTAACGTGCATTCATAAGATGTGATGAGTGGGTGGTTAAAAATAACGTGCATTCATGAGATGTTCAACAATATAACCCAAGGCTTCATATGTTGCCGAAGTCTAGCATATCATCGTTTGACACCTCTTGCTTCGTTATTTCTCAACATCCTCAAGATTGATACTTGGGGAATCCGTGACAAAGTGTACGGAAAGACACTTAGTTTTGATAAAAATCATAGAAAAAAATTATAAAAATAAATATGTAATAAAGTAGTAGATGGACATAGAAATAAGAGGGTCTCAAGAAACGCCCAAGAATTGTTGTTGGTTTCCACCTCCAACGAAGACGAATCATTCACAACTCTAATTTTGATTAAAACACAAAAGAAAATTCAAATATGAACGATTTTCTTGAAACATATATGAATTTATTATATAGTGGATCCAAGAAGTTATTTATTAACGGGAAGTTACTGGAAGTGGGGAGTTTTTGTAAATGTGTGTTATTACAAAAAATATAGATAACAAATATTACTTAAATAGGTAGGGACGATAATAATTGTAATAAAAATAAATTTAAATTTCAGTAATGAATTAACATTTCTACAAATTTGATAATGCAACATGATAACTACGCAAAATTCTTAACAAAAATTCTTCTATCTCGATTAAGTAGTTAGATCTTGTTGCAGGTCGCATATTATTGTGCAATTCTTTTCTCGGATGCAGCAAAATCAGTTTCGCAATCACTTCACTCTATAACTAAAATAGACGACTATGTGCAACAAAACTTTGCCACATGAAAGGAAGCATGGGTGAGATATGGAAAAAAAAAGAGAGCAAAATGTTAGTTAAAGTTTTACGAAAATCATATGAAGAAGGTAGCTAGGTTTTGGGAAAAACTTGCATACACGATTCAAAGTAATTGTTTAATCAACCACAAAATGTATCTACTACTCTTAATGCACGGTTATATGGTAGTTGATTTTTCTTTTTCCTTTAATGAGAGGCATTTAATTTTTGTTATGATATGCACGAATCTTTCATGTTTATTTATCAAATAAAACAATTGGATAGTTTTTCCAATATTTACTGTTGCGTTTTAAGTTTTTTCCCGTTATGCAATTTTTTTCCTCTAAAGTTTGTGATTGAATTTACAATGATGACAATTCAAATTTATATACAAAAGTTGCAACAATATTTAAAAAGAATGCTAATTCAATTTTCTAGATTAAAAATAATCAGAACATTCATATTAGTTGAGCAAACAAAAATTCACTGCATAAGTTCTCACATCAAAATCTATGCCAATTTTGTCAGAATATAATGGATGAACGAACGGAAAAAGAAATCGTAGATTTGTGTTGCATATTCAAGAAACAATAATGACCTTGGAGCTATCAATATACTCACAAACTTAAAACCTAATAATATAAATAATAAGTTCGCATAATTACATGAGCCTAGCATGAATGTTTGTAGATGTACATGTTGCCAAGCATTTGGTGTATGATGTGAGATGATGATGGTTTCTTCTCTTCTTTACTGATTTTTTCCCGTTTAATGTCTTATAATTGCTGAGTAGCTTCAAATAATGGTCTAGAGAAAACAAAAAAAAATGCATTAATCTTAAAATAGGGATGCAACATCTCGAACGAATTAAAATATAGCAACAAAGTCTTGTAAGTTATAAAACTTAAATATTATAAATAAATTATAGATAAAAAAAGCTTTGAACTAACAGAAGCACATAATAAATATTTTCTGACATAATTCTTTTTCCTTCTATCGAATTGCGTGAGTAGCTCGCTCCAACCACAAATTATGTTGATACGAACAGGCTTGCTGCAAAAGAAATTTACAATATGTCAAACACAAATGCAAAAATAAATAAGTAAACGGCATTACACAGTTATTAAATAAACGAAGAAGAAGACGTACAAAATTTTAAATGAGAAAGAAGAAGAAGCTTGGCAAAAAAAATGTGATTTTTGGTGAAGTTCTCATGAGTTTAAATAGTTTAAATAGAAGAATGAAATTGGTAGGGGTTGAGATGATAGTATGATAACTTCTACCATGATGAATTAGTTGGGGTTTTAGTGGGTGGTTAGAGTGGAGTAGAAAAATAAAAAAAATATAAATATAAATAATTAGAAACATACCTACATTATATTTAAATATAGGAGTTAGTGTTTAAATAATAAATTAATTAATGGTTAAATTAGACATTTATTAATTTGTAAAATTAACCATAAGTTTAGGTCTAGGTTTTAGTTCAAAATATCTTCGTTATATATATATAAGATAGACATTAGTGCTCACTAAAACTAGAATTCTTATGGTTACAATCCAATTTCTGATAATTAGTTGTGAATTAACTATACACAAATTCACATTACATATATAGTGTGTCATCAAACCAAACATCATAAATAAAGTATTGCACAAGATTGAAAGCATGATTCACAACATCCACGGGGCTCCGATAAAATTCTAGATAGAGAATCAACTAAACATATCATCTAAGAACATAAACTAAAGTGCATTAACCATAGAATTCAATATAAAACTCTGTGAAGAACGGAAGCCGAATAATTTTTTCGTCTGATCTTTGTCATCCTGCTACCAATTGAATTCTTCTTTTGATGCTCTGATTCGTTTATCCAACTTAATTTCAAGGTGAGTCTCTTTCATTTATTCCTATTTCGAGGCTTCTTGGCTGCCCCTAAAGATGTATTTTAGGTCTTATTAGTGTTCAACATCTCTTTACCGGTTTTGGCCATTTTTTGCAGTGATTCCTATTTTGCCACTAAAATACTACAAAAACACATAATACGACAAATGCATGCTTCTAACTCCTAATTACAATTATGATGGAATTCTACCTAAATGAAGCATCACGTGGACATCAAGAACATAAGCAGCACCTTCAGTCCAAGCTTTGGTGGCGGCACGTGAAGCAAGTGGCGGTGGCTCATGCGTGCAGTCGACGGTGGCTGTTAAGTGTATATTTTCACACTTAATCATATCTTTTAGTGGAGCTTTTGGTGTATTTTATTGATAATTATTACTTAAACTTTTGATTCATTGTGTTTCAGGAACAAATTAAAACATTGAATAAATTGATGGTTAAAACTACAATTTAGAAAAAAAGGTGGACAAAGATGGAGAAGCCAAACATTCGAAAAGGAAAAACTGCGCAGTAAAGGAACTTCTAAAAATTACAAGGAAACTGTTTTTTCCCCAATTTTTCCCACATTACAAAAAGTCATCTCAAGCACACAATTAGGAGTCCTCTTTTTACGCAAAATTCGAGAGCAATGAAGCAATATCGAAGACGAAGACTTTGAAGATTCAAGCATAGTTTTTATCTTCCATGAATTCTTTTTATTTAGTGTTTAATTTAATCATAAGTAGCTAAAATCTTTATTTCTAGGATTTTATTTTGAACCCTATGTGGGATTTATGAACCCTTTTCTATGTTTTTATGCAAATTTTAATTTCGGATTATTTCTTCGACTTGTTTTATTAAGTGCATGAAACTGACCACTTTATGTACTTATCTGTTATTGTTAAACGCATGAATCGGAAGAGCGGTTTAATAATTAGAACTGCGGTAGAAAAGTTTTTGTTGTATTAACATATGAATATAGTTAATCTCTTAGAGCAACTCCAGCAGTGGTGTTAAAATTTATCACTTCTTATCAATTTATACGCAGTGAATAATGTTTTAGCCCACCACCTTTTCTGACTCACTCCAGCAGTGGTTTTTTATATTTTAACACATCACTTTAAAACATCACTACTCATTCCAATATATTTTTTAATATATAAGTTTACATTTTATTATTATATTTCATATATTTGATGATATAATAAAAAAAATTAGTTTAAAATAATAATAATTTAAATTTCAATTAAATAATTATATTTTAAGTGTTACAAATTTCAATTAAATATTAATATTTTAAGTATTATTTTTCAACGGTCATTTTAAGTGTTAATTAAATAATTAAAGATAGTGAATTTAGAGTTGGGAATTTGTGCAATTGTACAGTAATTTGATTTTTTAATAAAAGTGATTTTGCCATTTCATCCTCTTGGTGTTTCAAATTTGACAAGCCAAATTTATAATATGCCATATGGTCTATAATATAAAAGAGCTGCTGGAGCTCCAATTTTCACTAAAAGTTATAAAATTTGCTGAAATTTAGCATATATCACAACTGACAACTGCTGGAGTTGCTCTTAGGTAGGCTTTATTGAAATTTGTCCTTCATGTTGTGTTTAAGATTTAATTGCGTAGGAATATAATAATTTAATCTAGAGTATTAGAATCGTAATACACCCGGAAGTGGGTTATGATTAATTAAGCATCTTAGGTTAGTAATCCGATTTAATTATTTACATAATTGAAGGAATTGGGGAATTAATAATCACATAGGGAGATAATAAAATCATAGGCTTGTTTAATCTGATAAATCGCCGTGTTTATTTGGTTTTGTGCTCTTGCTTAATTATTTTCATTTTAAATTGCTTTAGTTTAATTTAGAATAATTAATCATCTTTCGACTATGTAGGGTGGGCTTGATAATAATTGGTAGAATTTACCGACTATGATTAGATAATTAATATTCTGTGGGAATGATATTCGGACTTAATTGTCCACTCTATTACTTGTTCGATACGTGCACTTGCCTGTAGGTAAAATAACCAACAAGTTTTTTGCACCATTGCCCGAGAATATTTTTATTATCTATTTTTACTCTACCTCTAAATTTGAACAATTTTCACGATTCACCCAAATATTTAATGTTTGTTTTCTTTGTATTTTTATTTTAGGTACTATTTTATGTGCAAGAGACTCAATCTCGATAGAGAACCGTTTGACCCGGAAATCAAACACACTTTTCGAGCAGCTAGGAGAATTCAACGTGAAAAAAACATAATGGGAGATAACCAACGAAGAGACGAAGAAGGATATTTTCTCGATTCTATGAGTGTCTTTAATTTTTTGATGCGTAGGCATGTCATAGTTTTGTAGTCCGTGATTCTATGAGTGTCTTTAATTTGTGCATGCACTTTTGTGTGAGTTATTTTTCACATTTTTTTGTACGTGTATGTATGTGCATGTTGTTTTGTGCGAGTGCTTTTGTGCACGCTTATTGATGCGTATTAATGTCTTAGATTGTAGTTTGTGTTTTTGCGCATACACTTTTGCGCGCGTACTTTTTGTGCGTTGTTATTGTACGTGTATATTTTTGCATTGTTTATATCCGTGTATTTTTGTGCACTGTTTTTGTACATGCACTTTTGTGCATGTTTTTCTGTGTGGGTTTTTTTTGTGCATGTTTGTTGATGGTTATTCATGTCTTAGTATAATAGTTCGTGTTTCGATTAGCGTTTTTGCGCGACTACTGTTGTGCATTGTTTAATACGTTGTGCGGGTGTTTTTGTGTATGTTTATTGATGCGTATTCATGTCCTAGTATTGTAGTTTGTGTTTTCATTAGCGTCTTTGTTCATGCATTTTGGCGCGAGGTATTTTCTACATTTTTTGTGCGTGTATGTTTGTGCATGTTGTCATGTGGTAGTGTTTTTGTGCATGTTTGTTAATGCGTATTCATGTCCTAGATTGTAGTTCGTGTTTTCATGAGCGTTTTGGTGCATGCACTTTTGCGCGAGTAATTTTTTGCATTGTTTTGTTCATGTATTTTTGTGCATTTTTTATTTCTCAAGTGTTTTTGTGCATGTTTGTGGATGTGTATTATTAGTCCTAGTATTTAGTTCGTACTTTCATTGGCGTCTTTGTGCATTCAGTTTTGCGTGAGTTCTTTTCTGCATTGTTATGTATGTGTATGTGTGTGCATATTGTTTTGTGCGAGTGTTTTTGTGCATGTTCGTTGGTTTGTATTCATATCCTAGAATTGTAGTTCGTGTTGTCATTAGCGTTTGTCCACAATCACTTTTGCACAAATTTTCTTTGCACTGTTTTATACGTGTATGTTTGTGCATATTTTTTTGTGCGAGTGCTTTTGTGCATGTGTATTGATGCATATTCATGTCCTAGTATTGTAGCTCGTGTTTTCATTAGAGTTTTTGCGCATACTATTTTGCGCGCGTTCTTTTTTGCATTATTTCAGTGTGTGGAACGAGTTTTCCTTGGACACGACGACCCTTCCCACTAGCCTGCTATGATTGTCGGGAGACCTATCCGTACCGATCCCTATGTCCACTGTAATACATTCCTCCTCATCCTCCGTGAGAGAGAGAGAGAGAGAGAGAGAGAGAGAGAGAGAGAGAGAGAGAGAGAGAGAGAGTTTGAAGTTGTGGGATCTCCAATGACACTGTAAGTGGATCTGAGAAAATAGTAGGTGTTGACTACAACAACAAGAAAGGAAAACTAGAGCAAAGCGAAACAAACAACGAAACGCCGCAACCACTTAAGAGCATCTCCAATGGAGAGGGGGGTTTTTCCCCTCCCCTCCCCCTCTCCTCCCCATCCCCCTCCCCCTCCCTCTACCTACGTCGTTTCCAACCGTTCGGTCTTATATTACTTTTTTTACAATTCTCACTCTCACCACTATAATAATAATAAAATCATAATAACAACCACAACAATAATAATATTAATAATAATAATAATAATAATAATAATAATAATAATAATAATAATAATAATAATAATAATAATAATAATAATAATAATAATAATAATAATAATAATAATAATAATATTAATAATAATAATAATAATAATAATAATAATATTAGTATTAATAACTAATAATTAATAATTATTATTATTACTAATAATAATTAATAATAATAATAATAATAAATAATAATAATAATAATAATAATAATAATAATAATAATAATAATAATAATAATGATAATAATAATAATAATAATAATAATAATAATAATAATAATAATAATAATAATAATAATAATAATAATAATAATAATAATAATAATAATAATAATAATAATAATAATAATAATAATAATAATAATAATAATAATAATAATAATAATAATAATAATAATAATAATAATAATAATAATAATAATAATAATAATAATAATAATAATAATAATAATAATAATAACAATAATAATAATAATAATAATAATAATAATAATAATAATAATAATAATAATAACAATAATAATAATAATAATAATAATAATAATAATAATAATAATAATAATAATAATAATAATAATAATAATAATAATAATAATAATAATAATAATAATAATAATAATAATAATAATAATAATAATAATAATAATAATAATAATAATAATAATAATAATAATAATAATAATAATAATAATAATAATAATAATAATAATAATAATAATAACAACAACAATAATAATAATAATAATAATAATAATAATAATAATAATAATAATAATAATAATAATAATAATAATAATAATAATAATAATAATAATAATAATAATAATAATAATAATAATAATAATAATAATAATAATAATAATAATAATAATAATAATAATAATAATAATAATAATAATAATAATAATAATAATAATAATAATAATAATAATAATAATAATAATAATAATAATAATAATAATAATAATAATAATTTAATTATAATAATACGAAATTTCAATTCAAAAGTTTGTATAGTCACTATCAAGTTTGTATAGTCGTTGTAAACACCATCTCTCAATTAAGTCATGTAGATGTTGTTTGCAAAAGTAAAATCTACAACAGAAAAAAGTAAAATTTCAATTCAAAAGTTTGTATAGTCACTATCAAGTTTGTATAGTCGTTGTCAACACCATATATCTCTCAATTAAGTCATGTAGATGTTCTCTTAATTTTATTTAATGTCTTGTCTTCCTTATTTAAATGTGTTTCAATCAATAAAATATTTCATCATCAATATATCCATTTAATCATTTTACGAGCAAAATATTTCAATAATGAATTATGGTTCGAGTTCTAATCAATTCGATTGCGTTGCGTATAATGAGCAAATACTTGAAGAAGACAATGAAGCAGATACACTTGCTCGTCTACACTATGAAGCAGCCGTTAATCAAGAGGTTGTACACGGTGGCTCTGTTCCTGAACGCAAATATAAACTTCGCGACCGAAAAGGTAAACACGAACAACTCATGAATGATTACTTCATTGACAATCCTGTTTTTGATGCAGATGATTTCAGACGCCGGTTCCGAATGAAATGTCATTTACTATTACGTTTGGTTGAGGATTGCGAGCGCTCGAATCCATATTTTCAAAGAAAACTTGATAGGGCCCATAAATTAGGATTCTCATCACTCCAAAAGGTTACAGTTGCTATGCGAATGTTGGCTTACGCATACTCCGCTGACTCAATTGACGAAAATTTCCATATGGCAGAGACAACCGCAACCGAGACCTTGCGCGAATTTTGCAAAACAATATTGCGGTTGTATAAAGATGAGTACCTTCGTGCTCCGACAAACGCAGATATAAGGCTACTTGACAAAGCGGAACGATGCGGGTTCCCTGGAATGATCGGTTCACTAGACTGTATGCACTGGACATGGAAAAATTGTCCAACTGCATGGCAGGGGAGCTTTTCGGGAAGAAAACATAAACCCACAATTATTCTCGAAGCAGTAGCTTCATCTGACACTTGGATATGGCATGCATTCTTTGGCGTACCCGGTTCACAAAACGATATCACTGTCTTGGGTCATTCACCCTTGTTCGACAACCTTGTTCAGAGAATTTCCCCAAGAGTTCACTATCAGGTAAATGAAAAAGATCACTACATGACATACTATCTTGCTGATGGCATATACCCAAAATGGGGTACGTTAATTCAATCCATTAAGCAGCCGAGAACACATCAAGAACAGTTGTTCTAAAAAATGCAAGAAGCATACCGCAAGGATGTTGAGCGAGCTTTTGGAATTCTTCAAGCCCGATTTGCTATAGTGAAGCAGCCTCGAAGAGGGTGAAATCTGAAGGACCTAAGAAATATTATGATGACATGTATGGTAGTCCACAATATGATTGTGGAAGACGAACGAGATGAATACGCTGATGCTGAGTCAGATGACGATGACAACAACCCAGCCACATCTCGCAGAGCTCGTGCCAACAGTTATGATAGAAATGAGGAATTCGACTTAAACCCAAGAACAAGCGGCATATCCATAAGTGATTATATGAGACGTCGTCACACAATGCGATCGGTTGAAGTAAATCGTAACCTTCAGCGTGATTTAATAGCTCATGTGTGGGCAAGACACAATGGAAATATGTAATAATTTTACTTAAGTTTTTATTTACGAATTAAGTGTTTGGTTTTATTAAAATTATGTTGTTATTTCAAATTTATAATAAAAAGTAAAATAATCGTATTTGTTGTTTTTTCTAATTTTTACAATTATAAAAGAAATATATTAAAAAATAAAATAAAATAAAACCAAATAAAGAAACAAAATAAAATAATAATAATAAAATTACGAATAAAGATATAATTTAAAAGGAAATAATAAAATAAAAGAAAGAAATGAAGAAAAAAATAAAAGTATTTATTTACAAAGTGTTGATTTTATTGAAATTATGTGATATTAAATTATGTAACTAAATAAATGAAATAAAATAAAATAATTATATAATAAAAAAAAATAAAAAAAAATAAAAAAGAAAAATAAATAAAAATAAACAAATTTGACTTGTAAAAAAGAGAAAAGAAAAAAAAAAGAAATAGAAACAATCGCATAACAAAGAAAAAAAGAAAAAAGAAAAAAAAAAAAAAAGTAAATGGGCGAATAAACACACGCCCCCTTCCAGCACGTGAGTTGGAAGGGGGCAGCTGAAGCTAAAGTCCCCCTCCCCTTCTCCCCACCCATACCCAAGCCATACCCCCCCCCCCCCCCCCCCATTACCCACCTCCATTGGAGGTGGTTTTGTCTCCCCACCCCTACCCACCCTATGACCATTGGAGATGGTCTAATAAAAGAGCAAACCCTAATAAAAACAAATCAAATATACGATAGCATATAGTCAGGAAATTATGGCAATCTGTAAACAGAAAATTAACACACATTACGTCCGATCAGAACACCATAACAATAGTTGATCCGAATGGATCTAGTGCCTCTCACGTAGAGAGAAAATGGCTCTCACGTTGAGAGAAAAAAAACCTAATCACCAATTTAACCAAATATTCAAAAAAAAAATGTTGAACCAAAAGAGTGATAATTGAGAAATTGTGATTTCTTGGTATATTCTTTCTCTATACATGTTAATCGTGATAATTTTCACAATAGAATAGTGAAATTGCATGATAGATGTGTGGAACATGGTGAACAATAGTTGATAGCTTGATCGAATAAAATAGGTATAATTGGTTAAAACCAATCTAAGAGACGATTGTTTGGTGGACTTGGTGCGAATAGTTTAAAATTGAAACTGAGGTTTGGAATGTTCTCATTTGATTAAAAAATCGGAGCATTAGTTGGCATTTATTATTTAATTGGATTGTTGAAATATGTATCATTAATTTCTATTCGGTGGAGTAATTCAAATATGCCTTTTTCAATAGTCATTTGGCAAATTTATATTATTATAATTTATATGTCAATTAGTAAGTTTCAAAATCTCATCATGCACTACATTTTTAGAAATTTTAACTTTGAGTACCTGTACATAGGAACATATTATAATTGATATTTGATTTTGATGTGACTATGTTTAATTAATATTTCTATGATTATAAATTTTTTATTTTGATAATGTGAAAAATTATATATTATTTGCAATCTTAAATATGCAAGTAATATTATAAGCTTGATTATACATATATATATAAGATTTAGCAAAGGCTTACTTGTGAATAACTGATTTTTGGTTATTAGAATTATATGTTTATGATTGGTGGTGTAAAAATGATTTAGTTGTTGTTGATGGATATGACAACAATTAGAATTAAATCCTTGAGATTCCAATATTGGCTATATGTTTTTACTCAATGGATGAGTCATATGTTGGCAAACATTATAACCAAATCAATATGAAAGTTGGACTAATTAATTTAACTTTTGTCAATAAAGAGACGATTAAGTTATGATATAAATTTCGATGTGTGAAATAATCGATGTTTCGAGTGTCATATAAATGTGATAAATCAGTTTTTTGCGTATTGATAAGTGAGATTGAGTGGCGAAGTGCCAAATAATTTTTTTTTTTTTGGTGGAAACACAATATTGTGTCGTACGGTAAAAATGGTTAATAAACCATGAAATTTGTGAGACTCTAGACTTATTGATTTATGAAATCTCTTTTAGATCATTTGATAAAATATC
Organism: Erythranthe guttata; assembly: GCF_056151865.1. NCBI lineage: Eukaryota > Viridiplantae > Streptophyta > Magnoliopsida > Lamiales > Phrymaceae > Erythranthe > Erythranthe guttata. The sequence continues at coordinate 9,847,036 of NC_142546.1, read as the reverse complement.
TAAAAGTGCATCGAGTGGATTGTATTAAAGTCAAAAATAAAATAAAAAACTGGTTACGAGGATACTGTAGATTTATATGTCTATATAAATCAATGAACCTAAGTTGTAACAGTTAAGTTGTGGGAACAGTATTCAATTACAACTATACTTCTTGTGACATGCAAACACGATTTCACTAGTTCAGATTTACAGTGTACATTACTAGTTCAGATTTACAGTGTACATTAATAGGACTTACTAAAAACAATAAAGACTGATTTCACTAGTTTAGATTTACAGTGTACATTAATAGGACTTACTAAAAATAATAAAGACTCCTTCTTTAATTTTTACGCCGTTCTTGTACACAACTCGAATTTCGTGTCTCTCTCTACACCAGCTCCACTCCGCATGCCTTGAACTTTCTTCAAGCTTGAAATCCCTTCAGAAAATGCGGTTGATCTCCCTTGAGATCTATACAGCAAATCTGTATATGTTGGCACAGCCGATGATGGCACAATCCTGCTCCGGGAACTGTCCTAGCACAACTTCAATACGATGAGAGGAGGTTTTTCTCCAATAAAAGTGCTGAGATCTTCAATGACTTGTGTGGCTTTATATAGGCACGAATTTTGCCTCTCAAACCCTTTCCTGATCTCCAATAAATCGTATAACTAGGTAAGTAGAATCCTAGCCGATTTCTAACTCTATTCTAGATAAGTACAAAGAGACCTAACTAGAATAAGATACATGGAAATAAATCAAAGTCCTAATAAGAATATTACAAACATAAGACTCTAAATAATTCCCAAAATAAACATGTAAAGAAATCTTTGCCAATCTTTTAATTCCAAAAACTCGGCGGATTTCCTCGATCTTCAATAATCGGAAATCTAACGCCAACAGATACAACTACCTAGGGACTGGAGATGCCATGAATTAGGTCGGAGAAAAATGAATTGCATGGCAACTTGTTAAAATTAAAGATGCACGCATTAAAACGCGTGCATGCATTAAAAGCTCGCGTACGATAACTGAGGTTTATTTTTTAATCTCTTAATGAGTTCTCTAGCCTTAACTAATGGAATGTCTGAGTTACGAGTGCATCCTTATTGATAGACTCACATATTTGGTGTGGAAGTGAGACTGCTTCCTATGAGAAGAAAGCCTGATTCTCTAGATAAAGCACATGCCCATTGACATGGTGGCTTGGGAAGCTAATTCACTAAACAATATTGGTATGCCTCCACTTTTTTTCGAACTTGCAAGAATAGCATTGAAATTTCCGGCACACAACCAAGACTTGCTTGATAAATTTGATAGTTTTCTTAACTGCATGATTTGTTTATGCATCTAGTTTGGGTATGCATAGAAACTAGTAGATCTCCAAGCAGTATTGGCAGCATCATCGTACACGTAAATGTCAATATGATTTAACGAAAATATTTGCATACCACCATAATATCCTTTCTTCAAAGAAGACCAAGACCCCCCGACGAGCCACTCGATTTCACTGCTATTCCTTGAAGACCAGGATTTCTCGCTACAAACTTGAAATTCAGTCTTCTCTAATATAAAATAAAATACTTTTGACTTGTTCCCACAAGGGAAACAAAGAGAGGAAAAACTAAAGAATAGTTATACTACAATTTCGTAAAACTCGAAAGTTTACTTCAAAGATCAAATGCATGATACTTGATATAAAAATAATCACTTCCAAAAGATGGCTTAAAATCTCTACTCTTGCTTGTCAACGATTTATAATGTAAATCGTTAACCATAGTTACGCATAAACAAATTAACAATAATTACAATAATAATATTTGTTATTATGTCTATAATTTATTGGGGTAATGGCAAATAGGCCCATGACAAGGGCACTTAATTAAAATAGGGACATCCAACTTTTTTGTATTTCAAATAAATCCACCCCATTCAAACTTATTTGCAAATAAGGAAAATCCCTTTATATATACCAAAATTACCCCCAATTCATTTTAAACCCAATTTAACTCCAATTTCATGATTTACACCCCAATTTAGCCCAATTTCATCAATTAACCAATTTTAACCCAAATTTCAATTTTGACCCCAATTTTAACCCTAATTCGTATCAATTCCACCCATTATGCTCTAACTTCTTTAATATTACACATTGACCCCGGATTTTAACAAATATATCACATTAACCCCCAAAACTTTTTTTTTTTCAGAAAATAATTTTTTTTCTGAAATATTTTTTTCCGGCCAGATTCCGGCGTTGACTTTTTTTTTTTTTTTTTTTTGCTTAAAAAAAATATTTTAATTAATTTTACTGTCTTGGCTGCTAAATTACTGTCTCCGGCAGCTATTTAACTGTCGGAGACAGTAATTTAACTGTTAATTGACTGTTTTTTTTTTTTTTTTTTTCTTCAAAAATATTTTAATTAATATTACTGTATTCGTTGCTAAATTACTGTCTCCAGCAGTTATTTAACTGTCGGAGACAGTAATTTAACTGTTAATTGACTTTTTTATTCTTAAAAAAATATTTTTAATTAATATTACTGTATTCGTTGCTAAATTACTGTCTCCAGCAGTTATTTAACTGTCGGAGACAGTAATTTAACTGTTAATTGACTTTTTTATTCTTAAAAAAAATATTTTTAATTAATATTACTGTATTCGTTGCTAAATTACTGTCTCCAGCAGTTATTTAACTGTCGGAGACAGTAATTTAACTGTTAATTGACTTTTTTATTCTTAAAAAAAATATTTTTAATTAATATTACTGTATTCGTTGCTAAATTACTGTCTCCAGCAGTTATTTAACAGTCGGAGACAGTAACTTAACTGTTAATTAATTTTTTTTTTTTTTTTTTTTTTTTTCCTTAAAAAAAATTTATTTAAATTAATATTACTGTCTTGGATGTTAAATTACTGTCTCCAACAGTAATTTAACTGTCTTAGATAATAATATTAATAATATTACTGTTCGGAAAAATAATATTCATAATATTACTGTCTCAAACAGTAATATTACTGTCTGAGACAGTAATTTAGTAGTCAAGACAGTAATATTAATTAAAATATTTTTTTTTCTAAGAAAAACAATTCAAAAAAAAAAAAAAAAAAAAAAAAAGTCAACGCCGGAGACCGGCGGTCAACGGTGGTTGACCGGCCGGAAAAAAAAAAGCAGGAAAAACAAATTTAAAAAAAAAAAAAAAAAAAAAAAAAAAAAAAAGTCAACGCCGGAGACCGGCGGTCTCCGGCGGTCAACGCCGGAATCTGGCCGGAATCTGGCCGGAAAAAAACAGTTCAGAAAAAAAATTATTTTCTGAAAAAAAAAAGTTTTGGGGGTTAATGTGATATATTTGTTTAAATCCGGGGTCAATGTGTAATATTAAGGAAGTTAGAGCATAATTGGTGGAATTGTTAAGAATTATATTATTGAGGGTATTTTAGACTAAAGACATGGGGATGGGCTTAATTGAGAGACTGTTTTTTTTGTGGACTAAAATGCATTTAAGTCCCATGTGATGGGCCTTTTTGCCATTTGCCCTAATTTATTTACTATGATTATTGTTAGTGTCATTATTAGTAGTACTAACATGTATCAATATATAAATTAAAGTCAATGTAGGATAATTTTATAATTAAAAAATTTCAAAATTAACTAAGAAAACTTAGATTAAGTACGTTGATTTTTGTGTGGAGATTCAAGCATCTTAGAATGCTCATAGTCAATTTGTTTTTGATAAAAATCATTTTATGTGAAAAGAAATTAAACTTTTTATTCTGCATGGGTGTAGCTCACCTAGTTCCGGAGGTAGTAAGTTGATGCAAGGTCCTATGATCGAATCCTGGCAGCCGCAGTGTGGGAATTTCAACTCCAATGAGGGTTGGTTCCTTGTGGGTACGGTACCAGATCCGGGTCCGCTACCTTAACGGACCGCTGAGTTACCATGATTTACAATCCTCCATCAATCCTTGTCGGGCCAATGGATGGGGCCCCTGGGGGCGAGAGATTTCGCCTTTTGTTGGTGCAAAACTTTTTATTCCTAAAACTTTTATGTGCACGACTATTAGATATGGATGGAGTTTACCGCAAGTATATAAATTTATGATTTTTACACATTTTTTTACTAAACTTCTGGTAAAACATTTATTAATTGTATTTCTTTTTTTATAGAATATGTACAATCCCAACATATATTTTTTAATGAATTCATATTAAAAATTAGAATCAAGATAAAATAAAAAATAGACAAAGTTATAACAAGTTTGGTGAAAAAAATGAAGAACACAAATTACTACGGAATTCAAATAAATAATTGCCGTTGGTCAATTTAAAAAATAAAAATAAATAAAAGGAAAAAGAAAAATCAAAGTGGCTAATAAAATGTATATCCAATGTAATCTACACCATTAATTTCATTTCCACCCCTAATTCAATTTCACATAAATAATAAAAGGCAAATAGACATTTGAAGTTTGAAAAAGTAGCCTCAGTTTGGCGTACAAGCGTCGTTCCACATAGGGACGGACGCTACGATTCGTGTTTGCCCAATCATGACCAGCCACGTCAAATCAATGACAGTGTCGATGTACACGTTGCACTTTTCTATTGGTCCACGTGGCGTGACTGTCCACGTCATACACGGAGCTGAAGTGCAATTCCCAAGTGAAATTATCCGTTGTATATAAACCCCTCTCTCACACTGACCCTGGCAATCCTCACTCCTAATATCAAAAACTAAAAAGACAGCAGTCATGGCGATTGCGCAGAGAAGGTTGCAGATCATGAACCCTAATTTTCTCTCTCTAGCCATTGCTCTCTCTCTCCTCCTTGTGATATCATCTGCCAAAGTGTTCTTCGAGGAGCGTTTTGATGGTACGATTTGTCATTTCTCTCTGTTTGATTAGATCGTATCTACATGGATTTTTTTTTTCCTGTGGTCTTCGATGGATTTCATTATTTGTTTTGAATGATTGGTGTTTGGATTGTGTTTTTATGTCGATCTGATGTTGGTGATGGAAGAAATGTGACCTTGATTTAATTTTGGTCGAACTGATATCAATGAACACAGATCTCAGATCTGAGAGCAATTTGTTTTGATCATGAAATTTCTGTTTACGTGGCCTCTTGTGTTTTCATTATGAAATTTCTGATTTAATCCGATACGAGATTTGCATCAATTTTATAATGTTAGCCCAATTTCAATTTGTCATCATCATTGTATCAGTTACACATGATTCATATAGTGACAGCTGGTTTTATGAACCCTTTATGCAATTATGAACCCTTTATGCAATGTAGTCCAGATCAATCAAATTTGAATGACAGAAAATAATGATCCGTATGATGTAGAAATATTAAGAATGCTTGCATTTGCAGAAATGTACATGCTTATGAAGGCTGATTTTTTTTGTTTTAAATGAGGTTAGCTGTTTTTTGAAATTTGATAATGATTGGAGGTGAGGAGTGGAAAATATTGATACAAAGAGCTCTTCCTATTTGATAATTGTTGTAGTGTAGATGTAAATATAATTGTCTCAAGATAATAAATAATGACAGCTGAGTTATTTTATGTAATTCTCGTTTCCATTGATGGTTTTGTACTGATAATTTGTTACTTTCCAAACTCTAAAGATGGATGGGAGAGTCGGTGGGTGAAATCGGACTGGAAGAAAGACGAGAAAATGGCTGGAGAGTGGAATTACACCTCTGGCAAATGGAATGGAGACTCTAACGACAAAGGTATTAATTACATCATTTGCTGATTCAGAGTAAATTAATACTTCTTTAGAAATTGTATATATAATATTCATCTTATCTTACTGTGCAGGTATCCAGACTAGTGAAGACTACAGGTTCTATGCCATCTCAGCTGAATTCCCTGAATTGAGCAACAAAGAGAAGACCTTAGTTTTCCAGTTCTCCGTCAAGCATGAGCAGAAGCTTGACTGTGGTGGTGGATACATGAAGTTACTCAGTGGTGACGTTGACCAGAAAAAGTTTGGCGGTGACACACCATACAGGTAATTTTATCACAGATTCCTCCTTGCCCTAGATTTCCTCTTTTTTTCTTCTTATATAATCTTTGAAAATGCTGATTGGTTGTATTGTATTTATATTGGCTGCAGTATCATGTTTGGACCAGATATCTGTGGCTACACCACGAAAAAGGTCCATGCTATTCTTACCCACAACGAGGTAAACCACTTGATCAAGAAGGAAGTTCCATGCGAGACCGACCAATTGAGTCATGTCTATACTTTCATCCTACGCCCCGATGCTACTTACAGCATTCTTATTGACAACGAGGAGAAGCAAACTGGCAGCTTGTACTCTGACTGGGATATTCTCCCTCCTAAGCAGATCAAAGACCCTGAGGCCAAAAAGGTATATTTTCTTTTTTTTCAGTAATACATTAAATTCGTTTCAAAATACATATTTATTAATCAAGATTCATCACATTGTCCTTTGTGCATCTTAATGGCAGCCTGAAGATTGGGATGATAAGGAATTCATTGCTGATCCCGAGGACAAGAAGCCAGCGGTAAATTGACCTTCAACATTTTCTGCTGTAATAACTCATCATCTTGATTTTTGATTAATTAATTCAAAAAAAATAATTGTAAACAGGGTTATGATGACATCCCTAAGGAGATTCCTGATGTTGATGCCAAAAAGGTAACTGAATAACATTTTCCAGTGTCCGTTTCTACAATTAATAATGCATTGGAAGCCGTTAACTAATGTTATATTTGAAAATATTTGGTATTGTAGCCTGAGGATTGGGATGATGAGGAGGATGGTGAGTGGACTGCTCCAACTATTCCCAACCCTGAGTACAAGGGTCCGTGGAAGGCAAAGGTTTGTCGATTTTCAGTTTTCTTGTATTTGATACTGTTAATTAAACTAACTCCTTATAACTAATTATGCGTTGTTTTGTTAACAGAAAATTAAAAACCCCAACTTCAAGGGCAAGTGGACGGCACCAATGATTGATAACCCAGGTACTTCACATCGCATGCGCGTATATATTTGAGTTAATCACAATTCTGCCACAGAGTTTCAAGCATGGCTAACTCGATATTGACCCAATTGCAGACTTCAAGGATGACCCCGATATCTATGTTTTCCCAAAGTTGAAGTACGTAGGAATTGAATTATGGCAGGTTAGAAATTTCTGTTTCTTTTTCTTCCTTCCATTTTTTACTGTTGATCTTAATGTTATATCACTTCTTTTAACTCGACAATTGTACAACGTTGCAGGTCAAATCTGGAACCTTATTTGACAATGTCTTGATAGCTGACGACCCTGATTATGCTAAGAAGCTAGCTGAAGAAACATGGGGCAAACAAAAGGATGTATGTTTCATTTGTTCTGAATTTTCTTACCCCTTCAACTTTTCTAGATTGGAATGTTAAAAGTGCTTACTGGTATCTGATAAATATACAGGCCGAGAAAGCTGCATTCGACGAGGCAGAAAAGAAGAGAGAAGAGGAGGTATCATCGAATGATCATTTTGTTTCACTGTGCATGTCTTCTTTTTAGAACATCGAACACAGTTTGCTATATGAACTACTGCTGCTTATCGGTTTTCTTTACAATTCGTCTTTTTTTTCAGGAAACGAAGGATGAACCAGTTGATTCTGACGTAAGCTCAAAATTCCTTTTTATTTATTTATTTTTTTTCTCTCTAATTATGCTGCTTAAATATCTGTGTAAACAATATTCTGACCTGGAATTTTTTTTTCCTGTTTTTTTTTTTTCCGCAGGCTGAGGATGAAAAAGACGAGTCTGATGACGCTGCAGAAGGTGATGCATCTGATGATGATGTTGCAGAAGACCCCGCCGCCTCAATCGATGAAGATGCACATGTAACATCTTTTTTCATTCCTTATTAGTTCATTCATTCATTCTCTACATTGGTGCTCTTCTCATTGTTTTATTCGACTTATTGTGCAGGACGAACTATAGGCCCGTTTGAGCATTTCAATCTCTCTTTCCTGACAATGTGCCCTCAACAATGAGTAGCCAGCCTGGGCAGTTTTGCTAAAAGAAAAGTTCTGTTTTCATTTTATATTTTAGCTGTAGTAGGTCTTCTCTTTTTCAGGGAATAGAAACAGTTGAAAGCTGCATGATGTTATTTTTGGCTGATCGATTGATTGCTTTCATTTTCATGTGACTTTATTTGTGACATTGACTTCAGAACTAAAATAGAAACATGTTTCTTGTTTTTCAATAATAAGGACTCAGCGAAAACAGTATCTCATATCTTGCATCTGTGAGTTAATGTTTCGTGACGAGAATGTTTGAAGAACATGGTTGCCGAAGAAACATACGGATCTTGGGTAGTTATTCGAGACCCCATATCTCATTCCAATATCTCGAAACTGCTCCACTTGTATTTGTGCTTGTTTGTTTCCCTTTGCTGACCCCACCTTGAGTTCTCGTCTGTAAAATAGCATGATAGGCACGATCTGACCAAGAAACAACCACTATTTGTGTAATGCCAAATAGCACTAGTTCCATCTTCGATTCCCATTCAAACACCACTTTGCGGATAAGGATGCGCCGTAATAATGCTTTTCCATGTAGCCGACAACCTCTTTCCTTCTCCCACCGTCGAAATATCTCGATGAGGATGGTAACGAGCTTTGAGTATCTTCAAGAAAGGAGCTCCGGCTGTGTAATAAGCCGCCATAATTCCTTTGCTAATAGTTCAAGATTAAATCTCATCAAGTTCCAGAAGCCATGATGTTTGGTTCATTGGCAATAAAAAAAGCAAATCAACTAAGCATTATGTTATATACTTACATAAAATCAAATCAACATTTAAACCTCAGTAGTATAAGTTAAAGATCCCCAAGGCTAAGTGTTGAAATGGTGGAGTATGAAATGTTGAAATTGTGATAGAATCCTCATTGTGTGTGGGGTGTCAATATTCTTATGGAAGTCTTATCCGCCCCATAATCTACCAATTCTTAGAGCATCTCTAGTACCATTCCTCAAAAACACTCCCTAAACAATCGGGTCCACATGCCACCTACTTAATTTACTCTTGCTTTAAAAGTGAGACCTACATTTAACATTCTCTTGAAAAAAAAGCGAAAATTTGCAAGATACCTCTAATTCTGGAATTATATAGGTGGAGATCCATTCTATTAGATTAATATACGTATACGTCCCTTGACCAATAAAATCAAGAGGCCATTTAATATACACCCCTAGAATGGAAAATATACAGGGATAGGTCATCCCCTAAAATTCTTCCTTTGAGATACCCATGGAGAGGCAAAAGTACTATTGTACCCTTATATGTAATTTCGCCCAGCTGCATTCAGCATTCCACCAATTGCATTCAGCGTAATAGCCAACTGCATTTAGCATTTTTGGACCTACATTTATCATTTTTTCAGATTTTTTAATAAAAAAATATGAGTTTTTATTTTATTATTATTTTTTATATATACCCTCTTTTATATATTTTTTTTATTTTTTTTCATTTTTTAACTTTTTTAATTTTTAGCTTTTTAGCTTTTTAATTTTATATTTTTTTTTCAAAATTTTGACAAATTAGTGAAATTGACTACACATAACTATAGTATATAGTAACACATGACTATAGCACATGTAGTCATGTACTATTTTTTTACCCCAAAGTTGTAGTCGACCGATTATGGACGGCTGATTATATAAAAAAAACTTCATCAACATTATAAATCAATTAGTACCCAACAAAATAATGTAAAAACACAATCATCAACATCACTATACATCAGAAAAAAAACACATAGCTTATATATAACCGTATATTACTAAATGTTACTAAACGTGACTATATACGACTACATGTATATGACAACATGTGACTATATATGACTACATGTATAGGACTACATGTGACCCAATGTATATGACCACATGTGACTATACATGTATAGTCATATATAGTGTAGTTTGTAGTTGTTAGCTTCAAATTCAACATATTCTCTCGGCAAAAACTTAGTGCATAGGAGTTGTTCAAACACGATCCCTTTCTCGAGCAACCAAACAAACCACGACCTGTAAACAAATTGGTAGTCACGGTCTTCTTGAGTAAGCCTGAATTCACACATCCAGTTAAGAACAAACCAACAAAAAAAATGATATTATGATGAAGCAAAGTGACATTCTCCACTATGAAACATATCGACCTGGAAGCTCTGGGGAAATGAAATCACCTACAACATCAAGCTCCTGATCCATCATCAAACCATCTTCAGGAATATGCCAAAATATGGAACCAATCAGAGGCGGATGTAAGCAAAGACAAGATATTATACAAAAAATCTAACTTGTCAAATTCATTGGAAGCAAAATCAGACTACACAATTAGGTACATTAGAAATTATGTAGAAATAATGCCAAGAAAGATCACTCAACTGTACTTCAACAGAAAGCTCATTGCTCAATTTATCTCCCCTAATCCAGACAAGTTGTGTTTTCTGCGCCCACACAGTTGTACCATTGTTCCTCATGCACCATATCTTAAACATGAACACATATTAGACTGAGTAAAAATTGTGTTGAACTACAGCTATAGAAACACAAAATAGATATAAACTAGCAATCAGTAATATATAAGGAGGCGGATCCGTTGTTGACTGTAGCGGCGGCGATTGGAGGGATCCAAGGCGAAAGGATACGCCGGAAGAGGAAGGATCTATGTGGTTTGAACATGTCCGACACCATTGATACGACACCGTTCTTCATCTTCTCCGTCGAACGAAGAGCGGCGCTTGCGGCGGATCGTGGTCCGAAAATCATGTGGATTTGCGAAGGGTGGATCGGCGGCGGCGACGACTTTCCCTTCTCTGACTGTGGTTTCACATCTTGCGGCAGCGCCGTAGAAGGAGATGGATTGAGAAAATATGGTGGAGCGGGGTTAGACGTATGGAAACGACGCTTGGAGGTGCAGAGGCTGTGGGTGGAGAGAAGGTTAAGGTTTGGGTGGAGAAGAGAGAATCAAATGACAGAGATCATGAATTCATTGGCCTTATTTCCCAAAACTATATCAATTAAGGGTAAAACATCCATATCACTTGGCCTCAGGGGTCTCACACATTAAATTTAGTATTTGAATTTTTGGCTAGGGCAGAAAAAATCATAGGACCTATCCCTATATATTTTTAAAACTAGGGGGTTATTAGTACTCATTTACCCCGAAATCAATATAAAGTATACTAAATTATTAGTCTGTAGACAAAAACACCCTCCTCGTTTAATATATAATTTTTATATGGAAGTTGTTAACAAATTCCTCTTATCACTCTTCTTCTCTCACTTGTCTGTCTCTATGTCCTACTCATTCTTTCTCACTCTCTTCTCTCTCTCTCTCTCTCTCTCTCTCTTCAATAACTTTTTCTAGTAAACTTATAATTGTTTTTTGTATTTTTAATTGATTTTCATTCGATAAACAACAAAAAGAAATTAAAACACGAAAAAAATTAGCAACATGAAATAGAAAACTGCAAATTACAATTTCTAACAATACAATTTTTTTATTGTTTATTTACATATAGATGATGCATTTCATATTGTTCAGTTTGTTGGTTGTATTTGACGGATTATATATATATATATATATATATATATATATATATATATATATTTGTTTTCGTAAAATTTTGGAGAAGAGATGTTTAAGAGAATTTTATTTGATCTATAGATTTTAGGGGATTTTGAAATTATTAAGGGTATTCTTGCCACAATAGGTACAATTAATGTATTAGAAAATGATTTATTTTACCTGGATTTGTACACATAGTCTAATGTAGAGGGACCTATAGCACATTATCCAAAAAAAGTGCTCTAGTGCTACACGTTTATACTCCCTAAAAATTTGTCCACATATCTTAAACAATAATAAAATATTTACGAATTAATTATAATATTTGAATTTTGTATTTAATTACATTAATTTCGTATAAAATCCTAAATTAAATATTATATTATCTAAATATTTTTTATTACATTGTAAGATTTATTATTTTTATTTTATTCGTATCAATATTTATATCGATTAAGTAATTAAAAACATTCAACGAACACGAATAACATAAAATTAACAAATATACATAATAGATTGCAGTAAGTTGAACAAGCTTCTTGGAATATACCTCCAACTATTGTAATTGAATTTAGTAAAATTAAATTTCATGAAAATTTATTGTGACATTTCTTCTAATAAAAGTGATGAATATGAGAGATATATGTGGAGCAATCAATAGGAATTCAAATTGTTATTCATCTTAAGCAAAAACTTTTGTAACATCTTTTTTAATATTAGACTTAAATTTAATAATATTTAAGAAAAATAAAAGAAAAGAACAAAATAACTGTTGGTGTATTATATTTTATATTGTAATTGAATTTATTAATTAAAATATAAGTTTTTTACCATGTCGATGAATCTAATATAACATTTCTTTTACTATTAATATCAAAACTAAGGAAATTTAAGATTGTAATCCCTAAAAAAATACAATATAATCAAATAATAATAGGTTAAACATGACTTAACAAAAAAGAAAAATAAAAGAGAAAATGTGAAGACGTAACACAAAAAAAACGGCACACACTTCACGGGATTAGAATAAAGTAAGGAACATGACCCACATTACATTCCTTAAACATTTCCCTAGAACACATGGACTCAAACAAGAAAGTGGAAATTGGGGGTTTCACTACAGATGCTCTTATGGAAGTCCTAGCCGGCTCATAATCTATCTATAATTATACTTATTACTTATCATTATCTTTTGTTTTTTTTTATTGGTAAAAGCATGAATCTTGGGTAGTTTTTTCTATTTCTGTATGGACAAAAATATCCTTTGAATGAGTAAGTTATACCGGACAATTAAGTAATATGATTTCCCCCTTTTTTTGTAACGTTAAATGTGTTGTTTTATTCATGAAATTAGGACTCTAACACGGTCAACATTGGGTAACAAGTCATACTAGAGAAAAGATGCAGAAATTGGTTTCTATTAGGTTTATAATACTTCATTATCGAAAAAGACCTATTAAAGCAACAATTCCCTAAGGATGAAAATTGTGCACAAAAGAACAAGAAGACGACTACAAACAAGGCGGAGATGTGACAAATCTCCAGCATAATTTTATTTTCTTCTTTAAATTTACATTCTTTAATATTTTTATGGATGTTTTTTGTAGGATTAACTAGTGTGTAACATGGGCTTTGGGGGTAACTGGGAAAATCGTATGCTTTTTATTGAGTTTGCCTACGACAAGAACTACCGAAAATGCTGAAGTAGGTGACCAAGAAGCCAACTGATTGTTGTTGTTTATTGTGCTATTTGTAAATATTCTATTTCGTATCAATGAAAACCCATTTTGGCAAACTAAGATATATATGTTGTTCCTTGCATGCGCATAGATATAGACCAATAGTCACTATAATTGATATGAGTTGGTCTAGAAGAATCATTAGACAATCAATTAGCATTGTTGACAATTAAACATGTTCATAGAGAAAAATAAGATTTTTCCCAACCCTATATACCAAATTTGGCCATCCCCATCACGAGGGAGCCGCCGCCCTCTCTCTCACACAAAGCGAACGTCGCCGCCTCTTAGAGCCGCCGTTCTCCGCCGCCTTAATTATATTTACTCCGTTCTTTCATCACCAAATTAAACCGGCGATTTTTCTAGCACAATTTATTCGGTGGAAATACCTCTGCAAGGTGAAATTCGATTCTGGCGAAAGAGAAGACGGTGTGGATTTGCTCCTGCAAGGACTTAGGTAAGACCACAACCGAAATTGAAGAAGAAGGAATTTCGCAAATACCAGTAAATAGTTTCGTAAATTTAATTTGTTAATTTTTTGGGCTGGCCTCAAGCATGCTATTAGATGATTCAAATTAAACACATGAGTTATGCATGCTCCTTTTCTGTGCAATTGATGGATCTACTTTCTAAACAATATTTGCATGCTAGAAAATTTTTAAATTCTTTCGCGTATGTGCATGTGATCCACCAAAAAAATCATTCGCATGGCTCACTGAAGCCTTATATAGAAGAAAGTGCCAATCTCCATATCACTGGGACGAAATCGGTGAAGGAAACATCTTGGGCCCCGACCTCATTCAAGAAACGATCGATATCATCAAATGAGTCCGAGAAAGAATGAAAGCCACCCAAGGTTGCCAGCAAAGCAATGCGAATTAAAGGAAGAGAGAATTAAAATTTGTCAAAGGATAACACGTATATCTGAAGGTAGGTCCACTCCGAGGAATTATGTGATTCGAAAAAAGTGGGAAGCTAAGCCTTTGTTTCAACACTCGAGTCTATCCACTTGCTCTACACCCCCATCTATCTCGAGTTTACGAAGTATTCCACGTATCTATGCTCCAAAATTCTGTATCAAACCCTAACCATGTCCTCGAAACCGAACCTATAGACCTATCTCAAAACATTTTCTTTATCTAAGGGAGCAATTTTCTATAGGTCCCTCTATATTATTTATTATATCCATCCAAGTCACAAGTCTCAATTTTTATTAAAAACTTGATCCTTTTTTGGCAAAAATACCCTTACTAATATATATAGAAACAAAAATTCCCAAAATATATAGAAACAAAAATCCCTAAATTTTCCATAATTTTCACAATTTCTAAAACATCTCCTAGAAAATCCGGTTGAAAAAATGCAAAACCCTTGCCCATATTTTGCGAATTGTCTTCCATAGCAGCTAGTTCGACTCATTTGTTGTTATTAAAGTTCCGTTTGCTGTTTGAGTTCTATTTGTTTGCTTTTTGAAGATTGCGTTTTTGTGTTTGAGATTCGAGGAACTGCGAACACCAAAAATGGTTCAAATGCATAAGAGCCTCTCTCGGTAAGTAACAATTCTGCAACAAAAAACAACCTATGATTCGGAAAAAAAATGATAATTATTTTGGGTAAACAGCATAAAACCCCCCTGTGTCATGGAAAACATGCACCAAACCCCCCGTGTTAACTTTATTGCGTAGAATACCCCTGTGTTTTATTTTACCTTGCATGAAATCCCCATTCCGTTAACAATTAACACCGTTAACTATTTAGGGGGTTTCATGTAAGTTTTTCATAACACAAGGGGGTTTGGAGCATATTTTCTTCAAAAAAATATTTTATTTATTTAAAATTCGTATTATTTTTTTTTTAAATCACTACCAAAAATATGGGCTTTTGTGACAGAGATTTTTGTCACTGAATTGAGGAAAATCCGTCACAAACAGGCTTTGGTGACGGAGGTGTGACGGAATTCGTCCGTGAGAAAACGCCTCGTCACTAATTAAAATAGTGACGGTTTTTTTCAATCCGTCACACTTTGGTGACGGAACATTCTGTCACAAATACCTTATCGAACTCCCCTAAATTTAGTGACGGATCCCGTCATAAATAATTTTTGTATGTCATTAATCTGTCACAAGGTTCCGTCATTCATCTGTCATAAATATCATCACAAATACTCCGTCACATGCTTCGTGTTCCGTCAAAATTCAGTCACAAGCAATCCGTCACATTGGTTGTCACAAATATCAGTCACTTTTCTCGTCACAATAGCACCATAATTGTTTTGTTCTCTTTATTTTACTACATTTTTTTTTGATAAACAATCAACAAAAAATCACAAAGCATAAATATATTAAAACAAAATCACAAAGCATAAATATATTAAAACAAAATCATATCGTTTCCAATCTTTCAGAGCATCATTTGGCTAGTAGTATCTAGTGCTAAGAATCTGTTATGAATTACAAAACATAAATATCTTATTTATAGAAAACACAATCTCTTCTTAGCTCTAAACTCGTTTGTATTCCTCCTCTCTTTTCTGAATCACTGCCATCTCTTGTGCCCTCAATTTTCAGGTCACATTCCTAACACCACTCTTCTCTATCTGCCTTCAATATCTGCCTTCAATATCGACAAGCCATGGCCTTAGTATCTATCTTCCTCTCCATCACGTTCTCCTCAACCCTGATCAACAATTTCATCTTGTTTCCCATCCCCATCCACATAACTCTGTTAATTAAAAGGAGAAGTCCACAACTACAAGTAAATAACTGCATTGTATTGACATAATTAAAACGAACGTTGAAAAGTTACTAATGAATCATTTGAGATACCTGATAAGTTCGTATACTCACAAGGTTTACTCACGTAAACAAAATGTTGAATTAACATGGGGATGCAACGACCCAATAATTGTAGCACATATAGACATAACCATAATAACACATGCACACATAATACATGAAATTCAAATCCACATACTCCATTCCAAAGAACTATAAAGAAATCGTATCAGCTTCGCAATCTAATCACATCAAGGTTTCAAAACAATTTACAATTATACCTTAATAATGAACTTCAAATTACTTAAATGAACCTATACTCTTATCGGTCCTAAATCCATTGAGAGGTATCCTTAGATAGAACTATGTCCTCTAAATAACGTCCTAACAACTCTTTTCATTCATAGTACTCTATGTTAGAAATTCTGGCAGCTTTGGTATTTCAACTTTGAAAATTCATATCTCTTAAACCGTACATACAAACCTTATGAAATTTTCACACAATGTTCACATATATGTTAATTATACCCTATTAAAACAGTTTAGTAAAATACCTATCCACGTGAGAGAAATAATTAATTCAGTACACTAACACCAGCAGAATTTCAGAACAGAGCATTCAAATTTAAAAATACCAAATAAATCATTCCTTCAACCAAACACCATGAAATTTCACTGAGAATCAGATTTATAAGTATTTAATCATATCCAGTTATAATCGCATGAATCGGGCTAAGATAGGATTTAATTTAACACATAATTCATAGATGACTCAGAAATCGTGCAGTTTCAGAAAACGGTTCATAACTTGATCAATACAATTCCAATTTACGCATACCATATATCAAAACGAAGCTAACAGAAACATCTACGTGCACAATTAATTTCATAATTTTCGGAAAATAAATCATCGATGAAACATGCACCGAAAGCGGAGGCTACGAATCTGAAATTCGAATTAGGGTTTATGGAAATCTATATTTCTTGACCTAGATCCCTAAATCTGATTCCTAAACATATAAATCAATTAAACACATAAACATAATCTTATTATTTATCATTAATTCAGTAAAGATCAAAAGTCCTTACCTCTTTGAAGAAAATCGAAGACAAAGAGGAAGAGTAAACCGAAGGATTCTCAGAGCTTGGCTTGAAGGCTTTTGGGGCTGAACTTGGAGGCTGTAGAGTTATCCAGGGTCCGATCCTCTTAATGGTTTGGTGGATTTTGTAGGGAAATTAATCCCATTAATTAGATGTGAAACTTCCAGAGAAGAAGGGGAATTTTTGAGGATTTTTCATCGAAGAAGAGTGATTTTTCATCGAAGAAGGGTGAAGATCGTTTCTTCTCTAGGAAGAAGAAGGAAACTGCCGTAAGAAAATTGGGAAGGAAAATAGGAGGAATCTTCCTTGCTTATAGGCTAGGAAGTTAGGAGGAAATTTACCTAAGGGCTATTATGCAATATTTAAAACAATATAGGATCCTAATAATAATTAAAGAATACTTGGAAGATAACTAGAAGAAAGCTGCGTAATTATGTCCTGGCCTGTAAATAGGTAAAGTGATTCTTTTATATATTATATTTTATTTAAGTTAAGGTTTGTCTTCAAAATAATTAATTATATGTTTAAGAACTAACTGTAAAAAGAGAATCAAAATAATATTTGAGAACATAAAAAATTTATTAAATATATAAGTGAATTAAGCAATTAAGAACAAAACAATTTTTTTACTAAAAAAATAATTAATGTCGAAAAAATCAATCTCCTATTTCGTAGAACTAAAAAAAGTAATAAAAACACAAGTAACTGAATTTATATTTCCAAGTTACTCATTTTGGAGTATTAAAGTGAATTTATAAAAATTAAAATAACAAGTAACACAACAATTAGTTTAGTGACAGATTAACGATGAAACATAAAATGTCACGGACTTGTGTCTGAAATGTATGTGACTATTTCTGACCAGATAAACATAGTGATGGATTAATGACGAAACATAAAATGTGACAGACTTGTGACCAAAATGTATGTGACGGATGTGTGACAGGCATGATATTGTGACAGATCTGTGACCGACATTGATCAAATTGTTTTATTCATAGAAAATTTGTGGCTAATTTGTGACTGAATCAGTTTCCGTCAAAAGATTTGTGACCGAAATGTGACTGAGTTTCGATTGTCACAAAATCTGTCCCAAATTCGTCACATATTGGTCATAAAAAAATTCCGTATTTTAGTAGTACATTCAGTCACATACCTGTCACTCATTCGGTCACTAACGGTGACAGATTTAGGTTGTCACAAAATATCCGTCACAAAAGCCCTATTTTTTGGTAGTGAATTAAGTCAAACACATATATTCAATTGCAATATAAATAATTATTGACTAATAATAAGGATGAAATTTCAAACAATTTTTTTTCCTTTTTTTTTTGGAATTATGCCGTTTCCAATTCAATTTTTTAAATTTTAGAACATTGCTTTTCTCATTTGGATTTCCAAAATTTGATTCCATTTCTTAAAAAAAAAACAATTGCATCAAAATTGAAACTAAATAAAAAAATTGAAAATTTCCAATTTTGAATAAAAAAGTATTTTATCAATATATTTTTAAAAAATCAAAATTATATACTTATAAAATCAATATTGTTATACATTTGTATAATTTATCTTAGATGTATAATATGTCAAAGAATATAAATAATATGAAAATTCGAATATACTTTTGATATAAATAATTATATTAATAATTTTGAAAATTCGACTTTCAAAAATTGAATAAATGTATTTGACTCAAATTTCAAAAAAATAATTCAACATTTAAATAAATAAATAAATTTTACATAAATTCCACTTGTATTATAAATAGCATGCACCAAACCCCCTTGTGTTATGAAAAACTTGCATAGAATCCCCTAAATAGTTAACGGTGTTAATTGTTAACGGAATGGGGGATTTCATGCAACATAAAATAAAACACAAAGGGGTTCTATGCAATATAATTAACACATGGGGATTTGGTGCAGGTTTTCCGTAACACAGGGGGGTTTTATGCAGTTTACCCTAATTATTTTACAAGTTTTTGTTTTTGGTTTCTTTTCCCAACATAGACGAAAAGATGATGACTTCGAATTGCCAAAATTCAGGTATAAATTCAGGCATTTCTACAAGCATAGATGTTATAAGTCTTTTTTTCTACTAGATTTAAAAAAAAAAAAAAAAATTCTGCATTTTTTGGTTTGCAATATGAATTTTTTGTTTGTTTGCATGTGTGTTTGATGAGAGTCTGCAAATTTTGGGCTTTTTAGCTAATCCATTATTTTGATGACTGCATTTTTTTAGGAAATTTGTTGTTGTTAATGTGGGTAGTTCTTTTCTGAATGCTGCTACAGTTTTGTGGTTAGTAAATTGGAAAATGCATCGTGTATTATGCAAATAACAAAATAGTAAAAATAATTATAAAAATCGAATATGAATAACATATTTTGCAAATTCCATTGTAAATTGGTATATGAAATATGACTATAAAATAGTCATTTCCAACTGTTTTTAGCAATTTGCAAGAATTACTGTTTGCAGATTCCAGTTTGCAAATTTCTTAGTTATTAGAGTGCAACGATGTGAAAAGTGAAAAATGAGATTCCTTATATATTTGGCAATGTGGCAATTTTCATTGTCCATTATTTTGCTAGTTTTTCTGAAAAGCAATTTTAATATTGCAATCTGTTTTTGGATTTACATATGATGTTTGCTATTTTCAAGTACCGTTTTTGTTTGGCTAATTCATGTGGTATTTAGTTACATATGGTATTTTTATTTGCAGTTTGCAGTTTTCAAGTCTTGTATGTATGCACTTGCATAAATTGTTTGTTTTTTGATATTTTCAATGACATATTTTGGATAAGTTTTTATTTATGAATTATTTTTCTTTTCTTGCTCTCCAACAGCCAAGCTAAACAAGTGAAAATGTCTTTGAATGACTGTTCAACATCATCAAAAGGAAGAAAAATAAAATCAATTCCGAACCACCAATTATTAAAGAAAGAAAAACCACAAATCTCATTTTGTTGTCCCATGTATTGCAGTTTGCAGTTTCAGTCCATGTTTATTGATATAAGGGTTTCAATTTACATTCACCTTGCAAATTTCAAGTTCATATTGCAAATAACAAATTTATGCTGCAAAATTATTGTTCTCAAACTAATGCAAATAACAAATTTATGCTTGCATTATTTAGCACGCAGTTTACTATTTACTAAAATGATACAACATTAACACACTATTAATACAACAAAAAAAAAAATTAACATCCTTAAAATACAAAACAAGCTTACACATAAAAAGAAATCGTCTAAAATAAATATTGGGATGGAGAGAAAAAAGAGGAATAAAGAGAAATAATCAATTGGATTAGAAAGAAATGGTGGCTAGAGACGTGAGAGAAATTAGAACAAGAGGATAGATGGAAAAAGAAGAGGTGAGATGGAGAAGGAAATAGAGATAATATTCAAATATGATGAGAAAGAGACAGCAAATTGATTGATATGTAAGATTTGTTTTTTTATTTTACATAAATAATTCTTTTCATATAAATATTAATTTAGATTGTGAGGATATTTATGTTTACGTACTTATAACATAACTTAATTTATATTATTTTTATTGGTGAATCGACGCCTCCATTTATCTAACAAAATGGATCCTACCTATATAAGTTATAAATAAGAGGTGTTTAGCTAATTGTCCTTATCGAAGATCCAATTAAAATCCTTGAGCACAAAATCAAAAAGCTTAGAAATAAAGAAATTCGTTTACTAATAAATTCCTTTGAAAAAACCACACCACAGATCATAGAGATTTATTTTAGTAGTGCAATATATTTAGAATCATATTTTCACATATAAGCGTGGTAGCCAATTTGATAATTTCCACCCCAATTTCTAAAATCGGAATAGGATTAGACAAATCCAATTTTGCTAGCCAAATTTTAAATCTTCCTTCTCCCTCTTCCTCTCCCTCTTGGTTGAAAATTGATTGTGGGAGTAAGCTTCAATTTCTTTAGCCATGTGTGTAATCATTAGAATATAGTCTTTTTTTAAAGAAAACATAGAGCTTTTATTTAGGCAGAAGCCAGACCATGCGGAAGGGAAAAACCTTCTCTACAAACCTAACCAAGTTTAGTAACAATGTCATGTGTCAATTGGTTCCCACTTCGCTTGATAAATTGAAAATTACAATGAACACAACTCTTAGCAATCGATAAAACTTCTTCGAGAAAAGCACCAAACGATGACAAAAGAGGATCGTCGGAGTTTAACGCTTGAATAACATGTAGACAATCGCCCTCCAATATGATCGAGCTCCACCCTTGAGTTTTGGCAGTGTTAATTGCTTCAAGGGCCGAATGTGCCTCACAATCAACGGCTCTAGGATGTCCTGGATATCGACGAACCGCCCACCAACGACATTCCCCTTCTCTATTGCGCGCAACCATTGAAACTGAGTAAAAGCTCTCTCCTTGAGGAACCGCCGCATCAAAGTTGATCTTAATAAACTGTCCAGAGGAGGATTCCATTGAGTCTGAAAATTTCCACCTGTAGCCGGTAATCTTGGGATTTGGGCCTGTTGAAATTCGTAGAGATACAAATTGCACCAGGTAACTAGATCTTCTGTTTTAAGATAGTCTTCGCCATGGATCTCCTTGTTTCGTATCTCCCACGCCTTCCCAGCATATGATCACGGCTAATAGAAATTGCTCATTGTTCAGCTTATGGCGCAAATGTTCCAGCCATTTCCACATTGAGATGCCTAGATCGTATGTCAAAAGGAGAAATGGGGGTGCTCGCCAGATAGCACCCATTTCGCTGCAAATTTGGAACACGTGCATGGTTGACTCCCTGGCAGCGCCGCACCTAACACTACACCATAATGAGCATTTTCTAACACTACAAATTTATTATTTCTAACGGATATTTTCCGTTAGGAATTTCTAACGAATATATCCGTTAGAAATTAAGCCGTAACAGTTGATGTGCGTTGGCATTACACGAACAAAAAATAGTGTTTTTATATAATAATTGCAACGGATAAATTCGTTATAAATCTATCTCTAACAATTATTACTCAAATTATTTAATTTTGATAAAAAAAAATAAATGGAAATAAATGTATTGATAATTATTCCATAATTAAATATATAATTAATTTAATCAAATTTCATACAACACCAATTTTATTAAATATTTTTTTTTTTGAGAAGGTAGAAGGTGGTTGGAGGCCTATTTCTCCGTCATTCCCTCTAACCTTCGATTAGGGCTTTTCTCTGAATAATAACTTTTCTTCGACGCCATACCTCCACCGCCGCGTTCGCCTCCGCCTCTGCCATTGCCGCTAATGCCGAGCCGACATCTCTGTTGCTATTTCTTCCCTCAGGATCGAACTAATCATTGTGAAGACAAATTGAAAAAGGCGAATTTCTTTCAACTCTGCAGGTGTTTTGAATCACCCATGGATTGCGTGACAGGTTAGTCTCCTCTGTTATTATTTTCCATTTATTTTAATTGATCTCATTCCATCCGTGTGGAATTCAGTATAGGAAGCTGACAAGTGATTTTTAGGTTAATTCGATTGCTTGAATTTAAGGCGTCAAGCTCGGATTTGAAACAAGAGTTTGCAGATTGTGAGAATCTATGACTTGATATTTTAGAATTTTACTTAATTACAGTTTGCTAATTTTCCATAGGTTTCAATTTTTGATTCTTCCAACTTTTTTGTTTACTAGTGTTGTTAATTTCTCAGTTTGTGCACGATGACAATATTTTTTACTTACTTTTCTTATGATACCAATGATTGTGTTTTGAAGGATGCTTTGGAAGAATTTGGTAACCGAAGTACTTGTGCAAGACCAAAATGGTAAATAACCTATCTAAAACTCTTCAAGTTTGAGATTTGTTTAGAAAATCTATGTATCAAGCATGTAATATGATATAAAATCCCATTGATAATGTGCAAATTAATTTGGAGTTACGGCTAAAAAATGGGATAGTATATACACCATGCTGAGAACTATTTGTCTTCTGATTTAGCTCCGTTTCTTCATTTTAGTTGAGAATAGGAAAAGTATCAACCAATGTATGTTCACCTGTTTACTTAACATACTAACGTCTTTTTCGTTACTTCTCTTTACTTACGTCGTATAAAGCCTTAAATATTGCAATTGGTACTTATGTTCTGGTTGTTGTAGTTTGGGGAGTAAACTATGGAAGTAAAAGGTGATTTCACATTTTTCAATTAAAAGGGGGTTCGTTTTTGTCATAAATTATTTTTTACCATTTAAACTCAACAAATGTTGGGATTATATTTGTCTGAGAAGATATGGTGCAAAATTATTCTAGATAAAATCTAGGTTGAAATCATGTGCCTTTACCCTGTGTTATTCTGGAACACCGTTCTTTTAAACATACTCGACAATATTTGTTTCTATTAAGTCGGTATTAAAATTTAGTTTTCTGCTACTATCCAGTGACTACTAATATCCAGCTTCTTACATAGACGAAAAAAGAAGTGATTGAATGATACTCCTGTAAAACATTTCTTCAGTTTTCTTTAGAATTGATGCTAATTTCTTAGTAAGTTTACTCATTAATTTCTTAACCAGAACTTGCTAAAGCATGGTGGATCAGCCAGCTATTTTCATTTTTAAGTTCTGATTGTTATTGTGGTTTCGTGCTGACTTTTTTTTTTCTTTTTTTTTTTCTCCAATGGACTGAGAGGGGAAAAAATTACCTACAGATGGGGAACACATAAAACAATAATATGGTTCAGCGATGATCCGAGGAGCAAATAGATCCCCGGTAATATCTATGAGCTAATGATCATTTAATTTCTTCTATTATATATTTTTCTTCTTTCTAATGAGTTGTTTAATCTGGTTGTGGTATTGTCTAGAATATATACTGCTCAAGTGTATGCATTTGTGTGAAAGATTATTGGCCAGTAATACTTTTTCATATAATGGTATGTGGCTGAATGACAATAGATGATGCTTTAGCTTCTTTAGGAATTTTGTTTCCCTTTTTTTTCGACAATTATTTCCCTTTGTCATTATTATTTTATTGCTCAGGTGATTATATTTAACCGCCTAATGAACTTTTTCCATCATATTTTCAGTTAATTTAAGATACATGCTAAAATTTTGACGGACATACAAACAATTTTTCAGAATCATTATGTGAGTGAATGCTAGCTAGGATGATATAAACTTTTGATTTATTTAGAGTTTATTATCTACGTGGTTAATTTACTTCTGATTCATATATAAGTTTTTTGTACGATGAATCTATTAATGACTGATGAATACTTCTTTTATTTTGCAGATGTTTTCATGAAAAAATATATGAAGCCAATGTGTGTTGACGATGACAAAGAAGTTGTTACTCATAACTGCTAGAGCTTCAGTAATATTATAAAGGATCTTGGGTACATGCATCTATTTATAAGTAAGGTTTATGTGTATCAATAATTGAGAACGATGAAGAATTTTTTGTAATAGTTGATAGTATATACAAATGAAAACATTTTTTTTACTTATAGGTTCAGTTTTTTTCATGTGAATGATGGAGAAGTTATTTTAATAAATTGTCATTTTAATAGAATGATTGTATTTATTATTTTTAAATAAGTACTTTATAAGTAACAACAAATATTAATTTTTATAATTTTTAAATTGGTTTATATAAAATTTCAGAACACGCCTGCCATAAAAAGTGGCGAATCTTCGGTGGAATGGGCAGTCCCCATATATGTTTCCAGTAATGTTTCGTCTCGCCGCTACTCGATCCACTAACATCTCCACGATTCCCACCAACAGTCAGATCTATGATGTTGTGATAGCACGACCGGACCGTACAGAAACCAGTATGAGTATAATGCCAAATCCACCTGTCTCGTGTCTGGTGCCGAACTACTACCAATTGGGGTTCTCAAAACTCTCTCCTGATCCACTTGCCAGAAAACCTCCTCAACTAATCCCAACTTCTATGATTGCGATGCCGAGTCGATAAGATCCGCTACAGTATATAGTCTTGTTAAGTGGCAATTTTGTGCATAAAAAAAAATAGAGTACTTTGACCTTCGTGATTGTACATTACATTTACCTTAATATTTTGTTTAGGAAATTGAAAACTCTTGCTTACTGATACAAGCCAGAGATCATCTTCTCCAGTAAGCCCACAAACGCAAACACGCACTCATCTCTCTAGGCCGACCACCACCACCACCACCAATAAGAAGAAAAAAATATTCTAGTTAAGTAAGATCTTCAAGAGACTAAATAATAAAAAAAGAAGAAAAAAAGTTCAAGGAAAACCCTGTTGGGAATCAGACACGTGTACGCAACGGAAAATAAAAAATTATGCGAATTTAAACAAATTTAAATCACATAATCACATTCCCGATAATTGTAAACAATTAATTGCGTACCTTTGCACTTCCAGCGAAATTAAAAACAACGTACATGCGAATTATTTAATCGACATTAAATCAATTAGCATGCTCGGATTAAATTAATTAACATGCTCGCAGTAAATTACGAATTTCATGTAATCACATAAGACATGCAAATTCATACAACATACTACGATACGAACATACATAATTTAATCTTAATTAAATCAATATCGAACGACTACGGATTCGAAACTTTACCTCTTGAAGTGTGAGGTAGGCGCACGAAACGAAGCAAGATTGCCACGGAATCCAATCCTTGCAATCCGGGAGCGGCGATGGCGTGAGCAACGACGGCGCGTGAGGTTAACGCGCTGTCTTCGGGTGGCGCGTGGGAGCGGATGCGTCGTTGGCTGCTCCTCGATTCTTCGATCTTCCTCCTCTCGGATTTCACCTCGTATACTTTGATCTTCTAAAATGTGGCACTAGACACGAAATAGTTAGAATAAAACGGAAGAAACGAAAAGAGAAAATAATTACTAAGACGATCGGCCAAGGGGAGGCCGATTCCGGCGAGTCGACGGCGACGGCGGTCGTGGCCGCGGGTTGAGATTAGCCGAGAGAGAGAGATGAGCGGCTAGGGTTTTAGTTAGGGTTGTGTGTATGTGTGTAAGACCTATAAATCAAGTATTTATAGTGTCTTTCATAAAAGCTCTAACGGGCTTAAGTTGGACCGGGCCCAACAACTTAAGTTTGTTAGTTCTTTACTCGCTCGTTTCTCTCAATTCAATGATCGGAAAATTGTAACGATTATATTTTCGGAATCATTATAATTTCCTCATCGCTACGAGTGCCAATGCTCGATTTCCAACTTTCTAAAAGTGGAAACCCTAATTCAGTGCACTTTCTAAATTTGGAAGCTTCCCGATTTAGAATGTCCACTTAGATGTTCGCCTATTCTTTTCCTTTTCTTATTCTCATTCATAATTTCAAATTACGAATGTTGGGCCCAATCATATTGACTTCCAATCATGCAAAGATAAAATATTTTTATCTCTGACCGTTTATTAAAAGATCTCATGTGCACGAGCAGTGTAACCCTCGATGGTTCAGGTGTAAACTAGCCGTGGGCCCACAACCCTTTGTGGTCAAAACTCGTCCCTTAGAGTTACGATTAAGATGAATCTCGTTTCACCTTAATCACCCAACGAATCAAGATTGGGCTCTAGCAACTACGCGTCATGATTCCCTAGATACAAATGAAGTGCCTGCAAGAACCTTTTGATATATTTAACATACAGTACGATCCATTCGATTCATATGTCCCGATTGAACTAGAGGCATTGGTTCATCGAGACCTCCTTAGTAGTTCAATGACTGTGCGGTCATTCTAAGTGTTGTAATCATTACGTGCATGACTTAGAGAATCGAATTCTCAAATCATCACTTAGTCAGCTCTGGCAAGAGACTTAGAGATTACAAACTATGAGAACACAAAGGACATCCAAGACTATTCTAGCGATCGAATCCCCGACTACAATGCACAGACTTCCCACTAGATTTCGGACTGCACGAACACTGGCCCTTAGGGTGGTCCTCGGTCGAACTCAGGGACAGGTCACGATACAGCTGGTCCTTTAGTGAAGTCACGGTGATGTCTAGGTCATAAGGACTAATGGTGTACAACTATACCATAGATATCTCTACTCGATTATTGAGAACCACTTAGAGATTTCTAGGGTGAGAGAGTTCAGTGAAATCGTCAACTTACGAGCACCCACTTATGCATGCCGATATCACAATACCGTTTACTGATGAGATGCAGTACAAATACACTAAGTACTAGTATCTTAATGGGAAATGCCGATATCGTCATTGATGGCGTAACCCTTCGACTAGGAACACGTTTAACAGTTATAATACTAAAGTAAATATCTCATGATCCTAACGATCAATTACTAGTACTTGTAATAACTGTAAGGACTATATCTATGCTTGTGACAAAGAGATAAAGATATAGAATGCCAAGGTGTTTTTATCATTAATACGAAAAAATTTTGTTTATCACAACAATAAATGGAAAGACCACAGCCACAAGTTGGCTTGTTGGTCACCTACTCTAACAAACCCCTCCCATAACAAACATGTATTTCCTTGTCTCGTCCATAACTTCTGAAGTTGTTAAGAACATTATAAATACCTCCAAAATCCAAAATCCAAAATCCAAATGCAATCTCTTCATCTCAATCAAACTCCTAAAAGTTCAAGGGTGCAAGGTTTCCTTCCACTTTACGAGTTTCTTCAACTAATGCTACGTGTCTTTTTTTATTTGGTTCGAAATTCATCTTTCTACATCTTCTCATTTCAAAATATCTGCTCTAAATCCTATTATGGTTTTGGCGGATAAATCCACAAAATCTTCAGGTTCTTGCTCATCAAGTACACACCAATCTATTATTTTCTCTTTTTCCCTTGATATATATATATATATATATATATATATATATATATATATATATATATATATATATATATATATATATATATATATATATATATATATATATATATATATATATATTATATAACTATGGACTTTAGCACATTGGAGAATATGACTTTGATATGTGTCCTTCCATGTGTAACTATTTAGAGTAATGAACAACTAAGTGTGGACATGTGTCCTTAGTGACTAAGCATTTTCTTGTGTATAAATATGATGAAGAAAAATGTATTGTATACTTACATCATCTAATGAAAAAGAATATTTTGCTCTATATTGTGTTTCTAGGTTTTTCCACTAACACAATATATTTATATTTATATATATCTCTATTTAATTTGCCATAGTGGGAATTTCATCATGTATTTCTCAAACCATAACCACCACTTGCAAATGAGTAATCTTATATCTCTATCGAATTCAATTTCGTATAATCAATAAACGAGCTAATGAGAATTATTTCACAACACGTTATCAGCACGAGCAACTGCTCGAAAAAAGGTAGGTTATGTAAGTTTGTTTATTTTATTTGATAAAATCCAGATCCTCGATATCAAATGGTAAAGCAAATACTATGGTATTTATAAGCCACCGATTTTTTGAGAAAAGGAAGGATATATATCTATAATTATGTGCATGTTGATTTATGAGAAAAAAAGAGAGAGGTTATTATCTCTCGCCTCGACTACGAATTTTCAACTTGCATTACATGATTTTAATTTTCTAAATTTAGAAACTTGTAATTGGCATGTGCAAGTTTCGATTTATTTATTTAATTATCTTGTTTAATTAAGCAAAAGAAAATGGGTTGATTTCGATAATAGAAATAAAAATAACTCCGGGTGTGATTCTCGTTGAGCTAATGGACATAGTAGTCCTCGTAAAAGGCCGATTTAAAGGCTATGATAATTACTCCGAACATAATGTTCGTAGAGATGGTGGATGTCGTAGTCACCAATAATGGCCGATATAGAAGCCGTAAATATAACTTCGGGTGAGATACCCGTAGAGTCACTAAACGTTGTGATTCCCCTTAAAGGTTAATGATGCTATTAAAATAAAAATTAATTGGGTGCAGTGCCCATATAAATGCTGGACATTTTTGTTAAGTGTCGATTGAAAGGTTAAAATTAAATATGAGGCTAGGCCTACAACGACGAAGTGAAAGATAGTACTCGTCAAGATGTTCTTAAATTGACCAAGGTGGATGTAAATATTTCCGCCCAGATAATCATTTGGTTAAAATAAATTAAAACTCATGAGTTTATTGCCTACAAAATATATTTTGGCATATGAGTAAATGTTACATATTTGAGATCATGCACGATAATATTCTTAATGGTTACGATATCTCTCTCGATGTAACGGTTTTCGAGATTGAATTTATTTATTTATGAACATACCTCCCTCGGACGATATATACCCAAGGTTGAGCCTACAACATTTTCTCGAGATAAATATAAATGACGTCAAATTGAAATACTTCTCTCGGATGATTTGATTCCCAAGATTGAGCTAATTTCTAAGATAAAATTTATATATCTCTATCGGACGACATATGCCCGAGATCGAGTTTATAATATCTCCCTTGGACGATACATTCATGAGGTCGAACTTAATTATATATTCCCCAAATAAAAATTTACGACTCTCTAGCTCGGACGATTTATTCCCGAATTTAAGTTAGTAATACTCCCTTGGAAGAAATATTCCCAAGGTCGAGCTTATACACCCCTGATGATATTGGTAATATTTCAAAGTTAATTCGATATGTCTACTAATTGTGTAACATGTACATATCTCTCTCGAATGTTAAATTACCGGGATCAAGATTGCAAAACTCCCTCGAACGAGAAATTCTCGAGGTTGAAATTACATATCTCTTTTGGATGTTAAATTCCCAAGATTGAGTTAGCATTTTATTGGCATATTATTTAATATGGATGTACATGTGAAACACAAACATAATAGACTATTATCGATATATTATATTTCAAACTTCGAAATTGAGCTACCTATCTTTCTCGGACTGATTCCCGAGATTTAGATAAGCTACATATCTCCCTCGGGTGACATATTCACGAGGTCGGATTTTAGAGTTCTCCTTTAGATGAAATATTCCTGAAGTAGAGTTTGCATATCTCCCCTGAAATATATATATTCCCGAGGGTGAGTTTAAATATCTCCCCGGACGATGTATTAGTCTAATTGACAATTTAATATATTCTAAATTTTATTGAGTGTGATATTGCGCAAAGCACGAATTAAAACTAAATTACTTTCCGTAGAGAGTATGGCTCCGGGAATAAACAATTGTTCTGCTTATTAAAAGCATTAGCTCTTGTATTGTATTGTGTCCTAATTTGAGTTTTCAATTACTACACCAACATGTCATATAAAGTGGTTAATCCTGAAATATTCAGGTTTTGGCATGATAGTACGGGACGCCCATAAAATATATGATGTGTAGGAATACATAATATACTAAAGGACATTCGTTAAACGATGAAGGGATCCCAATGTCCTAAGAGTATTCTATTATTTATATTAATGAGACTCGTTATACACAATTTAATGAAAAAGATTGGTAATATTTATGGGTCAATACAATATTTTGATCAATATCTTAAATATTTATGATTTTGTGAGAAACATCTTATAGCGTGTGTTTATTATGTACGTGCAATACGATTTTGCACGTTTTCTTCACAAATTAATGTACCCCGTGCATATGAAATGGATAGTGCCGGAGAAACTTGATCAAAATAATTTTGATGAGATTTGTGCAGTACTTTGGATAAATATCAATGCCTTGTAGCACACTCTCACACTCATATGGATGAATTAAATCCACTGAATAAACGGGTAATAATAAACATGCTCCGGATAAATATGTAGAGATTAACATCTTGACTAAGAGCAATTACAATTATAAAATGTCGGGATGATTATGATAGTGAACCATGTTAATGGAATGTCGGCTAATGCCAAATTGGTTTAAATTTGAGAAAACAGTTAAATCATAATTGGCTTTCTAGAGAAACGAAACAAATACGAGTTGATTGTACAAACTCCGAACAATATAATTTCCCTGGATATAAATGGGTGTTTGTTCGTTGGAGAAATGAAAACAATAAAAATGTACGATACAATATTTTCCTTGTAAATGAAGGATTCTCCCAAAGATATGGTATTGATTATTAGTTGTATTCACCATTAATAAATTAAATCATGTTTCGTTTCCTAGGGTTGTCCATGAAGGAATGGACATACGTCTAACAGACGTTCAAATGGCTTATCTTTATGGTTCACTAAATTTTGATATTTATACTCCCGTGGATTTAAAATGCGTAAAGCAAAGATGGAGTGATGGTATGTTGCACTATTTTTCCTTTTTGTTCAGTCTTTTTCCCATGTGGTTTTTCCGACATAAGGTTTTTAACGAGGCAACTTATGATTTTTAAATAGCCTATTTCGGAGGCCTATACTATTTGTTTCAGGGGAGCATATAATGCTATGATGTGTTGTACTCTTTTTCCCTTTTGACTGGTTTTTTCCCATAGGGTTTTCCAGCTCAAGGATTGTAATGAGACAACCTACAAATTGATTAATAGCCCGTATGGGGGCTTATATTGCTAATTTCAGGGGAAGTAATAGTGCACTGCACTCTTTTTTCCCTTACGACTGGTTTTCATCCCATTGGGTTTTTTCAATTAAGGTTTTTAACGAGGCAGCTTATGCACACAACTTGGATTTGAATCATGCACTATTTTCCCCTTCTGATCGATTTTTCCCACCGGGTTTTTCGGCTTAAGGTTTTTAATGAGGCATCAATTCAGTCGATACAATAGTGCTACGTCCAATGGGGAATATTAAAAACTATGGACTTAGCACATTTGAGAATATGACTTTGACATGTGTCCTTACATGTGTAACTATTTAGAGAAATAAACAACTAGGTGTAGACATGTGTCCTTGTGACTAAGTATTTTCTTGTGTATAAATATGATGAAGAAAAATGTATTGTATACTTCTACATCATCCAATGAAAAAGAATATTTTGCTCTATATTGTGTTTCTATGTTTTTCCACTAACACAATTATATTTATATTTATATATATCTCTATTTAATTTGCCATAGTGGGAATTTCATCATGCATTTCTCAAACCATAACCACCTCTTGCAAATGAGTAATATTATATCTCTATCGAATTCAATTTCGTATAATCAATAAACGAGCTAATGAGAATTATTTCACAACAATATATATATATATATATATATATATATATATATATATATATATATATATATATATATATATATATATATATATATATGATGTATATGATTCATGATATGAGTATGACGATGAAAATAGCTTTACATGTGAAATAATTTAATTATTGATTGAAAAGAGATGAAAATGATAGACTTTTGATTTTGATGTTAGAACTTGAAATTGATCGAGGCCAATGATTTAGAATACGTTTAATTGGAATTATTTGACAAATCCCCCTCATTAGTTCAAAAAAAATTCTTATTTTTAAGTTAAATCCAAAGTATTTTTAATTAATAAAAATTAATATAGTTTCACAATTATACCCTTCTTTCTATTTGACATAATTCCATCATTTAATATGAATTTATAAAATTTCAATTATAAACTTTACCCAAACTCCCAAACTATTCTCTTAATCTATAGTTTGTTTTATTTCCTTTTTTTTTTCCACGCCGCCGCTCCTCTCTTTTCTATCCATTCGCCATTTTCATAGAAGACTTTGTGGGTTATCGGATTTAGGAGTTTGAGGCTTCCGATGGATCTAGGGCTTCAAATAGGCGGCTTCTCCATGTGCCTCTTGCTTCCATGGATGAAGATATCTTTTCAAATTTGCGATAGACTGGGAACAACCGAGATCCACATCTCCGTCCGAAATCCGAACTGACGTCTATTCCTCTCCCCTATCAATTGTTGATGTCTATTTTTGCATCTCATCTCATCTGTATGGGAGATGAACTCTTCTATCGGGTAAGAATGGGGTTTGAGAATACATACTTGTCCAACTCTGATTCATGTTTCGACAAGTATGGGAAGGACTACTTTACATGTATATGACCCACCTCAATTTTTGTTCCGGTGACTGTGAACGCCGGTGAAGAGAGCACCGAGTTAACTCAGTGAGGCAATGTTCTGGTAAAGATGAGTTTTTTTTCTTCTTGTTTTGCTTCCTCCAAAGGCGTGTCTGCCATGAGGAGTGAAATTATTTTTACTTTTATTTTTGTTTTTATGTATTTAGACTTTTTTGTAGGCCTGGAAAAGTGACTTAGTAAAAAAGTAATGTGGAACCTTGTTAGTGTTTAAATTCTTGATTCATATATTAGGTCTAAATACTTATGGGTTCTCCAAATTTTGTTATAATTTGCAAATATGTAACTTTTTGCTGAAAGGAGTGGTTTGCTATTGTATATTTATGTTTGTAGTGGATTACGTAATTTATAGTGGATTTTGAGTTAATTACTTTGTAGTGGATTACGTTATTTTGAGTGGATTTCGAGTTAAATACTTCGTAGTGGATTACGTAAATTTTTAGACAATTTCGAGTTAATTAGTCTGTAGTGGATTACGTAATCTTTTAGTGGATTTCAATATGTTCGTAGTGGATTTCATTTGAATTTCAGGTTACTTTCATAGTGGTTTTCGATAAATTTTATAGTGGATTTCGACGAGTTTCTTGTGGATCTCATTGTGGTTTTCGATAAATTTTTAGTGGATTTCGTTTTAATTTCACGTTAATTTCATATTGGTTTTCGATAAATTTATAGTGGATTTCGTTTGAATTTCACGTTAATTTCATAGTGGTTTCCGATAAATTCATAGTGGTTTTCGATTTTTATATAGTTATGTATAGAGAGTGGTTTTAATGTTTATATAGTTGTTTATACAAAGTGGTTTTCATGTTTATATAGTTATTTATACAGAGTGATTTTCATATATATATATATATATATATATATATATATATATATATATATATATATATATATATATATATATATATATATATATATATATATATATATATATATATATATATATATATAGTTGTGTATACATAGTGGTTTTCATGTTTATATACCTTATTTATACAGAGTGATTTTCAGAATGTCAGGCTTTTTCTTTTATAAATGTATAGTGGTTTTCAACATATTTATAGTGGACTTAGTCTAGTTCGTAGTGGGTTTCCATAAATTTATAATGGTTTTCAACAAATTCATGTCGATTTCGATAAGTTTATAGTGGACTCCATTGATAA
Source organism: Erythranthe guttata (assembly GCF_056151865.1). Lineage (NCBI taxonomy): Eukaryota > Viridiplantae > Streptophyta > Magnoliopsida > Lamiales > Phrymaceae > Erythranthe > Erythranthe guttata. The sequence goes on along the minus strand of NC_142546.1, from coordinate 9,812,677 downwards.
ATGTGCAGGATTTTTTTTTAAATATTAAAAAAAATTAAATGAATCATAAAAAAATAATTAAACAAAACATTTTTTATTGAAAAAAACTGGGAAACAAAAAAAAACATTTAAAAAAAATCGGAATTAAGAAAAAAAAACATTAAAAATAAAATAAAAAAATAAAACCATTTTAAAAAAATTCAAAATGAAGAACATGAAAAATTTAAATAAGAATAAAAAAAAAGTTAAAATAAAAAATTGAAAATTAAAAAAAGTTAAAAAAATAAAAAGGAAAAGGATAAATAGAAACTGAAATTGCGTGATATGGGAAGATATTAAGGGGATTTGAATATTTAAAAAAACAATTAATTGATTTTCCATAGTAATATAATATGGGAAGATATTAAGCGGATTGGCATATTAAAAAAAACAATTAATTGATTTTCCGTAGTAATATAATATAGTAACTTTAATGAATATTAAATGGGAGTATTTTGAATAATTTGAGTGAGTTAGGTCTATAACAAATATCAATTAATAAAAATAGATCTATCATAAATTAAAAAGCCAATGAGGGGTGTTTGTCATATACCCCCTTAATTATATGTTGGAACACTTGCACGTTGAAGACTACAATTAGAAATTGGATTGAAATTTTTTGGGAAGCCTGAAAGCTTATTTGATTTCTTTTTCTCTTTTTTTTTTTTGGCGAAAAGAGAATTTTATTCCTCAAGCGTCAAAGTACAAGGGCCTCGTTAGAATCCAGTGGGCCTTCACGAGGAAAATAGTAGCCCGAAATCGAGAATAAAAATCACCAGACAACGTCCTAACAGATAATGTTTGTAAGGAAATGACTAAAATGAAAAACAAAATCTCCATAACTCATCATGTCCTAGAATTAGGGCCGGTTATGAGGGCCGGTTATGAGGGGAGGCGAAGTCCGCCTGGGGCCTCCTGATTTTTACGAAAATTTAGGGCCCCCAAATTATTTTATATACACTTTATATATTAATACTTATTTTTTAGAATTTATTACATATAATATTTTGGAACATCAGCTCTAAAATAAATTTTAAATAAATGATGAATAGATATTTTTACAATTTTCTTAACCCTAGTGCGCCTAAATATTAAATTTATAGTGTCTTAATTATTTATTCTTATACATAAAATAAGAATCAATATTCACTAGTATATTTAAGTTTTATAAATACTAGCATTTTTTCCCCGTGCGATGCACGGGATACTATTTCAATAGTGAAAAAAAAAATAATCAATTTAATACATAATAAGAAAATATAGCATACTAACATGGTAAAATTTAATAATGTAGTATTATTCATATTTTATATAACGTTAGTTTTTTAAATCTGCCATATTAAGATTTATAAATATTTATAGAAGTACCATTAGGTAGGATTCTTCACGGTTTAGTTTCAATTTAAATAATTGTTTAAAATTATAGTTAGAAATTAGTAAAGAAAAATATATAAAAAACAAAATAATTACAGAAATATCATTAGGGTTTTTAGGGTTGTCCATCGTTTCTTTCTTTTATATATACGATTTATGAAGTCTATTTGCTATAAAGATTATACAGGGGATGAAGTGAACCAGCAAACATCCTGTTAATTTCGATTTTTTTCCCCATATTTTGAGTTATTTTATATTCATACATTTCAAACAATATTTCGGGAGCACTGCCCTTGAACCCCGTAATCTTTTATTCCATCATTTTTAGAAAATATTATTTATATGTTCTTAGTATACTAGCAAGCACGTGATAATTTATGATTTTACTTATTATATAAATTTATAGTTAAAAAGATAAAGTTAGACATGATATTTAAAAATAAATTAAAATGAAAACAAAATCAAGTAAGTACAAAACTTATTGTTTTGAGTAGGGATGGGCATGGGCCAGGTAGGGTAATTATCGACAATTTACCTACCTGGCTTGAATACGCGCTTTTACTGAATATTGAAAATCATTATCAGAAGATATTATTATTACCCGAACACCCGATTAGTATGGGTCGGACAATAGTTGGCAACCGACTTTTTCAGGTAAACAAATGGGTCAGCTGTCGGTATTATTATTTACTGATTTTTTATTTTAGTTTACAATAATAAATTGTTTTTATAAGTGTTTTCATAAGATATTCGAAATTTTGGAAAAACATGTTGCAAAAATCTTAATTTTAAATTTAAGATTTTTTTTATTAAACTTTTATAATAAGTAATTATATAATGAAGAATATGATATATAAGAATTATAAAATAAAAATAGTACATAGAGGTTTATAAATTTGTGTTTGGAGTTTTTTAATTTGGACTTCTATAATGTATTGTTTTCACATTATGAAAATAAGAATTTCAATTAAATATTTATAATAAATTTTTATTATTAAAAAAGTTGGTTGACTGATATTATCTAAAAATGCTTTAATTTGAGTAAACTGAAAACTATCGACCATCCTATTTATATATGGGTCGATTACAATTACCGGCCTAACTATATAGGTATGTTAATTACCTGCTATAGGCTAACAAAAGAGGGTCAAAAGAGGGTCGGTCAGCCGATGAAACCGACCCATGCACAAACATAATTCTGATTATGTCTTGTGACCGGAGTCATAATAGGTATCTATCTTCTGTAATTCACCAATAATTTTCTTACAAAGAAAAGGTAAATGATCACAAATGCAATTTTTTCTTGTAGTGTTTACTAATAATTTTCTTACAAATAAAATAAAGGGCGAATGGCAAAAAAGTCCATCACATGAGACTTAAATGCATTTTGGTCCACAAAAAAAACAGTCTCTCAATTAAACCCATCCCCATGTCTTTAGTCTAAAATACCCTCAATAATATAATTCTTATCAATTCCACCCATTATGCTCTAACTTCCATAATATTACACATTAGCCCGGACTTTAAACAAATATATCACATTAACCCCCAAAACTTTTTTTTTTCAAAAAATAATTTTTTTTCTGAAATATTTAGATTCCGGCCAGATTCTGGACAGTTTCCGGCGTTGACCGTCGGAGACCGACGGTCTCCGGCGTTGACCTTTTTTTTTTTTTTTGAAAACTTTTTTTTTCCTGAATTTTTTTCCTTGACTTTTTTTTTTTTTGAATTTTTTTTCTTAGAAAAAAATATTTTAATTAATATTACTGTTTTGGCTACTAAATTACTGTCTCAGACAGTAATATTACTGTTTGTGACAGTAATATTATGAATATTATTTTCCCGAACAGTAATATTATTAATATTATTGTCTAAGACAGTTAAATTACTGTTGGAGACAGTAATTTAGCATCCAAGGCAGTAATGTTAATAAAAATATTTTTTTTTTAAGAAAAAAAAAAAGTCAATTAACAGTTAAATTACTGTCTCCGACAGTTAAATAACTGCTGGAGACAGTAATTTAGCAACGAATACAGTAATATTAATTAAAAATATTTTTTTTTAAGAATAAAAAAGTCAATTAACAGTTAAATTACTGTCTCCAACAGTCAAATAACTGCTGGAGACAGTAATTTAGCACCGAATAAAGTAATATTAATTATAATATTTTTGAAGAAAAAAAAAAGTCAATTAACAGTTAAATTACTGTCTTCGATAGTTAAATAACTGCCGTAGACAGTAATTTATCAGCCAAGACAGTAATATTAATTAAAATATTTTTTTATGAAAAAAAAATTATAAAAAAAAAAAAAAAGGTCGACGCCGGAGACCCGGCGGTCAACGGCAGTTGACAGGCCGGAAAAAAATTTCAGGAAAAAAAAAAGTTTTTCAAAAAAAAAAAAAAAAAAAAAGTCAACGGCGGCGACCGGCGGTCTTCGGTGGTGGCGGGTCAAAATTGGGGTCAAAATTGAAATTAGGGTTAAAATTGGTTAATTGATGAAATTGGACTAAATTGGAGTGTAAATCATGAAATTGGAGTTGAATTGGGTTTCATTGAATTTGGGGTAATTTTGGTATATATAAAGAGATTTTCCTTATTTGCAAATAAGTTTGAATGAGGTGGATTTATTTGAAAGACAAAAAAGTTGGATGTCCCTCTTTTAATTAAATGCCCTTATCATGGGCGTATTTGCCATTACTCCTAAAAGAAAAGGTAAATGAGTAATTATATTGCCCATTGATGTTTTTGAAATTATATTTCCTAGACCACACGTTGACAAGTAATTAGGGTAACCTCCGCTGAAGTTAAGTTTAATTACGTACATATACACCATACCTCTCACATTAAAAAAATATATTATATTAAATATACATTGCTTAAAGTATAAATATAATTAAAAATTGAATTAACTAATTAATAACTAAGTAATATTTTAGTTACCCAAACTGTGCGAGGTAGATCGTCTTCTCTAAAATACTGTTGCATGTGGTGAGAGTATGGCCCCAATCGGCAAACCGATCCGCGACCATGTTTTTGTGACGATAAATAAGAGTGCATGTAAGAAATTTTCATCAGACTACGACATTCTCCGGCAGAATATTTTAGCTCCCGATTGCATTGTTTACCGTCTTGAATAATATTGATGACCAATAAGAAATCGCTCTCAATTTCAAGAGCAGAAATACCCATAGAGTGACATAACCTCAGTCCATCAATTAATTAGAGCAAACAGCTCTCCACGACCGCATAGTTAGCCGAAAAACCAGCGATAAATCTACCATTCCTCATGTACAAATCCCATCTCTTGCCGAAACAATCTACGTTGAGTTTATAGTTCGACAATGGAGGATCCCACCGAAGCCAAGTTCCTTTCCTCGGCTCTGTTTGAGTAATCGCAAGTCCGAGAGCTTCTAAAACCTGAGTTTGCCAACAGCTACATCTCGAAAAGTTTCCACACCAAGGCTGATATTTTGAACGGGATAAAAACAATTTGATATTTTTTTATTTTTTTTTTAATTATTATTTTATTATTATTAAAAATTATTATAAAAAAATTACAAAATAAAAATTCATTGTAATTATATTATATATATTTTTTAATATCGATATTTTATTTCTATAATATTTTATATTACTATACATTATTTAAATAAAAAATAATATATAAAAACATAAAAAGTAAAATAAAAATAATAAATAAGGCTCACGAGCCGGCTTGTGAGCTCACGAACAACTAAAAACTGGCTCGAGCTTGGCTCGTCAGAAAGCTCGAGCTCGAAAAACTCGAGTCCGAGTTCGAGGTTTTTTCGAGCCGGCTCGTCTAGCTCACGAGTTGGCTTGGCTCATTTACCACCTATATGTCAAACTTTACCCTGCCCAATTTTCTCCCCAAAAACATATATCACCGCGGCCGACAAAGGGCGAGCAATGCCGTAACAAATCGCCAAGCTATTGACTTTAGACACCAATTTCCCGTTTCGAAAATACTTCTCTTTGCAATATCGTGCCCGGCCATAACAACTCACATTGAAGAACACGCCACATTAACTTAGCATGTAAATATTGATGCACTTGATATAAACTGTGAATCCCTAAGCCTCCTTCATCGGTCGGAAGACAGACAGTTGGCCAATTCACCCAATGAAATCTAGCTTCACCTTTAGAACTCCATAAGAAGAAATCCATGAGTTGCTCAACGCGGCGAAGAATTCCGTTGGGAATCTTTTCACAAGCCATAGTGTATATAGGTATACTTGTGAGGACCGACTTCAACAATGGTGATCTTTCCGCCGAAAGATAAAAGTTTCGATTTCCACCCCACTAAACGTTTACGAACTTTAGAGACCAAACGTTCGTAATATTCCGATTTATCCCGGCCAATACAATTGGGAACCCCCATATATATATAAGTGGGAGAAAATGGCGATTAATGCCACAAATGATTTCCAGCATAGCTTGATTCGGCATAGCACCTTTTCCCAAATACACGCTACTCTTAGATTTACTCACCATCTGGCCAGAGGATCTCTCGTACGAGGCAAAGAGGCCCATGAGACATTGAATAGATTCTCCCGTCGTCCCACTCTATAATCGGTAATACGATTCTCATGAATTCTTCTCTTAATATTTGCCGATAATATTTGTTGGGCCAAAATAAACATCGGCGAAAGTGGATCTCCTTTTCGAACCCCACGAAATGACCGAAGTTTGTTGACAATTTCCCCATTGATTCGAAAAGTGTACCAAATGTTGCATATATTCCGATATATGAGGTCACACGCACGATGGGAAAACCCAAAAGCTCGCATAGATTTAAGAAGAAATCTCCACTCTAATCTATCGTACGCCTTAGCCATATCCAGTTTCAAGATGATAGTTCCCCCGGGCATGATCGATTATAACGCATGGGTAACTATGCTACGATCCTTAACGAAGCCAGCTTGCTCCGCCGATCTCCGCAACTGAGCTAGTGTTGGGCTAAATACCTACAAGCAATTGCACGTATCGCAAACAAGTAGTAATAGTGGACTCGTAAGAGTCGGATGTCGATCCCACGTGGAATACTCAAATTACCTAATTCCAAGTACCAAATTCTAACAATTATAATTTTTATCCAGCCTACGCAAGGTTGTCAAATTTAATCAACTAATTATAACAGAAAATAATCACGAGAAAAATATCAATAAAAATGGACCTAGAATTTTATCTTCCCCCTATGCAATAATTCATCACCCAATTAAAACTCTATCATGCAAGTTACGATTCCTGATTATTAACCCAAAACACTAAATTACTCATAATCCGTTGTTGCGTGTATTACAAGTCTATTATTCATAAAAAGTTCACTATATGTGTATGCAAACCAATTATGAAAAAATCATTAACGAGTCTCGTAAACGGCTACCTAAGGTGTTATCTGTATGTCTATGATAACACATGCAATTAACACACTAATCTAGTGAAAACTACTCAAAGGCTCTTCTATCCTTGTTCTAATTATTAAAACGATATGTAGATTAAATTCTAACAATAACACATAGCAACATATATTAGCTAGATTCATGCACCAAATAAGATCATATAGAAAAAATAACCATGGATTTTTTTTTTGAGAAAAAACACACTTTATTAGGCAATATACGCCAAATTAGGTGGGAGAACAAGATCCTCCACCACGTTATTACAAGGAATTTGAGCAATAGCGTGGGCTAGTTTATAACCTGAACGCTTCGTGAAATTAAAAAAACAATACTGAAATTCTAGAGCCATTTGTCGGCAATCTTCCACAACAGCCCCGAAGTCAGCAGCCTCATTCTCTCCATCGCGAAGAGATTTAATAACTTGAAGACAATCCCACTCGATGAAAATATGAGGCCAACCTCTATCCTTGGCCAAGGAAATGGCTTTGAGTTCCGCCAAAGCTTCCCCCTCCACCGGCTTGAAATTGCCACGAATCTTGACAACCTTCTAACCAATGCATCGACCATCCTCGTTCCTGGCTACGGCTGAGACTGAGATCCATTGTTGCCCTCGTGGTAGAGATGCATCAAAATTCACCTTGACACGACCATGACACAGCGGAATCCACTCGCTGGGGTAAAAGGTTTCCATCTTTGAATTCGGCTGGAGCTGGGCACTCTTAAAAGAAGCAAGATAAACCTTACACCAACTCACAATTTTGTTCACGTGGAGAGTTTCTTCTCTTTTGATTTCCTTATTTCGCGATCCCACGCTTTCCACGCCAAAACCACTGCAACAAGAAACTCGTCTGCCCCTAATAACTTTTGAACGTCAACAAACCAATTCCACATGGGTGAAGTGTCAACATAGTGCAAATCATCGGTAAGTTCCAAATATCTTCCATTCCCCGGCATCGCAATATAACATGCAGGGCAGATTCTTCTTCTCTATTGCATCGATCGCACCATGGTGAGGCAACGATCTTCCGTCTAAATAACTCGACTTTAGTTGGCAAAATACCCCGACACAGGCGCCAAATAAACAACCGGATTTTTGGAGGAATAGGGAGACTCCATATAACATGCCATTTACAAATTCCTGTCCCACTACTTGAGCCTTCTCTACCTCTTCGTTGATTCACTAGGTCGGAAAAATGGGAAAGAACCCTATGGTAACACGAACTAACCAAGAATCTGCCATTTTTTGAAAAATGCCAAACCCAAATGTCCTTCGCATACCCGTTGCCCACCAGAATAGCCAAGATACGTTCGACGTCCACTGGCCAAAAAACATCATTTGTCAGCTGCAAATTTCAAGAATTTGTATTCGACTCGATTAAATATGAGACCCTATCCGGAAAAACCAAGTTACTTGGACGCTTGGTGAAAACCTTAAACCCACCTCCCCCTCGAAGCCATGGATCACCCCATATAGATGTGTCGAGACCACTTCCAATTCTTCTACGGAGGCCCATCTTAAAAAACGGAATAACCTTCCATATGCTTCTCCAAGTGGCGGATGGTCAAGATCCCACATCAGCGTTAAAGAGATAGCCATGCGGAAAATACTTGAAAGAGATAATCTTTGACAACAACATATCTGGATTAGTTAAAATCCTCCACGCCTGTTTCACAAGCGATGGGAAATTGAAGGCTTTCAAGTCTCGGAATCCCAATCCTCCAAGTTCCTTAGCTTTGCACATCTCTCCCCACGACAACCAGGCCATGCCCTTATTCTCTCCATTTGCCCACCAAAATCGTCTAATTGCCATTTCAATGTCCTTAATTAGTCCTTCGGAAAGAAGAAAACAGCTCATCACGTAAGTCGGGATAGTCTGTAGGACTGCTTTGATCAAAAATTCCTTGCCCGCTTTGGAGAGTTGTTTCTTCCCCAACCCTTGATCTTCAACCACACACGATCTCGTAAATAGGCAAATACCTCTTTTTTGGTTTTTCCAACGGACACTGGCATCCCCAAATATATGACATGATGGTCGGAAGCCTAGGATTTGGTTAATGGCATTTCTCCGGGACAATTGGGTAGTCGGACTAAAAGTCATCGTAGATTTCTCATGATTAATCTCCTACCCGGATACTCTGGCATACTTGACGAGATTTTCTTTCAAAACAGCTGCATATTCCTCAGTAGCATGCCCGAAGATAAGAGTGTCTTCGGCAAAGCACAAGCTAAACACCATTGGAGCTATTTGGGCGACACGGACGCCTTGGAATTCTCCTCTAACAGTGGCATTTGCAATCATTGCAATAAGAGCCTCAGCACAGCAGATAAATCATGGAATTTAAACTTGCATAATATTAGAAAAATAGGTTCAAATCACCACATAGGATTCTAATAAAATCCTAGATTAAAAATTTAGCTACTCGTAATTCTTATGATAAACAAAATAGAATAAATAAAATAAATAAGAAAAACTATGCTTGACTCTTCGTTGATCTTTGTTCTTCGTGTTTTGTGGTGTAAAATTATGTGTTTGTGGTGTAGAGATTTGTTGCTTTTATAAGCTTTTCTTGATAAGAAAGTAGTGGAAAACTAATAGGAATCAATTTACGCCACTTTCCCCTATCGGGATTTGTTTTTCGATTTTGACCATGTTGGAGCCCGAATTATGGAATGTCGCGTGAAATACTAATTGTAGCCCTTGAAACTAGCTTTCCAATGCAACATGAATGAGGTGATTCGGAGTTTGTATGAGAGAGATATGCTGGAAATGGTGGACACTACCAAAGTTGTGGCGAGATTCCTTCTTCCAATTTGATTTATTTCTTTATATGCAATTTTCCCTTTCTTTTTGATCATTTTTCCTTCGTGAACACTTAATTCTTGTTTTTTCACCTATAAAACACAAAATCAATCAGTTAAAGCACGGATATAATTAAATATAAAAAAAATCCACTTAAACTAAACATGAGTGTAAAATCTACACTCAATACCAGCCGTTTTATAGGATTGAGACGGGGTTGTATAGGGGAGTAGGGGTGGAAATTAGAACGAAAATTCCGATTTCAGTCGAATCAGATTCGAAAAATTCCGATTTTTGAAATTTCCGAAAAAAATCGGATCGGAATCGAAAATACATAACAGAATTTCAGAATTTTCTTCCGATCCGAAATTATTCCAATTATTTCCAATTATATATATATATATATATATATATATATATATATATATATATATATATATATATATATATATATATATATATATATATCAAACTCATAATAGAGTTTTTCAGTGACATATCATAAACAAGCAAGTGAACATTATCAAGTTAATTAAGAATTATTTAAAAATAACAATATAAAATTAAAAATACATAATAATAACCAATATATAAGAAATATGTCTAGAAATAAGATGAAATAGTTGTGAATGACTAAGATTGAATTTAATATATCGAGGTTAAATAAAATCTTAAATTTTAATTACTTATCGTTATTTATGGATTTAATAGTATAAGTGATAATATGATTTAACCATAGTCAATTATGTAAAAAAAAACCGTAAAAATATATTAAGTTAATAAATAATAATGTATATTAATTACTTTTTAGTATTATAATTTTCATGCCAAGGACATGTTAGTATACTACAAAATACGTTAAAAAAATTATTATTTTATTTTTATTTTATTTTTTGTTACCGTAATTAGTCTTATACATTAAATTTCAACAATGTATTTTCTTTATAATGACATTTCAAGTGTTTTCCAATGATCATAATATTATAAGCATTTCAGAAATTTCAGAAATTGCATTAATTTATAATCTCTTGAGTCTTGATCCAAATCCGGACATAATAGGAATTTTCACAATGATTTCACTCTTTGTCGGAATTTTATAGCTAAATGCATGAACATCCAAAAACAATTTCAGTAAATTGCAATAAATAAAACCACATGTAGAAAAAAAGGATATGCCACACAGAGTTTCTGATATAAGAAAAATGCAATAGATTCCTTCATTACCAAAGAAAAATATAAGCTAAATATTCAAAATAGACATATTACTACCAAAATTTTAAGTGATTGTTTTTTTATAATATCATTCTATTTATTTTGTCACTTGCATAACATTTATGAAAATATCATCGATCTTATCATATTTTTTCATAAAAAAATATTACGTAGAGATTCTAAATCAAATGTAGCTTCATTTTACGGGTTATAAATGTTTCATATAATTTCTTTATTACTAAATATGTTTATTTAATTTACATATTTCGATAAAAGAAAAGTTATAAATATATATCAAATAAAAAAATAATAAATAAAAACATTCTAGAGCTTTGAGATGTAAATCATGAAACTAAATCACGCCACAAAAAATATTTTACAGATGTTTAGAAAAATATCATTTTCCTATGATCCATAGATCCTAATCGGATTTTATTTCTCTAATAAATGGAATACAAATTTCCCAATCCTTATTTTTGTCTATGTGTTAAATAAAAAATAAACAAAAAAAGAAAAAAATCAAAGAGAGATCGAGAGAGCGAGCATTAGCCAGTAAGGTGTCAATATATTAATTGGATGTATTGATTGCAATCTAAATAATATTTTTACTTACATAATAATATGTAATATACATAGATATATAATAACTTACTAATAAGGGTATAATAGGTATCACAAAAAAATTAAGAAACAAAAAACATTTATGCTTTTATAGGTAGGGATATATATATATATATATATATATATATATATATATATATATATATATATATATATATATATATATATATATATATATATATGAATTTGTACATATTTTTCTTTTTTTTGAAAAAATTCTGAAAATGAAAATTTCCAATATTCCGAAAATTCTAAAAAATCGGCATCAGAATCGGAAAGCCTTTTGGAATTCCGAAAAAAAACGGATTTTTTCCGAAACACCCAAATCCGATCCGATCAGTCCGATCTCCACCCCTAGGGAGGAGAGAACTTTTACAAAGTAATCTGTTTAAAAAAATATTTAATTTGTGAAATTGGATGCTTACGTTTGCTTAAATATTTTACAAAGTAATGTAAATGCTTAATGGAATTAGCTGCTTGGTTTGTGAAATTGGATGCTTAAATGTTTGATTTGGTTATTGATTTACGAAATTTGATGATTAAATGCTTGAATTGGTTGTCTATTAATGAATTTGGTTATGTATATGCTACGACCAAAATTTAAAGAGCTAAAAGTGTTGATTCAATTTCTATGTCCATATGTATGTATATTGGACCTACGTTGTCTTAAGGAAACTTTAATTCATAGCTTCATGTAATTTGCAAACATATGTGTAGACATGGCCATGGCCGGTCCGGGCTGGTTCCTGGCCGGTTCACTCCGGTTAGCGGTTCATTTTTTCAGGAACTGGAACCGGCCCGTACAACACACGGTTCGGTGGCCCGGCCCGGCCCGCCGATTCACTTTGGTTCCGGGCCTATCGAGGTCGGTTTCAGGCCGGCCTAGAAATTTAATTTTTTTTGTAAATATTTTTGGAAATACTTGAACTTAATTTTAAATGAAAGGACTTGAACTAAATTTTAAATTCAAAATTTTAAAAATTTTGAATTTAAAATAAAGTTGCTTACGACGTGAACCTGAAGACATTTTTTTAACTAACAATTGAAGAGAAATTCGAAAATGCAATATAATTTTTTGTTTGATTTTTTTTTACTAACAATTAAAGTGAAATTCGAAAATGCAAAATAATTTTTTTTGGTTCATTTTTGACTAAGAATAGAAGAGAAATTCGAAAATGCAAAACTATTTTTTTGGTCTTTTTTTTAACTAAGAAGTAAGAATTGAAGAGAAATTCGAGAATGTAAAAACTAAAAAGAGAATTGAACTTTGCTAAACTTTGATATTGAAGAAGTAGAGACAATTGTGAGTGAATTGGTGAGAAATTGGGTTGGAGTGTGAGGATATTTATAAGAAAAATAAATTGGAAGGGGGAAAAATTCAAAAAAATGAAATAACTGCTGGGTCACCGTTTCCCAAGCTGGTTCACTAGCCGTTGTGAACCGCCGGTTCGTCCCGACGGTTCACGGTTCACAAAATTCAAGAACCGGGCCCGTCCCAAGGGACACGGGCCGGTTCACGGTTCTGATACCGGGTCACAGGTCAACGGACCGAATCTGGGCCGAAAACCGGCCCATGACCATGTCTACATATGTGGTCGAAGAATTACTTGGTCTATGATTTATTAATAATATTTATGCGCTATGTGTATTTGTATATAGATCTACGGTAATCGTAGGTGTACTCCCTTCGGGTTGTGGAAGCTCATGATCAATTTGTTTACTATCTATGATATTAGTATAATATAATACGAGATAAAAACCGAGAGAAAATGAAACTTCCTGTGTGATCAAACTTGTGATTGTTTGATTTATTATATATATGAAGGTTATGTGTTCTTATGTGAATATTACTGTATTCGGTTCCCTAACATCATTTTCCAGTGAAGAAACTCGCATAATCAAATCCCTAATTGTGTTGCTTGTTCGGGGTTCTGTTTTAACGTCAATAGGAGAAATAGGTTTCTGACCAATATATGGCCTTTTGCTAAATTTCAAGTTTCCAAGATATAAAAAATATTGCAGTGGAAAAAAAATCTACAAGTGGAGCAAAAAAAAAGTGGTCAGAAGGATCTCTAATAATATCAAAGCATTTGAATGCCAAAGTAAAATCTACAAGTGGATGAACATTTGGTAGTTGTAACTGGCGTTGAGTCTCGACAAGTTCTAACATGTCGAAGGATTCACCAATGTCATGTTCCTCCTCCTTACAATTAGTAATTAATTTAGAAAGATAGTACCTGATCTAAACTCTCAAGTTGTTTATCCATCTTTGTTTAGAGGCTGAAATATGCTATTCAGATATGTAATTATCCATAAGTATATGAGCATCCAAAGATAGCAGGTAAGTAGCATTAATGCAGTTCATGGTTCGATGCACATTTTTGTTGTGAGAGATATATAAACAACTTATTTTTTGTTGTACCAAATCAACAAATTTACCGTAAAGCATCTCACAGAAACTCAAAAGAAATAGTGATATGATACAGGAGAAGAAATACTGAATTAATTAAAGTAATCAAATATACTATTCTATTAGCCGTTTTACCTCCTCAACATTACAGACACTATCCATTTCATCTTGGTTGACACTAGATCCTTCAAACAAGGATTCATCATCATCATCATCATCATTATCACACAGGTCAGCAATACAAGAAATTTCTTGAGGACCAACCTAATATAAACAAATATATTACAAAGGGGAAAAAACAAAAAGAAAAATGATATTTTATAAGGCCTGAAGAATAATTATCGTGGGTATCATGCCATTATAGCCAACGTAACTTCTACATCACCATCTCCCACACCTGTGATGATCCCGACCCAAAATAAATCTAAAAACTCAGTTGACATGTCATGAGTAGAAGTGTTTCGGAATGAACCATATAAGTTTGTTTCGGTGGCAGCACACTAAACACTACATCTCCATAATGCTCACCATCTCCAACACACTAGGGTCATCTACGCCAATCAACCATATGACATAGACTATCTAACTTTTTGCATCGACATTTTTTATCACACCAAATTTCTCAACGGAAGCATCACTATCATGAGAATCCTTCTCCACTACATATTGTCTAGCAAGAAATTCATGGTCCCCAACACTATCAATCAGAATTAAAGATGTTGAATCGAGACCATGTTCTATTGTCCCATCGTGCCAGGCAACACCGATTCTCTGCTTCAGATCCATGATTGAAAGAGCACTTTCCGTATCGTCTAATATTTTGTCCCTCGCTGATGACATCTGTCCACAATAATAATAATAATAATAATAATAATAATAATAATAATAATAATAATAATAATAATAATAATAATAATAATAATAATAATAATAATAATAATAATAATAATAATAATAATAATAATAATAACAATAATAATAATAACAATAATAATAATAACAATAATAATAATAACAATAATAATAATAACAATAATAATAATAATAATAATAATAATAATAATAATAATAATAATAATAATAATAATAATAATAATAATAATAATAATAATAATAATAATAATAATAATAATAATAATAATAATAATAATAATAATAATAATAATAATAATAATAATAACAATAATAATAATAACAATAATAATAATAATAATAATAATAATAATAATAATAATAATAACAATAAGAATAATAATAATAAGAATAATAATAATAATAATAATAATAATAATAATAATAATAATAATAATAATAATAATAATAATAATAATAATAATAATAATAATAATAATAATAATAATAATAATAATAATAATAAGAATAATAATACTAATAGTACTAATAGTAATAATAATAATAATACTAATAATAATAATAGTATTAGTACTAATAGTAATAATACTAATCTTATATATAAAAGAAAGAAACGCTAGGGCAACCCTAAGAAACCCTAATGTCATATTTGTAATTTTTTTCAATTTTTATCAACTTTTTATCTCCTTAATATTATTTTAAATATTATTTTCAAATTTTATCATATTTGTATCCCCTAAATATTATTTTTTATTTTTATCAGATTTTTGTCTCCTAAATATTATTTTTTATTTTTATCGATTTTTTATCTCCTAAATATTATTATAAATAATATTTTTTAATTTTATCAAATTTATATCTCCTAACTATAATTTTAAATATAATTTTCAACTTTTAGCAGATTTTTATCTCCTAACTATTATTTTCGAATTTTATCAAATTTATATCTCCTAAATAATATTTTAAATATTTTTTTCGAGTTTTATCATGTTTTTATTAGTTTTTTATCTCTTAAATATTATTTTCGTTTTTTATCAGATTATTGTCTCCTAAATATTATTTTCGATTTTTATCAAATTTTTATCTCCTAAATATTATTTTAAATAATAATTTTGATTTTAATCATATTTTATCTCCTAAATATTATTCTAATTATTATTTTCATATTTTATCAACTTTTATCTCATTAACATTATTTGAAATATTATTTTTGATTTTTTATCAAATTTTTATCTCCTAACTATTATTTTAAATTTTATTTTTGATTTTTATCAGATTTTTATCTCCTAAATATTATTATTTGATTTTTTTATCAAATTTTATCTCCTAAATATTATTTTAAATATTCTTATCGATTTCATCAAATTCTCCTAGATATTATTTATAATAATCTGATTTTCGATTTTTACAGAAAAGGGTAAATAAATCTGATTTTTTCATCCCCAGCGAATTTTGTGACATCGTTTTACAGAATGTCTGCAACATTTGAATTTTATTTCTTCCCTACCTAAGGCTTCTTCTTTTGGTAACCCGACTTTAGATTTTGTTTCTTATCTTCTTCTTCATCCTATTGACTGTGTGGCAATTAGTTTACATCTTTTTCCATCATGGCTTATAGGTAATTTCATTTTGTTAAATTATGTGTTTCATTAATTTATACCAAAGTTTTCAAATTTTATGTATAACAATTATTTCATTTTATATGTTATTGGACATGTTATTAAAATGGATGATTTGAGAAAATTAACCAAAAATGGGCGGAGCCACAAGCTATTGGAAGTCGACCTTCAAGACTTATTGTTTGTATGCGATATTTAATTTATTGTTTATATTTATTTTTGTTTCTTAATTTTGCAATTGTTAATTCCAGTGGCAAAACAGCCTTAAAATGAGGCAGTGGAGAAGGGCTTAGTTCCGATGCAAGATGTATAGATGGTCTTTTACGAAGGTATGTTGTCGATAGTTTAGTTTTGATTATGTTAATTTAGTTATTAAATCTAATTACTTTTAAGCTCAACATGAAAGATATAATTGATGATGTTTTTCCTGGTTCAAATTTTCAATCTACTAGTATTAGCTGATTCAATTCATTAGGAAAATTATTCAACAGTAAAGTTATGTCCTTTTTTTTTGTGTGTAGTATACTTAATAATGTTCCAGTATAATAGAATTTTGATCATACGATACATCAAACATTTGTTTATATTCTTACAACATCAAAACAATGCAATTTGTTGTCCCGTGCATCGCACGGGTACAATTACTAGTAGTACTAATAGTAATAATAGTAATACTAATACTAGTA
This sequence comes from Erythranthe guttata, assembly GCF_056151865.1. NCBI lineage: Eukaryota > Viridiplantae > Streptophyta > Magnoliopsida > Lamiales > Phrymaceae > Erythranthe > Erythranthe guttata. The sequence goes on along the minus strand of NC_142546.1, from coordinate 9,795,642 downwards.
ATAGTAATAATAGTAATAATAATACTAGTAATAGTAATAATAGTAATAATAATACTAGTAATAATAGTAATAGTAATAATAGTAATAGTAATAATAGTAATAGTAATAATAGTAATAATAATAATAATAATAATAATAATAATAATACTAATAATAATAATAATAATAATAATAATAGTAATAGTAATATTAATAATAATAATAATAATAATAATAGTAATAGTAATAATAATAATAATAATATAATAGTAATAATAGTAATAATAGTAATAATAGTAATAGTAATAATAATAATAATAATATAATAGTAATAATAGTAATAATAGTAATACTAATAATAATAATAATAATAATAATAATAATAATAATAATAATAATAATAATAATAATAATAATAATAATAATAATAATAATAATAATAATAATAATAATAATAATAATAATAATAATAATAATAATAATAATAATAATAATAATAATAATAATAATAATAATAATAATAATAATAATAATAATAATAATAATAATAATAATAATAATAATAATAATAATAATAATAATAATAATAATAATAATAATAATAATAATAATAATAATAATAATAATAATAATAATAATAATAATAATAATAATAATAATAATAATAATAATAATAATAATAATAATAATAATAATAATAATAATAATAATAATAATAATAATAATAATAATAATAATAATAATAATAATAATAATAATAATAATAATAATAATAATAATAATAATAATAATAATAATAATAATAATAATAATAATAATAATAATAATAATAATAATAATAATAATAATAATAATAATAATAATAATAATAATAATAATAATAATAATAATAATAATAATAATAATAATAATAATAATAATAATAATAATAATAATAATAATAATAATAATAATAATAATAATAATAATAATAATAATAATAATAATAATAATAATAATAATAATAATAATAATAATAATAATAATAATAATAATAATAATAATAATAATAATAATAATAATAATAATAATAATAATAATAATAATAATAATAATAATAATAATAATAATAATAATAATAATAATAATAATAATAATAATAATAATAATAATAATAATAATAATAATAATAATAATAATAATAATAATAATAATAATAATAATAATAATAATAATAATAATAATAATAATAATAATAATAATAATAATAATAATAATAATAATAATAATAATAATAATAATAATAATAATAATAATAATAATAATAATAATAATAATAATAATAATAATAATAATAATAATAATAATAATAATAATAATAATAATAATAATAATAATAATAATAATAATAATAATAATAATAATAATAATAATAATAATAATAATAATAATAATAATAATAATAATAATAATAATAATAATAATAATAATAATAATAATAATAATAATAATAATAATAATAATAATAATAATAATAATAATAATAATAATAATAATAATAATAATAATAATAATAATAATAATAATAATAATAATAATAATAATAATAATAATAATAATAATAATAATAATAATAATAATAATAATAATAATAATAATAATAATAATAATAATAATAATAATAATAATAATAATAATAATAATAATAATAATAATAATAATAATAATAATAATAATAATAATAATAATAATAATAATAATAATAATAATAATAATAATAATAATAATAATAATAATAATAATAATAATAATAATAATAATAATAATAATAATTCATCACAAGAAAACTGTGTTGAATAATATCACTCTACCAAGATCATAATACCATGGCTCTGATACCATATACAAATTAACAACAAATTAACAGGACCTTTATTTTATTTAACTATAATAAAATTCAAGAATCTTTCTATTAAAACTCTTAATAATGAGTTTGAAAGTGATATGAGTAATAATGATAATTATCAAAACATTGTCCAAGAAGAGATTAATAAACTCTCAAAATATGCTGATAAGCCTACCCAAAGGATGTATTATTATCCTAGGCCTACTCCCCAGGATGTTCTTTTTGAAGAACAAGAGTATATTGTTAATAATTCTTATAGTGGTAAAAATATTTACGAATGGAATATTGATGGTTTTACTGAAAGACAGATTTATAATGTTGTTCATAGGATGCTCATGTATAGCACTATTTGCAAGAATAATACTAATTCTGATAGGGCTATAGCTAATATGATTATAGAAGGTTTCACAGGACAACTTAAAGGTTGGTGGGATAATTATCTTACCCTGAGTAATAAAAGTGATATTTTAAATATGGTTAAAGATGAAAATGGTAGACAGGTTGAAAATTCTGTCTATACTCTAATCATTAATATTATTGAACATTTTACTGGAAGATGGTCTGATAATAGTGATAATCTTAGGACTTTACTCCAGAATCTACGATGCCGAACCCTTACATCTTTTAGGTGGTACAAAGACACTTTTCTTAGTAGGGTTATGGAACTTCCGGAGTCTAAAAGTCCTCACTGGAAATCCAAATTTATTGATGGAACCAGAAAACAATGGTATGGTGGTTTATGAGGGTGAAGAACACAATGAAATATGTTTTAACCGTTTATTTTTCCTTTTGGGTTGTTCTTTTTTTTTTGGGAAAAAAATTCGACAATACTAAAAATCGGTCTGCAAATACCGATTTTTGTTACTAAAGTCGGTAACCACATTCCAATTTTTTTAATAAAAATCGTTACTCAAAAACCGATTTTTGTAGTACAAATTGGCATGACAATACCGATTTGTTTTTGTATTATCGGCATTGTCATGCCCACTTGTACAACAAAAATCGGTTTTTGAGTACCGATTTTATTATCTGTGTTTTTTTAAGACCGTTTACCCATACTTTCGTGCATCAACCTAAGGGATTGATGGAGGATTATTCAAATGAATTATCTAACGAATAAATATTTGAGACACGGAAAACTCTACTCGATTGGATTAAAGGAGTTGGTAGACGCCACCGAATGGTGTTAAACATTTTCGTTTCAAATATTTAAAAAATATCAATTAACCAAATATATGTATTATTTAAAAAAAATCCGAAAAATATCGGTATCCGAAAACCGATTTTGTACTCAATAATCGACATTAAAACGTCGATTTTGACTTGTAAAATCGACGTTGTGTCGCCGATTTGGTTAACAAAAATCGGCATTATGACCCCAATTTTCATGTACAAAATCGGTCTGGGTAAACCGATTTGGGAAACCAACGAAAAACAAACCAATTTCAATCTCAATTTTTTTTTTCCCGAAATCGGCCAAAGCATTGCAACCCAACAAGAAATAAGCATAGATTAATGTTCATTCATACATATTAATTAAGAATCAATGCTCGATTAATGTTTTTGAATTTACAAGCAAAAGTTTAGTAAAAAGGACATCGATGCTCGATTAATGTTTTCGAATTTACAAACAAAAATTTAGTAAAAATGACTTGTTGGTGGTGGTGCCGTGGTGGTAATGGTGCGGTGGGTGGGCTGCTGGTCATCGCCGGTGCGGTGGAAGTCTCGCTGGTCGGCATCGCGGCGGTCTGGCGGCGGCAATCGTGATATTTTTTTTTTTTGGTCTTGAACAAATTAAAAATAGGATTTATTTGTATTTGAGTATTATTTGTGGATAAGGGTATATTTGTCCTCTTTGGTCTTGATGTAATAAAATTAGGTTAATTTACGGGCTTGAACTAATAAATTTCTTTATTTGGGTTTGAACTAATAAAAAAATGAGCTTGCATATAACCGTCGCCTTAATTTTTTTATTAAAAAATGTCTATAGCTGCTAGAATATGCCCTAAAAATAGAGATAAAATTAAAATTAAAAAAAATATCCTACATTTACCGGCCGGTCAGTACTTATCATTTCCCTTATATTTAATAATTAATATATATTTTTTGTATTGTAATATATATATCTATTACTTATGCACTAAGTTTTGCATGCTACGTGTCTCTCTCTTGTAACACAAACATGACAATGATTTTTTTAAATCTTGCACCAAAAGTTTTTTGTATTGTAATATATATCTATTACTTATGCGCTAAGTTTTGCATGCTACGTGTCTCTCTCTTGTAAGATAAACATGATAATGATTTTTTTAAATCTTGCACAAAAAGTTGAAATTCCTCGCCCCAGGGCCCCCCATCTCTTGGTCCGACAAAGATTGATGGTGAAATGTAATTATGGTAACTCAACGGCCCGTTAAGGTAGTGGACCCGGACCTAGTGCCCACAAGGAACCAACCGTCATTGCAGTTGAAATTCCCACACTGCGGCTGCCAGGATTCGATCCTAGGACTTTGCACCAACTTACCACCTCCGGAATCAATTGAGCTCTACACCCATGCGGGCATGATTTTTTTAAATCTTATATAAATAGCCCCAAAGACTAAATGAACATGATTACTTTTGTTTGCATACGCTTATTGTTCAGTTTCTTTTTAGGGTGAATGGCAAAAAGTCCCATCACATGGGACTTAAATGCATTTTAGTTCACAAAAAAAACAGTCTCTCAATTAAACCCATCCCCATGTCTTTAGTCCTCAATAATATAATTCTTATCAATTCCACCCATTATGCTCTAACTTCCTTAATATTACACATTGACCCCGGATTTAAACAAATATATCACATTAACCCCCAAAACTTTTTTTTTCAGCAAATAATTTTTTTTCTGAAATATTTTTTTTCCGGCCAGTTTCCGGCGTTGACTTTTTTTTTTTTTTTTGAAAACTTTTTTTTTTTCTGAAATTTTTTTCCGGCCGGTCAACCACCGTTGACCGCCGGTCTCCGGCGTTGACTTTTTTTTTTTTTTTTCTTTTTTTAGAAAAAAAATATTTTAATTAATATTACTGTTTTGGCTACTAAATTACTGTCTCGGACATTAATATTACTGTTTGGGACAATAATATTATGAATATTATTTTCCCGAACAGTAATATTATTAATATTATTGTCTAAGACAGTTAAATTACTGTTTGAGACAGTAATTTAGCATCTAAGGCAGTAATATTAATAAAAAAAAAAATTTAAGAAAAAAAATAGAAAAAAAACAAAAAATCAATTAACAGTTAAATTACTGTCCCCGACAGTTAAATAACGGCTGGAGACAGTAATTTAGCAACGAATAGAGTAATATTAATTAAAAATACTTTTTTTAAGAATAAAAAAGTCAATTAACAATTAAATTACTGTCCCCGACAGTTAAATAACGGCTGGAGACAGTAATTTAGCAACGAATACAGTAATATTAATTAAAAATATTTTTTTAAGAATAAAAAAGTCAATTAACAGTTAAATAACTGTTGGAGACAGTAATTTAGCAACGAATACAGTAATATTAATTATAATAGTTTTGAAGGAAAAAAAAAGTCAATTAACAGTTAAATTACTGTCTCCGATAGTTAAATAACTGTCGGAGACAGTAATTTAGTAGCCAAGACAGTAATATTAATTAAAATATTTTTTTAAGAAAAAACAAAATTAAAAAAAAAAGTCAACGCCGGAGACCCGGCGGTCAACGACAGTTGACCGGCCGGAAAAAAATTTCAGGAAAAAAAAAGTTTTGTTAAAAAAATAATAATAAATAATAAAAAAAGTCAACGTCGGAGACCGTCGGTCTCCGACGGTCAACGGCGGCGACCGGCGGCGACCAATGGTGGTGGGTCAAAATTGGGGTCAAAATTGGTTAATCGATGAAATTGGGCTAAATTGGGGTGTAAATCATGAAATTGAAGTTGAATTGGGTTTCATTGAAATTGGGTTGGGGTAATTTTGATATATATAAAGAGGTTTTCATTATTTGCAAATAAGTTTGAATGGGGTGGATTTATTTGAAAGACAAAAAAAGTTAGATGTCCCTCTTTTAATTAAGTGCCCTTGTCATGGGCCTATTTGCCATTACCCCTTCTTTTTATGCATACGAAAAAAATTAATTACAAATAGTACTCCACATTTATAATAATTTTCTAGCCCCAAAACAATTTTTAATTTTAGTTTTGACCCCAAACGTAAAACACGAGGGGGTGAAAAGTGTAATTCTCCCGATATAGGTAACGTGTAGAGTAAGCATAAACAGTACCCCCACTTAGATTTCACACACACTGTCCCGAATTCCGATCAGTCCTACATACATTTATTTCCACTCTTGTATGAATGATCACACACTCTTCCCCAAAATTGAAATCTGTAACCAACAATTTTTGTGAAAACCTAGAAGAAGAAGAAGAAAATTAAGCAAAATAAAAATAAAATAAAATAATGGATGCTTCTCCTTCGCCTTCGGCTTCTGGTAATGAAGAAATTGTTCGTTTACCAGAAGCAGTAGAGAGGTGCATAAAGAGAATTCGCGACGAAAAGAATCAGCCACCACTCGCTAAGTCAGCCAGAAAGATGCTGCTACAAATTGGGGAACAATCTTCACTCAGGATACTCTCTACCATTTTATCATCAAATAAACCCATTTACAGCTTCACCGGTTTCGTCTCTCATTTGGTCAACAAAGATAACCCTAATCTTCTCACTACTCACTCTTCCCCCAGGCTTTCGTCGCCTCCCTCCACCTCTACTTCTCCCCACGCGCCACTGTCGAGTAAGTCAAATTTCCATTCCTTCTTCTTTTATTTTTAATTTTTCTTTTTTTTTTTTGTTTATATAAATAAATGTTGATTGGTTACGGTGGCGAGTCGAGGAATTTGTTACACTTTAATTTTCGGGCTTCGGGACAGCGTCCTAGAATTTTTTTTGAGCTTTTTTTTTTTTTTTTTTTGCATGAATTTGAATTTTGGGTGGGTTAATTAATAAAAAAGGGGGATTTTTCTTGCATTAATTTAGATATTGGGTGGGCTAATTAATTAATAAAAATTAGTTGGCTAAATAGATATATAGGTTTAATATAGGGAAAAATTTATCAATTGGGGTGGGCTCCCTTGATTGGTTATGATTTGGACATTTGTTTCTGTAACTTATCTACTCTTTGCCTGATATTTTTGGGGAAAACATTTCCCTGGAATGAATAGAATCAACCATGAATAGGGGTGAAAGTCAGATGGATCGGATCGGAATTAGCTTTTTCGGAAAATTTCCTAGAAATTTTGGTAGTACAAAATCAATTATAATTCCAATTCCAAAATTTTCAAAATCTAAAAAATGATTCCAATTCCAAAAGATCCGGAAATTTTGGAATGATGAAATTTTTTCGGAAATCACCTAAGTTTCAAAATTTTAAAACTTGTCGGAAATTTTCTGAAAATTTCATAATTTTCCAAAAATAAGAACATCCACGTCGATAAAAATAAAACTAATAACTACTAAATTTCAATTAAAAAAATAAATGAAAGTAAACCACATCATAGTATCCAATAAAACTTCTACACAGTTCAAAATCCTAAAACAAAACTTAAATCAAATCACTGTTTCAGAGATAGGAAAAAAAAAACTTAAAAGAAGTATTATATACTATATATTATTTACTGGTGTATTTTTCGGAAAAAAATCGGAATGTTTCGGAATTAATTTTGGAAATTAAATGGGATTAGAAATCGGAAATTCCAATTTTTTTTTTTTTAAATATAACTCCAATTCCAATCCATCGGAAATCGGAATTTCGGAAGTCGGAATGAAAAAAGTTGTTCCAAGATCCGAACATTTCGGATCGGAACCTGCGGAAATTGGAATTTCCGCCGCAACTTGCATCCCTAACCATGAACATGCGAGTTATGCTTTTAGTTACGGTTCTATGGCACCATAGTTCATTGAAATCCTTGCTTCTCAATTAGCACAATTATTGGTTGTTGATTAGTATCTAAATAATTTTATTTGTACTTCTTGATTCCTTCTTCTTTTTCGTGCTCTCGTGAAGTACAAGTTGACTTAAACAAGTCTTTCAGTGTAATGTTGTTACTCATCGAATTTGCATAACACAGGCCTTAAAAGTATCCGTTCACAGCTATCTTTTGAAGATGAAACTCAAGAAAAGACGACCCCTTGCGTCAGAAGTCAACTATCACTTACCGGTCAACATAGAGAGATAGAACATTCTGCCACGATCAGTCAGCAGTTGATGGTCCTGAGCAAACTTGAATACAGGCAGTTATTTTTGGTTCTAAGTTACATCAGGAGGTTAGGTTTACCTTTTCCTGTTCTTTAATGTAGTTTTATTTACGTTATTTGGTTCAAAGTAAAAACAAAACCAATTTTTGCATCGTAGGCAAAAGCTGGAAGCTGTAATTACTCCAGATGGCGCTCGTGATATCTCTAGTATGAAAGGCATTCCTATGGATGTTTTCGAGAGCGAAATTTGGAACAAATATGGCCAGCGTTTCTGTGACAAAGCAGATCGTATACAGGTAAGCAGATCGTATCCAGGTAAGCTGTACAACCTTAATAATTGGTCTTTCCGTTACGGTGCGTTGGGCTCGCATTCTTTTATCAGTTTTACGTTTTACGTTTGTTTTATCAATATTACTGGCTTTGGTAATTAGTTTTCCTTTTTCTATATTTTGTTAAATTTTGTTACATGAATCTATAAATCACCGTGTTATACACACGTAAGGTATATAGTACGACAATTTGTTTTGTGCAGTATCTCGATTGGGATTCAGGGAAAACCCATATCTACTACTGTCATGTTTGCCAAGACGGAGGTTATTATTTCAAGGTCAGTGCTAACCTCAAACTCCATGTACACCATGTACAGTAAAACCTCGATAAATAATAACCTTGCTTAAATAATAGTTTCTTCTGGTTCCGACTCGGTCAAAACCAACTTAATTATTAGTTCGATAATTTAATATTTCGCTAAATCAATAGAACTTTGCTAGTCCCGAATGTATTGGCCTTTTATAATTTCCTTCTCCTGTCCAATTTTTATCAGCTTCCGATTTTTTCAGTAGATTTTCGATAGCAGTGTTTTTTCAACTTTATATTGTTTTGTAGTTTTCCTAGTCCACGGGTTGCGCCTGTTATGATTTCTCGTCAGCTTGATATTTCTCCTTTCTTGTTTTTTGTTTAAGTAGTATAATCATTTTCAGTATCGTTGCCCGTTTGGATAATACAGGGTCCTATTCTGAATAATACGAGAACTCACCTGCAACGGTCGTTAGGAGATGACAACATATTAATAGTCAAGTTTCTAGAAGATGGGGCAGCTTTGACTGGCAATATTGTTAAAGAAGGAATTCATGTTGGCCTTAGGCGCTATCAATTTTTCGGTATTTATTCTACTTCTTTCCGAATTTTCCGAAATTCATGTTATTTCCGAATTTTCCGAAATTCCGCCGTTCCCGACGCATTCCAAAATCGGAATGCATTTTTGAGTTCCGGTTTTTTTGGAACGGAAATCGGAACCTATTTATAACTTCCGAAAAAAGTTAGAAAATTTCCGAAAAAGCCATTTCTAATCCATTACTTCCGATTACCACCCCTACTTTTAAATGAACGAATACAACCGTGTAGTTACAGACTCCTTTTCAGAAACAACGGAAATTCTCCATTGTCAGAAAATAGGTGGTAGCATGAATTGACTCTTTAACTTGTTAACAACATTCAACGACTAACGATATATGTTGTGTTATTGTATAGTATTTAAAGATGAGCGCATAAAAGTGAAGAAAAAACAAATGGAGAAGGAGAAAAAGGCTATTTATTCTGCTGTGAAGTGCTATTTTGTCCGTATCGACTCGATTTCTCCTTATCAAGAAGATTATGTTTTATCAAGAAAAACAATCAATGAAGCAAGGCGGCTGTTTATGCACATACACACTCTCTCGACCATAGAAAAGTACATGGCCAGGTTGAAAAATCAGCACATCATTCCTCTTTAATTATTGGGTATATTACAACCACCGAGGTATGGTCAAATTACGAAAACACCCCTCATGTTTGGATAATTATATTTACCCCTCAACTTCTTACATCTCCACCGTTATGGTGTCAAATTCAACATAATCATCTAGATTTCGTGGAATATTCTCTAGTTTGTACTCGTTTTGTGTAAAAATACAGTTTCTGATGCACCACAATCTGATATATACACGCCAAAAAACACATCCTATGATCATCTAGCTACAATTTCAAAATGTGGAGCTCGAATGGGATAAAACAGGTCCAAAAAGTGAGAATATTCCATATAATCCAGAAGATTCCACTAAATTTGAAACCGTAAGGGTGGACGTGTAAGGAGATTTATAGTTGAGGGTGGGTTGTAATTCCCCTAACAGGGGTGGGGTTTTCGTAATTTGACCATACCTCAGGGGTGGTTGTAATTTACCCTTAACTATAACATCCATTGAATACCCATTGTGAAAATTTTATTTTTTTAACCATTTTGATGTCAACTCAGATTTGCCCTGATCCTATCAAAGACGATAAAGCTTGATCTTAATTTTGCTGCTGTTACAATTGAAAGAATTGAAGATATACCTTTCCAAGTATAATACAGTGTTTTAATCAATATTCTTATTTTAGCTCATTGTAGAAGACACAAAATAATATATGTTATGTTTCTTGTTCCATAATTTTAGGATGAAAATGGCTCTATTGTCTATGATGAAGATGGGAAGCCTATTTTACATACAGATGGAACAGGATATATATCCGAAGACTTAGCAAAGAAGTGTCCGAAAGATTTTACAACCGCGAAATATATCACAAATAATAATTTTGAGGTGAGAAATTTGATTGCTTTTATTAGAATATTTTCGTAGTAGTAATGTTTAATTTTTGACTCTAGATTATCTTCATTTTTTTTTTCTATTTCCAACTCTAGAAATGTAACAGAGTTCCGTTGAATTTGAGCAGATAACCTGTCATAAAAGAGAAGCAGAAGAGAGGAATAAGGAGCCGGTAGTCGTTTAATTATTTCCGCTGTTTGTTAGTGTTAACAGATTTTTGACTTGCTATACTTTATTCTTAAATTGTTAGCTAAAATATCTTATGTTTCGTTACTCTATTCAAGCCATTATTGATGCAGTGCCGTTTGTTCCATGACGGTGTTGCTGTTAAGGGAACTCTTCTTATCAATAAAAAGGTAAACTCATACTTAATTGCAACTTTTTTTTGTATGTCAAGGTTATCGATTTGATGTACGGGTTTATAAGTGTAATTGTATGGCAAGCTAATCTGCGGTAAAAATAATCCATTAGATATAGCAGAAATGAAATTTTCTTAAGTTTAGATTCTGGAATACACATCTTCTTGTAATCAAAATCTTCTTATTGCAAATAAAGTTATTAGGGATGGGAATTTAACCCGCCCAGCCCCAAATTTACCGGGTAATCCCCGCCCCGTTAGCTAATGGAGGGGGGGTTACGGGTTTTAAAAATTTCACCCGTAGCGGGTACGGGTTTTGAACATATGCACCCTTACCCGCTCCGTATCCAACCCATTTATATATTTTTTTAATATCATAAAATACTGATTTTTAAAGATATTTTTATTCAATAAATTATAAATATAAAAAACAAATATATAATTTTTTCCGTGTCCGGGGCGGGGGCGGGTTTAATAAAATCCAACACACGCACCCAAAGGGATTGCCCCGGCCTCTTACCAAACACCACAATGGAAGAGGCTCCAATACCCCACTAGGCTAATCCTTAGTTAGAATTTAAAATACTCATAATTTCTACAAGTGTAGTATAAAAATAGATATAGATATAGATTGATATAGATACTGCGAACATCCAAGATTTACTGTCGTAGTCCAATATATGAATAATTTGTTCATAAATATATGTCAAACATCACGTTCTTGATTTAGATTTTATTAGTCTGACAAAGTAAATTTTAGTTACATCATTAGAAAAATATGAACCAATCTTCAGAGTTCCGGCTTCTAGTTTCTCTTTATCCCTCCCGTATGATAGTTATATAATAATAATATGAGTTGTAGGATGATCAGCCGGTTTCAGTAAGAGCTGAGTTGTCGCTAATGGGAAGCATTAAAATTAGTTTTCCGTTTCTTGCATTAGTGATTCAGTGTTTGCTTAACACCAAGACCACTTTAGCTTAAACCAGGAACCATTCAAGTTAGACCTTCCATGATTAAAGTTGACAAGGACCCGACATTGCCAAACAACGAAACCTTTAACTCACTGGAGATCGTCGCCATTAGGTATCTTCCATTATAATTCACTCTTCCCAAATTTTCTTGCATTAGATCTTTCTTTATTCTGACATCCATATGCTAATAATGCATGTGCTTTTTTGCTATAATAAATTATATTAACATATTTTATTTTTTTGTGATTGAGTAATGAGTTTTTAGTAAAACGGAGTCGTTTAGCACCTCGATGTAAAGAAAAAGATAAATTATTTTTTAATAATTTTGTCAATATTCAAAAGTTGATTTTAAATATAACACCAACGGAATTTAATGAAAATATATATTCTTAAAGAGTAATATGTTACAAATATGTATATAAGAATTCTTTTGAAAAACTTTTTGTCTTGCTTCTCGCGTTACTAGTGCTGTTGTTTCGAGACTTGTCCACATTCTATGCAACTAACACATAAAATGAGCTCATGAAAAAAAAATACAGTGAATGCATCCAATTTCTTCCCTTTGGGCAACATTTACTAACTCCGGGCTTCGTATTTCAGTCATAGACCAGGCAGAAACAATCTTTCCAAATATTTGATTTCTCTTCTGAGCTATGGAGGAGTTCCTCGACAATTCTTTCTCGATTTGCTGACAAATGCTTTGGACGAGGCTCGACATGTCTTCTCCAATAAACGAGCAGCTCTCAGAGGTATTTTAATTGTCACTATCAGCACCCTACCGTTAATTTCTTAAAAGTTGATGCTTCCTAATATGGTCCTAAAACTTTCCAACAAACAACTGTTATACCCACTAGATTCCGGCTCCGCTTTCTTCTTTTCTTAGAGGGTGTTTGGCTAAGTTTATGAGATGTTAAAAGGAGCTTATAAGATGTTTTAGAGCTTATAAGTTCTTCCAAAGTGTTTGGTAAATTTTTTTAAAAAAAGATCTTATTTTTTCTTTAATATAAGCGTTGGAGAGCAAATAAGATCTTTTTAAAAAAGTACTTCTACCCCACCTTTTTTATTGAGGTATGGTCAATTTACGAAAAAAACCCTCTTGTTTGGATAATTACATCTACCCCTCAACTATGATTTTTTCTTACCACCCTTATGGTGTCAAATTCAACATAATCATTTAGATTTCGTGGAATGTGCTCTAGTTTGTACTCGTTTTGTGTAAAAATACAGTTTTTGATGCACCACAATTTGATATATACAAACCAAAAAACACATCATTCTTCAAAATGTGGAGTTCGAATGGGATAAAGCGGGTACAAAAGTAATAATATTCCATATAATCTCGAAGATTCCACTAAATTTGAAACCACAAGGGTGGACGTGTAAGAAGATTTATAGTTGAGGGGTGGTTGTAATTACCCAAACAAGAGGGGTTTTTTGTAATTTAACCACATCTTAGGGGTGGTTGTAATTTACCGTTTTATTTAAGATCTTATAATGAGTAAAAATAAGAAATAAGCTCATTTATCCAAACACTTAAAAAATTAATTTAAAAAATAAGATGTAACAGCTTAGCCAAACGAGCCCTTAGCATAGCTTATATAAGTGTACTTAAATACGTACTTGTTCTTGCAGTTGCTTCGAACAATGATGGACTAGATTTTGGTTTTATGGCACAGAGAATGATTTCTTCCGGGATACCTCTTAACGAACCGTATCTCCAGCTTTGTCTGTCGAACTTAGAAAGTGGCGAGAGAACTAAACTAAAGGAAGCAAGGATACCAGTTGGTGACAGCTTTTACCTTATGGGGACAGCTGATCCTACCGGTCTATTAAATAACGACGAAGTCTGTGTAATCCTGTATGTATATAACTACCATGAAGAAGTTTTTATCGAGTGTCTACAAAAAATTACAATTTTGCCATGCTTAAATCTTGTTGATTGCTTCCTTTTTTTTGGATGTGCAGTGCGAACGGTCAAGTTTCGGGGAAGGTATTGGTGTACCGGAATCCCGGGATGCATTTTGGAGATATTCACATTATGGAGGCTGTTTATGTTAATGAAATGGAAGAGTTTATTGGCGATGCGAAATACGGTATTTTCTTTTCGACCAAAGGCTGCCAGTCAGCTGCTTACGAGATGGCGACTGGGGATTTTGATGGTGACATGTACTGGGTTTCAAGAAACACCGAGGTTTGCATCTACAGCGTTTTCAGTTCATTAACCGATAGAATTATATATATATATATATATATATATATATATATATATATATATATATATATATATATATATATATATATATATACACTTTGCACCCGTGAAGTATAGCCTATGTAACACTTACCCCCTAAAGTATCATTTCTTACACTTACCCCACTCAAAATCAATTATTTTATATTTTAAAATTTAAAAACTAATAAACATAACAATCTAATAATTATTGGATCATAAAAAGTTGAGAAGTAACTAAAAAAATAAATTATTGGAAAAAAATAAAAAGTAATATATATTGTATAATAATGAATGGAAATATAATTTCTGAAATTAATGAACTAAAATATATTTGAATACTTAAGATTACTATTAGTTATTTATTGATTTCTTAAAATTTATCGATATGAATATATTTTATTACTTGTTCCAATAATAATTAGATGTTATTTATTAAATATGTACCCACCCAACGCAAGATAACATTTTTCAATAGATATTTTTATTTGTATAATTTAATTATTCGTTAGTTATTTCTTTAAATAAAAAAGAAAATTTTAATGGATTAGGATTTAAAATACAAATTATATATATATATATATATATATATATATATATATATATATATATATATATATATATATATATATATATATATATATATATATTAATTACAAGCACTTGTCACGAATTTCAGCTTTTGAAATATTTCAAATCAAATGAACCATGGAGCCGAGTTTACTCAATACCAGATTCAGAGAAGAGAAATCCGCAGAAGCTTTCGGACTTGGAGTTGGAACACGAACTTTTTCAACTACTCCTACAAGCTAGGAGACCAAGGTACTCTCTATTAGTAATTTTGGTCATGTATTGTAGTAACTCGTATGATGTATGCTTGTTCTAACATTAGTATTTTTTACTTGCCAGCTTCGGCATGTCAACAGCAGCCGATAGCTGGCTCACATTTATGGATCGTCTGTTGACTTTAGGTGACGATCGTGCCACTGAAAAAGATTCTTTGAAGAGAAAGATTATTCAATTGATCGACATCTACTACGATGCACTCGACGCACCTAAAAGTGGAAAAAAGGTAATTTTCGTCTATGCGTTCAATTTTGTTAGAGTGGTACTATTTCCACCTCCAAAGTATCTCAATTCACCACCAAAAATATATAAAATTTCATAAATACCCTCAAATTTATAATCCACCACCCTTCCTTATATTCGCTTAATCCTTACATGTTCTAGTTTATTTATATTTCTATTTTATTTTTTTAACTTTTTTATTTTTTTTTAATTCCTGCTCTTTTTTACCTTGGGAAATATTTTTCTCTGTCGAAAGTATTATTCACTTAAGGTGGAGAGGGTGAGATTTTGCGGTAAAAATTCCAATGGAAATTGTGAGGGTTTTTTTTTATAAATATTTTAATTAGTTTAGTGGTGGACGGTTTATAAATTTGTTAAAAATATAGATGAAAGTAGAAGAAATGGGTAAAATGAGACATACATTTAATTTGGTGGTGAAATAAGATATTTTAAGGGTGGAAATAGCACTGTCTTTTGTTATATATGAGATTTATTTTCTTAATATTGACCCCTCTTCCATTCTCCATATGCTACTGTTTTTTGCACGACTACAGTTATTTAGTTAGTTATGTGTGCACTTTATACATAGTTTTTCAAAAAAGGGCAAATTACAGTCACCCCCCGAGGTATGGCCAAATTACGAAAAAACCCTTTTGTTTGGATAATTACAACCACCCCCTCCTTTTACATATTTTTACATAAAATTTATGTAATTCGGTTATTTACCGAAGCAAATCGTGTATTCAGTTCGGTAAACGGTATGAAATGTTGGCGTACTGAAATTTCGGTTCGGTTTTACCGATTTAATATCCCTAAATTTGGAAGGGTTTTTACATAGTTGAGGGGGGTGCCCGTAATTACCCAAACATCATAACTCAGGGTGGCCGTAATTTGCCCTTAAAAAAAATACAAATAATTTTATGTGGTGTTCCATCAGATTGATTTCACTGGATTATATAAGATGATGTTAGAAATTGTGTCATCGGTTGTAGGAAAATTGTGACTGCTTTCATAAGGCTTGTCGAGCTCCAATTTTGTACGGATACATCAAATAGTCGCATTTAAATATTGGCAACGTGCTTCACTTATATGATATTTCTTTTTTTTTTTTCTTTTTCGTGGCAAACAGGTCGAAGTTCCGAACGAGTTGAGAGCTGAGATGTTTCCGCATCACATGGAAAAGGGAATCAACTTTAGCTATCACTCGTCCTCTATATTGGGTCAAATATACGATCGAGTGAAGGCATTTAAAAATGAGTCTGAGCTGACAAAAGGTCAATCTCTCTTGAACACATACAATTGTGTGAAGATATTACCCAATACCTTAGGATGTATATTTTCAAGGGCAAATTACGGCCACCCCTGAGTTATGGTCAAATTACGAAAATCCCTTTTGGGTAATTACAGCCACTCCTTACTTCTCAACTATGTATTATCTTACGAAAAGACCCCTCCAGAAGTAAATTTAGGGATGTTAATTCCGTAAAACCGAACTGAAATCCCGGTACGCCAACATTTCATATAGTTTACCGAACTAAATATACGATTAGATTCGGTAAATAACCTAATTACATAAATTTTATGTAAAAATATTTAAAAGGAGGGGGTGGCTGTAATTACCCAAACAAAGAGGTTTTTTTTCGTAATTTGGCCATACCTCAGGGGACTGGCCGTAATTTGCCCTATTTTCAATGATTGCATATTATCCTGGACAATAGAATCCTAACCAATTCAATCGATAAACGAGGCCCAAGTATATAGATACATTTAGCTGGGGGTGCTAACTCGATTGTTTTTCAATTTGTGCAGAAATCTGGAAATTGCCATGCTTTGATACTCCAATTCCCGAGATGTATATCACCGATTGGAAAGATAGGTACGAAAACTACCGCAAAGAAATGACGCAAATCCTACAATCCAGCTACGAATCAAAAAACGATGCCGCGGCCGACTTGATCAAAAAGTACAAGCAGGTAAGGAACTTCTGTGTCGAAAAAAATAAATAAATAAATATATATATATATAATCCTGACCTTTTTCATAAATATTTAAAAACAGAGTTATTTTTCTTAACGAGCTTGAAAATTAATAAAATAATGCAGTTGTTGTACGATGCTCCTGACATGGAAGAAAGCGCGAAGGATACCGAAGTGATATACAAGGAAGCGATTGCTATATATCACGTTACGTACGATTATGCAACGAGTCATGGTGTTGAGAAATGCAGTTTTGCATGGAGAGTTGCAGGTTCCGCACTATGTAACCTGTATGCATGGTCGTTTGCCGGTCCCAGACGGAAGCCGTTAACTATCTCACAAAGTGTTCTTCGGGAACTGTTGAACTAGGAAGCCCGGTTGTATCTTATTAATAAAAGTAAGGTTGTTCTGGTGAAACCCTAGGGTTTTTTTCCCGCTCATTTTATGGCTATATTTGTTATTTAATTATTTTTTTACTTTTATTTTTTGTCATTTAATTATTTTTTACTTTTATTATTTTATTATTATAATTTTCATTTAATTAAAGTAAGGTTGTTCTGGTGAAACCCTAGGGTTTTTTTCCCGCTCATTTTATGGCTATATTTGTTATTTAATTATTTTTTTACTTTTATTTTTTGTCATTTAATTATTTTTTACTTTTATTATTTTATTATTACAATTTTCATTTAATTAGTTCTAAGCTTTAATGTGTCTAATATTTTTTCGTTGTTTATTGTTTTACCTCTTCTTCCCCATGACTTCCACTTTTCATCTCTCTCCTCTCCCACTTCATCTCCTTCACGATTCTCTCCCACCCACCCCCACCCCCCTCCCCCCCCCCCCCCCCCCCTTTTTTTTTTTTTTTTTTTTTCTTTACTTCTTTACAAATCTAGCATCTATATCCATATTCTTCATTTTTGTGTAAACTCCCCCTTTCATTATTTCACAATTTCTTCTTATTAATAAAAGTAAGGTTGTTCTGGTGAAACCCTAGGGTTTTTTTGCCGCTCATTTTATGGCTATATTTGTTATTTAATTATTTTTTTACTTTTATTTTTTGTCATTTAATTATTTTTTACTTTTATTATTTTATTATTATAATTTTCATTTAATTAAAGTAAGGTTGTTCTGGTGAAACCCTAGGGTTTTTTTCCCGCTCATTTTATGGCTATATTTGTTATTTAATTATTTTTTTACTTTTATTTTTTGTCATTTAATTATTTTTTACTTTTATTATTTTATTATTACAATTTTCATTTAATTAGTTCTAAGCTTTAATGTGTCTAATATTTTTTCGTTGTTTATTGTTTTACCTCTTCTTCCCCATGACTTCCACTTTTCATCTCTCTCCTCTCCCACTTCATCTCCTTCACGATTCTCTCCCACCCCCCCACCCCCCCCCCCCCCCCCCCCCCCCCCCCCCCCCCCCCCCTTTTTTTTTTTTTTTTTTTCTTTACTTCTTTACAAATCTAGCATCTATATCCATATTCTTCATTTTTGTGTAAACTCCCCCTTTCATTATTTCACAATTTCTTCTTTCCCAAATTTGGCAACCCACCATTCTTATTCCACCACCACCACCGGATCCGGCCAACCCCAACCAACTCCGCCAAAATCTGCGCAAATCCAGCCACACATAACTAATCCCACGGCGATTTGTGCTCCACCCACTCCACTTCATCTTACGGCTCTTCATACTCCGAATTATCCACATCTTTTCTTTACACCGAATCTATGTATCCATCTTCAAGTCAAGTTCTCTTAATTTCTCCAGATTTCTACCCCAAATCTACATCTCTCTAAAATCCTACCCGCCTCTCCTACTTCTTTTCTCATATTTTTCTCCCTAAATCTAACTATGTATACATATTTTGAATCTCTTCAATCTCAAATTTTATGGATTTAATTCGATCCAATAAATTTCATCCGTTTTTTCTCAATTTTATGTGATTTGTCGAAACGGGATATGATGAATGTGTTAATGTTTATATATCTGGAGTTTTCCGGAGGTTTGTTTAGTTTTTTATTTTTCTCCATTCTAAAAACAATAGGGGCAGAGATCGTTCCACTGCGCTAGATATCATCTCCATTCGTCGGATAATTTAGATTCAATATTTTTTTGAACATTTTTTTGTGTTCTTTATCAGAATACAATTCCTTTTTTTTAATATTTTTTGCCGGATTAATGTACAATTCCTCTTTCTTTGTTTGATTCTTCCAAAGTATTAGATTAATTCCTTTATATATATATATATATATATATATATATATATATATATATATATATATATATATATATATATTATATATTTTTTTTGTTCTTTATAATAATTCTTTTTATAATAATTTTTTTTTTAATCTTATTAATCAAAGTAAGGCTGCTCATGTTAAACCCTAGGAAATTTTTCCCATTGATATATAGTCACAATTTTCATTTATTTATTTTATTTTATTTAATATAATCAAGGTTAATAAATCCACTAACCACGTATCTTATTAATAAAAGTAAGGTTACTCCCGCTATATATTATAATTGTCATTTATTTAATTAACTAATTTTATTGTTTTATTATATTTATTATAATCAAGTATAATAAGTCTGTCTAGACTTGATGGCCCCAAATCTACATATATTTTCTTACTAAAATTATCATTTTACTTAATATTAATTTGATGGAAAATTATTTAATTGTTTAGATAAACATTTGGTTCTTATTTTATTAATAAAAATAATATTTTCCCACTAAATTTGTCGTTTTACTTAATATTAATTTGATGGGAAAATTATTTATTTTTTTAGAAAAACATTTGGTTCTTACCACTCATTTGATAGTTATAAATTATAATTGTCATTTATTTGATTAATTAATTTTATTGTTATACTATATTTAATATAATCAAGTTTAATAAATCCGTTTAGTATCCAGACTTTTTCGCCCCAATTTTACTTATCTTTTCCCACCAAAATAGTCATTTTTACTTAATATTAATTTGATGGAAAAATTATTTAATTGTTTAGAAAAATATTTGGTTCTTATCTTATTAATAAAAGTAAAATTGCTCCTGATAAACTCTTAAAATTTAATGGCATCATTGATTTACAGTAAATTTACTGAGGCCTATTATGGGTGATAAAGAAGAATATTCGTTAAACTTCAACATTAATTGAGATAAGATAAATATACAACCATATTACATAAAAAATATAAAGTTAAATTAATAAATATGGCAAAAAAAATTTATGGATGAGGGATTATCATGAATATATATAGCAAAATATCAAAATGAATTGAAACTTAATTTTGTCGTTTAAATTGAACTTTACTTTTTATTAATTTTACTTCAATCCCGTGCATCGCACGGGCCAAAAATCTAGTATATATAATATGGAGGTAATTGTACGTATTAGGTCAATATAGTAATATGTATTGATTATTATCATGTAGTAGGATGAAATCCTAGTTGTAAAAATTATTATGTAATATTGAAGAATTGAAGCATTGTAGTTCTCATTTGTTGTGCTATATTCCTAGAATTTGCTAATCTGCAAGGTCTGTTGTATAAAAGTATGTCTATAATTCATATAATGTGTCTGTTTAATTGAAAGGGGGAAAGGGGCAGCTAAAACAAATACTTGTTTTTTCTCAATTCAATACACCTAGTTTAATATTATATTTTAGGGTAAATTATAACCACCACTGGTCAATTTACGAAAAAATCCCTCTTGTTTGGATAATTACATCTACTCACCTAAATTCAATATAATAATCTAGATTTTTTGTGGAATGTGCTCTAGTTTGTACTCGTTTTGTGTAAAAATACAGTTTCTGATGCACCACAATCTGATATATACAAGCCAAAAAACACATCTTATGATCATCGTGATTCAAAATGTGGAGTTTGAATGAGATAAAACGGGTACAAAAGTGATATATTCCACATAATCTTGAAAATTCCACTTAATTTGACACCGCAAGGGTGGACGTGTAAGAAGATTTATAGTTGAGGGGTGGTTGTAATTACCCAAACAGGAGGGGTTTTTTTGTAATTTGACCATACCTCAGGGGTGGTTGTAATTTACCCTATATTTCATCAAAGTTTTTAATTTTTTTTTTTGGATTAATACCGGAAAAAGAAAATTTTAATAGCAAAGTTCTAAAATACTCCTCATCAAACAAAATACAATTTATACAAACAATTTTTTCTTTTTCCTACTTCAAGACCAAAATTAGATTTTTTTTTTCTTTCTGTTTTTCTCCCTGAACCCGTTCAACCCTAGCCGCCACCACCGCCGAGCTCTGCCGTTGCTCCGCCATGCCCGGAGTAGAAAGTAAGTTTCCTCTTCTTTCCTCTTGCTATTTGGTAGTTTTGAACAATGAATTATTGTCTTTTGTGTATGGGTGCTTCTAATTTGGTCGTTTGAGCGTGTTTGTGAAATGAATTGTCGAAATGTTGATTTCGCCATGTGAGTGGCATTTTTTTTTTTGGAAAATTCGACACATGCCTATCGTTTTTTTTCTCTTTTTTTTTGTGGAAAAATCGACACAACCATGTCGTTTATCCATGAAAAACAACACATGCCTATCGTTTTTATGCAAGAAACGACGTGCTTGTGTCAATTTATCCAAAAAAAGAACATAAATTGTTAAAATGTGGTAAGTTGGAGGACATATTTCATGGATGAAAAAGTTTGAGGACATAAATCGTTTTAGTGGTAAAATTTAGTGACATAAACTGTAATTTTCCCGGAGAAACGCTATATACTTTTGACAAGATAATTATGGTTTTGGTCCTCCAAGTTTGCACATTTTTCACTTTTGGTTCGGCCCCATTTACCGTTGTCAACAAAATACACTCTAATGATGCCACATTTTGACACATTGAGTCACTCCATCTGTTTGGCCGTCAACAAGTAATGATCAACGGATGAATTAGGGTAGAATTTGGGATTTATCTTTGAAATTTTTTGAAATAAGACCCCTGTATTATTTCAAAACTTTCTAAAAAGTCATAAAATTTCATCCAATCCTAATTTAACCTCTTAACCAAATTTTACTACATATTTTACATCAATTTTTGTACGCCGATAATTTATTTATTGTTTTATTATTTTTTTTTTCCGGCGTTAGACTTTCTTATTAATTGGGTTAACTTTTTTTTTTTTCCTTATTTTTTTACATTGTTGAGGAGGAGTGGGAATAAAGATAATTTAAAAAAAAAAATCAAAGTTGATAACTAGCGGATAAAGTAATTTCATAAAGAAAATCAAAAAGAAAAAGTCAACAACATATGGGAAAAAGGTTTAGAAACACGTCAAAAAAAAAAAAATATCAATGGACGGTGTTGACCAAAAAAAAAACCGTTGTACTAGAGTGGTTGTTTTCTTTCCAAATTATTCAGATGCTTAATTCATGTGTTTCATAACTTTTTGGGAATATATTTGGGATGGGCAGGTGGTTCCACAAAGAGAAATTTGATTGGAAGAAATTAGGGATTTGTAGAAAATTGTTCTTTGGTCCCAAACAGGGGCGGAACCAGGATTAGAAAGTAGGGGGGGCGGACTAAAATTTTAGGGTTCGGGGCAGCGCCCCGAAAAAAAAAATTTAGGTTCACAATATTGCCCTAAATGGATTCGTGGCACCGTCTCATATTATTTTTAGAGACATTGATATAAAAAAATCAAAGATCGATAAGTAAATATTCATAAATTTTATTTAAAGTAGTACAAGTTTTAACCATTTTATTTTATATTTTTATAATCAATATGATATATATATATATATCTATAATTTATATAAAATTATGGAGAATAAACAAAAAAATTAAGGGTTAAGACACATATTTACAAAACATTTGGGGGGCCAAAAGTAATATTCAAAAAATATAATGCCAAAATAGCTAAAAAAAAAATTTTGGGGGGTCAACTCACCCCCCCCCCCCCCCCCCCCCCCCTGTAGCACCGCCTATGGTCCCAAACATTTTAACAAAACTTTGTTAGCAGTTTGAAATTTTAATATTACGATGCTAGACATTGTTTTATTGTGTTATGTAGTAGTGGCTATTAGTGAGAACCCCTCTAGTATTTTTTTAATAAAGATAGGTCCAGCCCCATTTCTTTTATTAGTGATAGGTCCAATTTTTTTTAACTCTCAAATTTACCCTTCTTTACTATTTTATCTCCACTATTTTAATATCATTTTTTTCTTTTAATTATAATATTTGTTTCTCAAATTTACCCTTCCTTACTATTCTCTCTCCACTACTTTAGTATCATTTTTTTTATTTTAATTATAATATTCGTTTATTTATTTAAAAACTAATACTTTTAAAAAATATCCTTTTTCCAATTTTATTATTTTTATTTTCCAGATTTTTGTTTTCATATCGATTATAAAATTCTGAAAACAGCTATAAAATTTTCGGAATCAACTATTCCCGAAATCAACTATTTCCGAAAACAACTATTTCCTAAATCAACTATTTCCGAAATCAACTATTTCCTGAATTAACTATAGGTTACTGAAAACAACTACATCTTTTGTTCGTTTATTTCTCGAACCAACAATCACAAAAAATAGTTATTTTTAATAGCACGTTTACTAAAATTATATCAACTACAAATTAACGAAAATGAACCATACAAAATTGAAATCAACTAAAAAATTATCAAATCAACTTTAAAATTATCGAAACCAACTATAAAAATCGAAAACAACTATAATTTATCTAAATCAACTATAAAATAAAAAATCTCAATTTAAGAGAAATTATAATCAACTATAGTTGAATCCAGATTCTCGACATTACAGTCGCATATCCATCGAGAAAGGGCTATTTCTCCACCGACCATGTGTTGAATCCGAAAGTTGTGAGGGTGATTTGTTCCATCGCCGCCGTCTCAACCACTCCCCAACTTCTACATGCCAATCACTCGCATGTGAAGAAATGACGCAAATCCCTTGCGTCAACTGCCAATTATCACTCTGCCTAAAATGGTTTCAGAGAAAATTAATATAAAAAATCAACTACACTCCACAATATATCGAAAATCAACTACAAACCACATTATTATCGAAAATCATGAATACAGATCTGAACCGAATCTGAAAATTCGATCTAGGGAAAAGATGGGATGAATTAACAGCTTTGCTCCTATGAGTTCTCGAAACATAAGTTGTCGGTGTTTTTTATTACCGGTTTCATCCTCGGGCTGAATGAATCGGCAAGAGCCGCGACTCGAGGCAATCGGAGAGCGATTGTTGCCTACTGAATGACGGCTTTTGGTATTTGGAGAGACTCGAAAAGAGTAAAGAATTAACGAGGGCACCGTCGGGCGGTGACGACGGCGGTGGACGGAGGGCAGCGACGGCGGTGGTGGACGGAGGGTGGCAGTGGGCATATGAGATCTGGTTTGGGGTTGGGGATAGAAACGAGAGAGAGGTAGTGGCTGCTGGAGAGAAAAGGGAGATGAATAAGAGAAATAGGGTTTGGTGATTTTATATAATAATTAAGGGTAATATAGGCACACCACTTATAATTTTAATTTATGTTAAATTAAAATATAAAATAAGGGGGGTTCTCACTAATATGTAAAATGAGGATATATCCATCCTAATATAATCAAATGTATTGGGGGGTTTTCACTAATTATCCCTATATAGTAATAATAATGTGTTTATCGGAAAAAAAATCAAGAGAAAAAAAAAGTCAACACCATTAAACGACAATTCAAAATCGTCGGTGAACGACGGCAAAGAAAATATTTAAAAAAAAAAAGTGGGATAATTACAGTTTAGATCCCTATATTATACACCATTTTTGAGTTTGGTCCTTCAACCTTTTCTGGCACGAAATTGCTTCTCAGATAACCAGTTTTTTTACAATTTTCGTCCATTGTCAGAAATTGGTGTTAGTTTGGACAGAAAAGTCACGTGCAAGGCACGTGACAATGCACACTAACCCCTTAATTTTACCTATATTGTTAATTTAACCTCAATACACTTTATTCTTACAATTTCATCCAAATAAAATTAAATTCGAAAAATGTACTAAAAATGTGAAATGACAAAAATACCATAGGAGGGTTTCTAGGAATTAGTACATTATACTTGAAGCAATTGTAAATACGAGATCCAGAAGCAAGGTAGACCCAACAAGATGAAGCCTCTCCATTGGTCTGCCCCGACAAACAACCACAAAAATCCGAAATTAAAATTAACCATCCACCCACTTGCAAAGTGGATTTGATTCTCGGAGAATCAAAACGCAATCTTCGAAGATGGGAAATTGTTTGGGTTTTGGTAATTTGAAGATGGAAAAAATGGATATTTATTATGTAGAAGAGGAATCATAGATTTGTTGTAGGGAGATGTGAGAGAAATAGAGAGAGAGAGAGACAATGAGGTGTCGTCTAACTCATCTTCCAGCTCAATTTTGACTGCCACATGTATATCACGTGTGGCGCACATGACAATTCCGTCTAAATTCACTGTGAAACTTGACGGTCGAACCAAAAGTGTCGACAATGGTAAGTTTGAGAACTAAATTCGTGGTGGCGAAATGTTTTGAGGACTAAAATCGTTTTAGGTTACAAGTATAAGGACGAAAAGTGTAACTATCCCAAATTTTAGGGGTTTTTAGAAAGTATTGAAATAATGCACGGGTCTTATTGCAAAATTTCAAAGAAAAAACCGTAATTCATCCTTTGACCGTTACTTGTTGACGGTCACAAACAGACGGAGGGACTCAATGTGTCACAATATGGCAACAATAGAGTGTAATTTATTGACGACGATAAATGAGGGACCAAAGGTGAAAGTGCAAACTTGAGGGACCAAAACTGTAATTATCCTTACTTTTGACTATAATAAGGTTCATAAGTACAAATATGGGCAAAATACACTATGTTTTTCTAAATACAGTAGCCGATCTTATTGATCAACAGACTGGAGAATGGAACCTCCTGGTTATTAACTCCTTTTTTTTGGATCGTTGATCGGCACCGTATTTTAACGGTTCCGATTGGAGGGGTTTCTACCAAAGACAAACTCGTGTGGTCTCTCTTGTCAACGGGATTGTTCACGGTGCGATGTTGTTACCTCACGATAATGGAATCGAGCCGTAACCCGCCTAACGGAACCTCGAGCGGTTTACCAATCAACAATTGGAAACAAATCTGGCATTTTGACATCCCACCGAAAATCAAGATTTTCTTGTGGCGCGCCTGCTCTAACTCTCTTCCGACAAACATGGAACTTTATCGGCGGAGAATCTCCACATCTCCTCTCTGCCGAAATTGTGGCAATAAAATTGACTCTACTCTACATGTCGGCGGGATGCATGGGTGTGAATCACATATGGGAGAGTGCACCTTTTCACGTTATGCCTGTAGCCGAGAATTTGTCGTTTTGGAATTGGCTTGATATTCTCAAGCGGGAACTGGATACGGAAAAATTGCACCTCGCCATCGTCGTTTGTTGAAAATTGTGGGAACGTAGGAATAAGATTATTCACCAAGAAGATTTCATTAATCTGGAGGACATGGTTGGGTGGTGCGCAGCGTATCTCCGGACATATGGCGACGCCCAATTACATAATATCAATGTCCGGCGGCCGGAATTCTCGCAAACATGGCTGCCGCCGCCTAGTGGGGTTCTTAAACTCAATGTAGATGCGGCCTTCCCACCAAACTCAGAATTTCACCGTGTCTCCTTATTGATAGCTCGAAATGCAACAGGAACATGTGTATGGTGGCAAGTCCGACGAGTACTGGGCATGGTTGAGCCCATCTGAACGTGAGGCCCATGCCATTCTTCAAGCTCTACGCACAGCTAAATTTCGGCAATGGAATGCTATCACGGTGGAAAGTTACTGTCTTCCAGTGATAAAAGCTCTTCAGAAACGGGAACCTAGTTTGCAGTCATATGGGGCCATCGTATACGAATGTTTTTCTTATTTGAGTTGTTTTTCGTTTTGCACCTTTTCGTTTGTAAAGAGACAAGGCAATAGCCTCGCTCATTGTCTAGCTTCGTCTTCATCTTTGGACTCCATGGAAGGAATTAGCCTTCCCACTATTTTGGCCGAGAGTGCCCGATGATATCCTTGTTTTCTCCTAAAAAGAAAAAGTACAAATATGGGCAAAATATAGTTTTGGTCCCTTAAGTTTGCACCGATTTCACATTTGGTCCACATGTTCACAAAAAACACATTTGGTCCCCTATGTTTCAAAATTTCAATACTTTTAGTCATTTCCATTAGTTTCCCGTTAAAACTAATGGAATTAAGCGTGTGCCCATAACTGCCTTAACTGACGGAGTAACGGTAAATTGACAAAAAAGACCAAAAGTGTTAAATTATTGAAACATTAGAGACCAAATGTGTTTTTTGTGAACATGGGGATCAAATATAAAATCGGTGCAAACTCGAGGGATGAAAACTGTAATTTCACGTACAAATATAATTAAACATTTAAGTAATTTTGCGGGGTCATTAGCAATACACCCCTCCTATAGATAAAATATAGTGATATGTCCATACCATAATTCTTCCTTTGTGAAAACCCCCTAAAATATTTATTTCCAATCTTACCCTTATACCACCCATTACGTTTTTTTTTTATAATAATTATCTAGTATTAACAAAATTCCTATTAATAAGGCAACTAAATCCCACGTTTTTTTTATAATAATTATCTACTATTTACAAAATTCCTATTAATGAGGACCTAAATCCCACTAATTAGGATTAATTAGTATAATTTATCTCAATTATTCCTTTTTTTCTCTCTTTCTATAATAACAATTTAATTCCTAAAAACCTGCTTCCAAATTCTTAAAAAATTGCTACCATATCAAAAAAAAAAATATTTCGGACTTTATTTTTTTTATTTTTTATTTTTATATTATTTTCGGACTTTATTTAGCCATTTTTTATTTATTTTATTTTAATATTTTTTAATAAAAATATATATTTTTTTTAATTTTTTTTAAACAAAAAATTGAAAAAAAAATTCTCCACAGGTTTGCAACGCCGAATATGACTATAATTGAATATGACTACTATATGTGACTATATTAATTGTAGTCATATTTTTCTTTATATTGTTGTTTTTTATATTTTGAACTTAAAAATTCCGATTATATGGCATAGTCATGTTTACCAAATCATATAAAACAACGAAGATTTCCTATTGTTTACGAAAACAATCCAATCAATATCCACACAAAAAATCATTTGAATCTACTTACTAGAAGTCAACTTGAAAACGAGAAGATAAATTATATTCAACAATAGTCAAATTCGAATATGACTACAGTCATATTCGAAAAATACATAAATATGACTATAGTCATATTCGAATATGACTATAGTCATGTTACTGCTGCTATTCAGATCTGGAAAAAATAATCGAAAAGTACATAAATAAAGATAGAAAAATAACGAGAGAGAGGGATGGGAGTCGAAGACAACGGCGGGGGCGGTGGTGAAGGAAAGAGAGTGAAAGAGGCGACTACGGTGGTGGTGGAGGCATCTGGAAAAAAAACTGAGAAAACGAGAAAGATAACGAAAAATAGAGAAAAAGCCTTACATGGAAACAAAGGATGAGGCGGCGGTAACGAGCGGCGACGGTGGTGGTGGTGTACAAATCTATATGTGGAGACGATGGTGGTGTAAAGAGAGAGAAATCGATAGAGACAACGAACACGAGAAATTGATAAATCACTAACCGAGTGAATCAGCAATAGTCATATTCGAACCAGACTATAGTCACGTTGATGCTTCTGCTCCAGATCTGGAGAAAAAAAAATCGAAAATAACGAAAGAGAAGGAGGGGGATGCGACGACAACGACGGCGAGTGAAAGAGAGAGTGGGGAACAAACAAGAAATTCATAAAATCACTAATCGAGTGAATCAACAATAGTCATAATTATTAACAGAACAGTGAGAATATGACTATTATGTGACTACTCTGTAAATCGAAATAAAATGAAATCAGATACAACTCGGACGACACAAACCCCATACATTTTGCTCCGAACAAAACAAACGTTCGTAAATTGCGAACCAAATATTATAATCCATAGGCTAAATTAAAAAAAAAAAAAAAAAAACCAATTCCAAACAATTTCTTTTCACGCAACTCTTCTTCAACACCATGCACATAGCTCCTCTTCCACGTGGATTTTTAGAGCACTTATTTATGCAATACATAAATAAGCACAAACACCGTTAACTTTAATTCACACCTTCAAAAGTATACACACAGTTACATATACATATAGACAATAAGATTAGGAAAAAAAACAGTGATCCAATTTTCGGTGATCGGATCTTCTAATCGAAACAATATTCTCCAGTCTCAGGTCCAAAAAAGAAAAAAAAAAAAAAAAGAGGAGATGAGAAGAGATTGAGAACGTGAGAGAGAGGGAGAGTGAAAGAGTGAAAAAAATTATATCACGTTAAAAACCTAATCATATAAGGGCACTTTAGTCTTATCAAGTATGGTTAGGGGTGTCTCACTAATTAAGAATGAAACTTGGGTGTAGGCAAAAGTCTTTAAGGGTGCATTTGGATGGAGGGATTTGGGGGAGGGATTTCAAATCCATAACAACAAATCACTCGGACTTGTTTGGATTGAGGGATTTGGAGATGGATTTCAAATCCCCACCCTCCCTTTTAGTTGATTTTGGAGCAATAGTGATGGATTTCAAATGACTCCGAAATTGGAGTCATTTCAAATCCATTTCCCAAATCAAATCCCTCCCCAAATCCCTCCATCCAAATGGACCCTAATAGTCAATTGGATTTAGTTCAAAATATTTTCCATTTGAGGGGGCTATTGCATATTTCCCCTTAAAATAAATCAAAATTTTATGGGTGTAGTTTTAGGAAAACTGAAAATATTACGAAAATTAAAATTTCATCGATAATTGGAATTTCACTTATATATATATATATATATATATATATATATATATATATATATATATATATATATATATATATATATATATATATATATATTTCCAAAAAAAATATCAAAAATCGAAGTTTTTGAAAATCTGAAGAAAAAAAAAATCATTGTTCCAAAATTTCTTATTGAAATAAGCGAAAATTGGAAATTCCATCTCATCATTCACCCCTAATTCAAATGTTTCAAATTATAACTCACATGGGCGGAAAACCTATTTCTTCTAAAAAAAAACAATAAATAAAAAATTAAGGACACTATTTTCCTTCTTTTATTCCCGCCAAACTTTAAGAAAGAGTTTTCATGATTTTGGAAATAAGGGCGCGCGCCAAAAAAGAGAGTCCTTTGTAGCATCTACTTCTTCATCATTGGTTGAAATTAAATTTTGCATCTCTCTACTAGGTTTTGGTTTCTCTCTCCTGTCCGTCTCTTCTCTCTCTCTCTCTACTAGGTTTTGGGTTATAAAGTTCAGCCTTCAGGTGTGTGTGTGTGTGTGTGTGTATTTTTAGCAAGGTGAGAGAGAAGATGAAGTAGCATATAAATTGTATGTTGATGAAAAAGGAAGAAGAGTAATTTCACCTCCTCAGGTTCTTCGTTTCATCTCTTTTTCCTTCTCTTTTTTTTTCCATAGAGATTTATGTTTCGTTACATGATCAGTATGGTTCACATTAGTCGTTGATCTATCAAGAAAACCATAAATAAAAAGTTTCAAAATTCACCGAAAGAATCAGGTTGTTACATTTTTTGTTTTTTGTTTTTGTTTTTGTTGGCAAATAGTAATACATAAATATCAACGCTTTTCACATGTTATGCAGCTCGTTGTTTATCATGTTTCATCGAATATGTTTTTCGTGTTTTCTGTTTTGGTATGTAAAAATATTAAGTTTGGTTTGTGGGAGCAGTTTGTAGTGCCGTTCCAGTTCCATTGCAATATTGCGATGATTTCGCATTTGGAACGGACAAGTTTTGAGAAATCTAGCAATATAATAATAAAATAAATTCTTTTTCAAATTAAAATATTAAAATGAGTATTATACTTTTTTCTAAAAATATTATAATGAATGACTTATATGTAACATATAAGTTTCTAAAACAATGTTTACAAATTTCAGCAAATAAGTATTTATAAAATTCATATAAAAGGCTAAAGCTATAGAATTATGCTAATTGATACAAATTTATAATTAAAGTATTTATAATAATTCAATATTTTTATAAATTTTATGTATCTTATACATATTTTTTGATATATGAATATATATAAAATAATACGTTTGTTGCGGAGACCATTATTCCAGATAAAATGTAACATCACTGGGATTTAGCGGCCGTAACGGACACATTTTAATTAAAATGCTAAAAATATATTTAAAATTATAATAAGTTACTGGGGGCCGGGGATTGGTCGGGGTTGGACAATTATCGACCAATTACCTACCTGATCAGACCAACTGATTTTGCTAAATATTGAAAACCATTACAGACCCGACCTTTATGGGTTGGATAATGGTTGACAACAATTTTGTCGGGTAAACATTGGGTCCGTTGTTTGGTATTATCGACCATCTATTTATTGATTTATTTTTTAATTTTAAGTGATTTTTCAGAAGATATTCAAAATTTTGCGAAAGTTTTATGTTGCAAAAATTGTAACTTTAATTTTTTTAATTTAACTTATACAAACAGTAAATATATAGTAAAGAATATGAAATAATAAAATAGAAATATTACAAAGAGGTTTATAAATTTATGTTTTCAGTTTTTGAGTTTTGACTTATTTTATATATATTTATTGAACATTAAGTAAATAAGAATTACAATTAAATATTTATAATAAATTTTTATTATTAAAAAACTCGGCATGCTGATATTACTCGACTAACCGACTAAATATGAAACCATTGACTAACCTATTTATATATGGATCGGTTAAAATTACCGGTCCAATAAAACAATTATCGGCTAAAAAAAGTGGATTGAAAGTGGGTTAGGTTAACCGATAAAACCCACTCGCTCAACCCTAAAGTTAGTAATATTGTAATTGTAATATAATAATTTACAAAACAATATTACAATAAAAAAAACAATGTTATATCAATGTTACAACAATCCCCTTAAAACTTATAAATTTGCAAAAGGTGAAAAAAATGCAGAAAATTCCAATTTAGTGGTTAAAGTGTAAGTTCTGAATACATCTCTTTTATTTTAATAGAAATCATAAAATTTAGGGACTAAGTTGAAATATTTGAAAACTTAAGTGAAATCAGAACTAATATAAAATCGTCTGCCGCCACCAGCCCTAATTATTCCATTTCTGCCCGGCTGATAAACCGTTTCTTTT
This sequence comes from Erythranthe guttata, assembly GCF_056151865.1. Taxonomy (NCBI): domain Eukaryota; kingdom Viridiplantae; phylum Streptophyta; class Magnoliopsida; order Lamiales; family Phrymaceae; genus Erythranthe; species Erythranthe guttata. Next base: position 9,762,980 of record NC_142546.1, on the reverse strand, counting down.
AGATTTTAGAACACGCCACAGCCGCTATATTGCCGGAACTTTGTCGCCGGCGGCCGGCGTTCCGGTGAACCGTGGACTTTGTAGTATTATCGGCGACAAAATAAAAACACGCTATTGAGTTGTGAAAATTTAAATAATATTTATTCTTAGGGTGATATTGATCGTATGAATTGTGAATAATTCCAAGAAATTCCGATAGATTTGCGAATTGTTTATTTTTTAATGTTTCGATTTGTGAAATTCTGATCAGAAAACGAAAAATGGCTATTTTTCCGCAAAGGAGATGGCGCGTGGGGTTGACGCTGGTCAAAACACCATCATTTGAGTCTTCTTTGCCTGAAACAAAGTTTTTATCTAAACAACCTTTGCTTCATGAGAAATTAAAGGCCTCGAGTTTCCGTATAGCCTCCTTAAAAATCGGAGATTGGCGTAGGGTTTCGGTTCACGACGGACATTTGGTCGCCAAATTGTACTACGCCAAGCAGCAAATAATATGGGAGATTCTCGAGGGCCCGTTGAAGCAGAAGATGCAAATACAGTGGAACGATATTACCTCTATTCATGCCGTCATGCATCCGAATCAGCCCGGGATTTTGAAAATCGAGGTCGATTTCTTTTTACAGCATTTAATTAATTTTTTCTGAAAAAAAAAATTGTTTTTTCATCATGTTGCCGATTTGTGCAGTTGGATAAGCCGCCTTTGTTCTTCAATGAAACGAATCCTCAGGCGAGAAAGCATACCATTTGGCTACGGGGTGATGATTTCACCGGCGGTAATGCCACTACTTGGAGGTATATATATATATGTACATACATACATATATACATTCAAACATCTATAAATTAATACAGTCCGGGACTAACAAAATTCTATTAATTTAGCGAAATATTAAATTATCGAACTAATATTTTAGTTGGTTTTTACCGAGTCGGGACCAGAAGAAACTATTATTTAAGCGAGGTTATTAATATGTCGAGATTCTACTGTATATATATTTGTTTGGTGTTTCGTTTTTCTTTCGTCGTCAATTAATATATGTGAGATTGTTCGTTCGGGTTAGTTTTTGATTCAATGTTTTGTTTTGTTGTTTTCGATTAATTGATTAGGACACATAGTGTGTGTTTTCCACCGGGAGTACTTGAGATACACTACGAAAAGCTCTTACAATGTCATAAGAAGCTCGTTGATTTGAGTCGAAAACCGTTCCCAAGCCATGATAGTCCTATTTTCAGATCAGAAGACTTGCAGTGCTTTGCAATTTCAAGATCGCATTTCAATTGCAACGAGTTTCAGCCGCGGGCGCACTATACTTATCCTGCACCACATCCGCAGGCGCACTATACTTATCCCGCACCACCAAGCGGAGGACCTCCTCATATTTGCCCAAATCTAGCTGCAACTGGTATGTATGTATATATCAAAGTTAAAGCCACAATTTAATATCCATTTCAATTAATTGTAATATAATAGAATAAATCAAATTTAAGTAATTAGAGAACTTAATAGATAAACAAATTTGTAATATTATAAATCATTGAAACCACATATAATTAGATATTAATGTCATATGCATGTAGAATCTGGATATTTGATTTACATAAATCGACCTCAAAATACCAATTCGAAATCGTAAGTTGCGGTTGACCAAAGTCAAAATCAAATGACGTTGTATCACTGTTTCTTGATTTTGTAACAGCTAACCTCCAATGCACAAACACGGGAGCAAGAAACCATGAATTGGACGACGAAATAGCTCCCCTAACGGAAGAGCAACTGGAAATCATGTCTGCGTTCTTGAATCCCGACAGCAACGACAATCCTAATCGTAATATTATTAATCAATCGCAAATGATTGATTACTGTACGGATGGTTTCGACAGTCTCGTTCCACAATCTTCCAACCGGCTGTCTCGCAGTGACGACATTGCAACGGCACTTGCGAAGCTGGACAGCTTTGTCAAATTTATGTCTGGCTCGTCCGATAGTCACGCTTACGCAGATGGAGCTCCATTTCAGAATCAACAACACCCGTTGCCCGACAATGATCTGACGCGTATCGTAAATTACCATCTCTACCAAAATCAGCGCGTCTTTTCGGATAGCGCAGCTCTAGTTCCAGATTCTCGTTTCTTGCCCGGTAATAATAATAGTAATCAGACTGCTTACGGACCTTCGTTTCAGAACCAACATCCGATGCTCGACAATGATCTGACGACGCCTCTTATTAATCATCATCTCTACGGAAATCAAAACGTCATTTCGGATAATCCGATGGCTCATGTAAATCATCAACACGTCATTTCGGATAATCCGATGGCTCATGTAAATCATCAACACGTCATTTTGGATAATCCGATGGCTCATGTAAATCATCAACACGTCATTTCTGATAATCCGATGGCTCATGAAAATCATCAACACGTCTTTTCGGATAACCTGATGGCTCATGTAAATCATCAACACGTCTTTTCGGATAACCTGATGGCTCATGTAAATCATCAACACGTCTTTTCGGATAATCCGATGGCTCATGAAAATCATCAACACGTCTTTTCGGATAATCTGATGGCTCATGTAAATCATCAACACGTCGTTCTGGATAATGATCTGACTGCTGCTGTAGATCGTCTTTTGTATGACGACGACGGAAATTTGTTCCCTGATGATCTCGATTTCAGCCCTGGAAATCTGTAAGTAAGATCCAAATACGCTGGTGCATGGAAATCGTTATCCTCTACTCAAAAGTGTTTATGAAAATAGATTTCCAATATATATATATATATATATATATATATATATATATATATATATATATATATATATATATTATTGTGATGACTAGTTTTTAGCTTTTAGTTTGATGTTTTTTTTATATTGCATAGACCATTGATAATTTGTTATGGTTTATTATTCCATTGACTGAATGTTTTACTATTCCTAATTAATGCTTGAATTCTCATAATATTTCTTGGAATAATTAATGTTTTTTGATCTAGATTAATTCTTTTGGGATATTCGCATACTCGCATCTAATTGCAAATTATAAATTCACTTTTAGATCTGTACGTTAAAAGTTGTTGTGTTGTTTTATAAATTGATTATTGAAACTTTGTATTTATAATTAGATTTATTTGGATTATATTTGATTGGTTAAAACATCACTTTCCTTTATTTAAAAAAAAAATCCTAATAATTTTATTTTGAAAAATCCCAATAAAATTGAAGTTCACCCTAATTTGTATCTAGAATTATATGTTTCAGTTCAGATATATCGAAGTAAAACAACTTTTGGGTCAAAACTCAAAATATTAAAGACATTCTGCTACTGATTTTTTTTTTGGTGACTAAAATTTATTTAGTATAATCAATTTCTTCACAAAATACTACTGATTCATAAATTATTAACATAATTAACAGAAATATTTTAGATTAGGTAGATGTACTTATGATCCAATTGTGGGAATCATTACAGTTTTAGTCTTCACACTTTACATCAAAATTGATATTAGTCCCCATATTATTTTTGTCACGATTTTGGTCTTCACATTTTACATATGTTGCCTCATTTTTCGACATCGTTCCGCTGTCTAAACCTAAGGTTAGTTTGGATGAAAAAGAAACAAAAAAAATTGATGTAAAATAGGTTTCTCGTGTAACTATGAGGTAATATACCAAGGCCTCTAAGATTATGCAAGATATGACTAAATAATCTAATGAAACTTAATTGTTTTATTGGACATTAGAAGGTCCAACAAAAAAATATGCTTAGAAGGTAAGATAAGTCATGATAACACAATATTTGCCGGTCGACCCGACAAGTTATTCGGATACCAAAAGTCAAACAAAGTCCAACTATTTAGTTAGTCATGGCTAATCTTCCAAACCAAACGAGGCCTAAGTAAAATGATTTGTTGAAAAGTGAATATTTTTAGCTTAAACGAAGAAAATACCTTTACCTCAAAAAACGTAAAGATAATTGATAGTTTGATACTTGCACCTAAAATGATTTTGTGATGCAGTTCAAATGTCGATTAAGCAACCCAAGAGTTTGTAAGCCCACAAGTGAAGAGAATGCCGAGAGAGTCACTGCCATGCTGGTAATCAATGGGTCGCCCAACAGTCTTTGAGCCCAAGTGAAGAGAATGCCGAGAGTCACTGTCATGCGTCTGAGGTAGTCAAAGGGTCGGCTCGACTCATTAATCTACAAAACAATTGAAAACACTAAATGACATGTCGGGGTGGCCCGCCATTATCCTCCGACGCTCAAGTTAAAAAACTATCACAATATATAAAATAATATTAATTAATAGGCTAAATAGCGCGTACCTTATTATGTGGATGATGACACATATGTATAAGTGGAGCATAATGTGGTTTTCTTTTTGTAAACCAGTGTGGGACACAATAAACATTAGGTTTCTTCTCATATGTTTATCAAAGCTTTTAATCAAGAGCATTTGTTGGGTTTTTCTGATTAATTAGCTTCTTGGGTTAAAGCCCAACTAGTTACATCATTTTGGTTTTCACAATTTCTTTTTTATCACGATAGTCCTTAAACTGCCACTTTTTACACTTCCCTTTTTGTCGTCAAATTTTTGGTTGAAATGGATGGATTAGTCACGGGAGGTGCATGTGCAAGCGTGGAAATTGGAATGGAATTTTTGAAGTCCTCCAATTCCGATTCGAAAATATCCAAATTTGAAACCGTATTTTTCAATCTGATTTCCGAGCTTTTGATTTCCGATTCTTTCAAATTTATTTGGAACGGAATTGGAATGGTATATAAAATTACCGGAAATTCTGATTTCTGGTCCAATTTTAGTTCCGAATAATTATATGTTTTTTCGTAATATATAATACTCCATCCTTCCCATTTTATTTGTCGTTTTGAGCTCATGCACACGTATTAAGAAAATCAACAAATGTGCATGTATTCTAGAAAAATCATAATAAAATTACTAAAAACCCACTCTTACTAGTTGCTTCATCATTAATTCTCTAAATAGTAAGACAAATTTGAGAAAACACAATAAATGTTCCATTGGAATTATAAAATGACAATCATTTACTCCCTTCTCTCTCTTGGGCCCAACCTATTATCCCTTCCCTCTCTCTTTTGGGCCCAACTCATTCTCCCTTCTCTCTCTCATTGGGCCCAACCCACTCTACCTCTTTCTTTCGTGGGCACCCGCCCCAACTCAAGAAGGGGTTAAAGAGAGGGGGCTGACATAAAAGAAAGGGGACTTTCGGCTGACGACAAAAAACGGGAGAGACGAATCAGAGAGAAAACACACACACACACACATACACCCTACACACACACACACCCTACAAACACACATAAACCAGAAGAAATGCACACACACCATAAACATACTCACACAATAGTAATTTAATTGATGCGGCCAAATTGGCCCAATCACCACCCAAAGTCGGGTATGTGACCTTGTATGATGTTCTACCTTTCGGACGCGTGAACATGATAGATCCATTGACGAGATCAACCCGTGCGGAACATTCTGAATTCATTCGAACTGTCGCATAACATGATCAGGAATATACAACTCTACGACCCACATGTACTGGATCATACCATGATAAAGCATACGCGGGATGCTCTCATGTATACCCAAACCATACGACAGCCAATCGACCTAAACAGTTAAAATATTGGTTATTTATCGCATAATTCAAATAAATCGTAAAAATATTTGTACATAAATAAATAAATAAGTAACTTACATCATCACGCTCATATTGTCGAGTATCCCTCGAACATATTGCACCGTGCACATTTTTTTGTGCGCCTTCCACCGGCTGCATCAAAGCTAGAACTCACGATACCGTGGATTCTCCTCCTTCGAACAAAACTCTAGAAAGTACTTGCACTGCGAAAAGAATAAGTTAAGAAAATTAAAATACATAAACAATAGAAAAAAATAATTAAAACAATTAAAAAAAACTAGATAGTGTACTTCAATTTACCTGGAACAGTTTAGTATACGCATGGCCACGGGTCGGGTCGGGTCCGGGTCCAGATCCGACCTGCTGGATCTGGGTCCAACATTTTGGGGACCCGAAACCGACCCGTGATGAGGCGGGCCTGGTCCGGGTCGAGTCCACTCGGGTCCGGATCCAAACCGGATTTTTTTTTGTTTTGTTAATAGTAAATTACAATAAAGAAAACAAAACGTAAATTGAAACTTGAAAGCACTTGAGCTTAACTTTAAATTCACAATTACCAAAAACAATATATTAAATTTTATTATTTTTTAAGGTTTGATTCAAAATTATCTACTATTTGATTCTTACAATTTTTACAAATTGAGTTTTATTATTTTTTTATAATAAAAATCAATTAAAAAGATACTATTTAACTTATATTATGAATAGTTAATTTCATTAATACGTTATTGTCAGTAGTTGAGCTTAATCAATTTAAATCCTTGAATAAAGCTTACGGATTGAAAGAACTTGAGCTTAACCGATTCAAATCTTACGATTAAAAGATTTATTCTTACGATTTTTACAAATTATAGGTTAATCGATTTAATTAATTGAAATGAGTTATAATCTATTTTTTTAAATAAACATCTTATTTTATAAGTGAAAATAATAATTGAGAGATTTTTTAAAATTTAAAATAATTCAAAATTCAATCTTTCTTTTAAATTACACCGGATGAACCATAATTCTTTATATTTTTCAAAATTAAATATATATGCATTTGTTATTAGTGGAGATTTTAATATTAATAATAGTGAATATGAAAATTAATAATTTATTAAACATTAGCTATACAATTATTATAATGATTTTGTGTTAATTGCAAATACCACCCCTGTGTTATCTCTAATTGTCAAATACCCCCATGGAGAAAAAACTCACCAACACCCCCTTGTGTTATCAAAGTCAGAGCATCGAGACCCCTAGAGGCAAATCGTGTCACTCACTCGCGGATTGTGCGATTTTTAATAGTATTTTTAGGGTGAAATGTCATAAATACCCCTTTATAAAATAAAAAATAACATTGTTGGTTAAATTATGAATAACCTAAATTTATAGGACCAAATTGTAATTTTCAGAATTCAAAATAATAATTTGACAAATATTATATGTCATTAAAAAAAAAAAGAAAAAAAAAAGAAAAGAAAGAAAAATTACTGTCTTCTTCCCGATCCCGATCCCCACCCCCAAACCCCAACCCCAACCTACAGTTCAACAACATCACCAACTCGGCCCGTGGCCGTGTCTAGTGTGGTGCACTCGGACAAGCTCTTCGACTGCATTCGGCTGCATATCCCCAGTTCAATGTACAAATAGGCTAGGTTTGTTGAACCCCACGAATAGGTGCCGACATTCTCAAGTCCGGCATCCTCGAGCATGTGCATGTACCACGACTTAACTCGATCACATGTATTATCGCGGAATAAAATCAACCCGATAAGAAACGTCAGATAGATATGCACCCGGCGTCGGCTGGTCTGCTCGGGCATAAAAAACTGTTGTTGTAGCATCCACCATGTGGGGCAACCCCTCTTCCGTACATCATCCACCTCGTCCACGCCGAGGCCCGTAATCTCAGCTAAGGCATGTACATAGTGAGCACGCTTTGTATCCTCCTTGAACTTAGGAGCGACCACCCGTCCCTCCATCGGAGAACCCAATATCATTTGAACATCGTGGACAGTGATAGTCATCTCTCCCCACGGCATATGTGAAGTTGTTCGTTTCAGGCTATCACCGCTCCACGAACGCGTACAACGACGGACCATCAATGCCGAAACGAAGGAGCATGCTAAGGGAGATAAGCCGGTCAACTGCAAAAACTGAGTGTCCTCGGTCACATCTTTGCTTGGCCAAATCTTCTGCTATTTTGTAGTGCGTGATCTTGTTTAGGGAGTTGATGCGGGACTCCACTCTTCCAAACGGACGCTCCTGCAATTGGTCATTTAGTACTAAATTCATATAAAAACAGTAACTAACTTGCGATACGTCTCAAATGTATGCCGTTATGTGCGACTTGAAACTCAGAATCAATGAGTGATCAAACGGGCAACCCAACAATGGACATGTTAACACATGCGGATCTAACGATGCACGATCTTGACTACCACGAGGTACATTAACATCCATCTCCGTAACGGGCTCCGTCACCTCCTCCTGAAAATGGGAAGGACCGACATCAGCATCGGCATGAGCAGCCGACTCCCCAGCTCCTGCAACTCTCTTGGCAGTTCTCCGTAGTCGCCCCGATATAGTCATAGGCTCTCGTTCCCGGTGCTCAGCCTCAGAAGCAGCTGCTTGCATAAGGGCCTTCGACTTGTCTGCCATATGTGGAATAAGACATTACACAAATTAATTTAACATATAAATAATAATAAGTAATTACAAAAAAAAAAAAAAAAAAAAGGGTGCTATTTCGTGTAAAATTTCACGAAACAAAAGCTCTGTTTTGTGTAAATCTACACAAAATGGGGTATATGTAAATAAATTATCTATTTCATGCAACTAAGCACGAAGCAGAGTGTATTTCGAAATTATTGGTTCATTTCGTGTAGTTCTACACGAAACAAAAGCTTACGTTTCGTGTAGATCTACACAAACTGTACCTATAATTTCAAAATATACTCTATTTCGTGCTACAAAATACGAAACAAACCCTGTATGTCGTGCTTTGTAGCACGTTTTATTATTTGATCGATCCAACAAAAAATTTAAACTAATCGATGGAATTAGTAAATTAAACAGCAATAAAAAGTTAAATTTACGTAATAAAGTAATTTTTTATGTGAAATTGTTGTCGAAATTGCTCGTTAATTTTCGAGAGTTTGGATAGGGTTTGAGAGGATTTTGTATTTTTTTAATAAAAATTGCAAATGAATTATTTCAGACTGTAAGAGCATGTACAATGGACTAGCTAAAAATCCCTCTCCAAACAGTAGGGTCCACATGCCACATACTCATTTTCATTCACTTTAATCACCTCTCTAAAAATGGGTCACATATTTCTCACTCTCCAAATTAAAATTACTCCAACGAGTATATTTTGTTGCTCTCCAAAATACTCTCCAAATATTAAACTATAATAAAATATTCGTTGTTAATATAAAAAAATACATATTAAATTTTCAAGATTTTATGTTTAATTAATAAAATTGATATAATTAACTTGACTTTGAAATTAAGCTAGTTTACGTAAAAAATTACTGTGTAATCATGTTCTGATTTATGTTACTTTATTTTATTTTTATTTTTTATTTTCTATAATATATAAAAACTAATTAATAATATGAAAATTTAACAACTAATATAAAATTGACATAAATATTGATAACAAAAAGGATTGCATAAGAGTTGAATAACATTGTTGGAACGTCTCTCCAACTAATAGAAGAAATCAATAAAAATTACGAGAAAGCTAGTAAACTAATAATTAGGTCCCGTAAACGTTGACTTATTTTTCCGTGCACAACTTATGATATCTCTTTGTTGTTTCATGATCCAAGCTTGTTGTTCAAAAATCCAAATTTTACCTTCATTTGTAGGAGCTGAATTGGGATCCATCATCATTATTTCTTTCTCAAATTGGTTTTGTTCTTGTTCTTTTATTGCTTCAATTTAATTTTACTCGGCGCTTGTAACTTTTGTTGTTCTATTGCATGTTTTCTATTCCCTTCCTCTTGAAACCGACTTGATGTTTCTTTTCTCATATTAGAAAACTCTTCTGCGAATAAGTCTATGGAATTAAAAGTTTTCTTTTTTTTAGCACTTTTCGCACATTTGTTACCAGGTGGACGTGCTAGACCAGTTGAAGTATTATTAGATACTCCATCTTCATCGTCAAGACTAATTGACGTTGGAGTCCCGCTAGGTGTGGATTGCTCACTTGACGGAGTCTCGTCATTGGAGGAATCTCCAATATCATCTTCATCCAAATTAATATATGCCCTCTTTTTTTGAGACATCCTTTTCTTCTTCTCTTGTACATCATTGATATATGATTGTACCATTTTGGTGTGTCTTTTAGAATAAACCAACAAGTCTCCCACTTAAAAATATGGTTCTCTTTCTTGTAATATAATTGTTTTGTTGTTAAGATTCAAATAATTTATTTAAATAACATCTACATATATACATATATATATAAATATAAATATATATAAAAGCTATTGTAACATAATTTTATATTTACTTACATTATCTTCTGCACTCTGTCCACTTATTGGAGCTCGTTCAATCATATTGACATATCCAGAAAATTTAGTGACGTTTAATTGAAGGGTTGACCACCGATTCATTAGCCCACATGAGGGTCTACCCGGATCGTCTTTTAGAATTTTTACAAATTGCGCGCCAATTTGATCCCACAACTTACCACTTCGTTGATTCATACCAACTGTTGGATCTTCTGAAATATGTAACCAGACTTTGCATAAAGCTTCATCTTCTTTCACACTCCAGTTTGGTTGTCTAGCTCTTTGCGCGCATCCTCTAGAACTCTTCTTACCTGATGTATTTGGAGTATGCATTTGCTGTTGCGTTGGAATCTGAGATGAACCTGCAAAAATGAAAAGATTGTATGCAAACTGAGAAAATGGTTGAAATTGCGAATTCATGGAATGAGGAGTAAATTTTTGAGAATCATTTTGTAGTGGTGGCTAAGAATTATATTGTGGATTAATATTAGGATTGAAATTATTGTACGGATCCATAATATCACTGTAAAATGAAGGTGAATTGGTGAGTTATAACATCAATATATGACTATTATTTATAGTGGAGCAAAACTATATTTGCACTTCCCCAAAACAATATCATAATATATTTAATTTCTTCTTGTCATGTCTTTTCCTTCGATAGATTTTTCATGGCACCCTTTCCGAAATAAAGTATTATAATAGTTTCTTAACGTTTTGCTAAAAAAAAAATCAACTGTTTGATGGCACATCTTGTCATCTGAAGATATTAGTCCTGCACTTTTCTCAAAAAATAATATCATAACATTTTTTTTCAAATCTTGTTAGCTGGTTAGATTACCCATGGCACAATTCGCGAAAAACAATATCATAACATTTTTGTAAAAGAAAAAAAAAATTGTTCGATGAAATATCTTATCATCTGAAGAGACTATTCATGGCCCTTATCTCAAAAAATCAATATCAAAATTATTTAGCTAAAAGAAAACGGAAATGGACGAATAGATTATTCATGGCATTTTTTCCTAAAATACAACATCTTAACATTTTGCTAAAGAAAAAGAAATGATTGATTGATGGTATATCTTATCTTCTGAAAAAATTATTCAGGACACTTTCTTATATCCTGTGTAACAATATACTATCACCCATAACCTACATTTTTTCCAAGAAATAATTCACATGTAATCTTATCACCCCACAAATATTTTGAATCACATATTTGTGTATAAATAGTTTCTTCCTTTGACACAAATATACCAACTCACAAAATATACAAATTACATTTTTCATACCACAAATTTATATGGATTCATCATCTGAATGGTTTCCACAAGATGAGTTAAAATATTTTCAATCATCAAGTTCTTCATCCACATCTTCAGAGAATGAAGAGCTTCTTTCCATTCGTATCGTGAAAGAGACTCAAGAGATGCTTAATTTTATTCCTCGAATATATCAAGCACACGCAGAACAATCATCGCAACGACGATATAGTAATCGTGACCGTGAAAGAAATCACCAACAATTGTGGGATGATTATTTTTCTGATAATTGTACCTATCATGATGATTATGTTTCCAGACGTTTTAGGATGCGCAAAGAGTTATTGTTTTGTGTCTTGAATGATGTTCAAAATCATAACTCATACTTCATCCAAACAAAAGATGTATGTGGCCGCCTTGGCCTATCATCTATTCAAAAAATAACTGTTGCACTTCGTATACTTGCTTATGGGTTGTCTGCAGATAATGGTGATGAATATCTAAAGATTGGAGTGACAACTGCAATAATGAGCTTAAAGACTTTTTGTTCCTCGATAATTGAATTGTACGAGGAACAATACATGCGATCGCCAAATCAACACGATATTGTACGTTTACTTTAAGAAAGTGAATCACGAGTATTTCCAGGTATGCTTGGTTCTTTAGATTGTATGCATTGGGAGTGAAAAATTGTCCAACTGGTTGGCACGGCACACACAGATGTCACCATCACAAACCAACTCTAATTTTAGAAACAGTTGCATCACATGAGCTTTGGATGTGGTATTCATTTTTTGGCATGGCGGGTGCAAATAATGATACTAATGTCTTAGATCATTCGCCATTATTCGACAAATTTATATATGGAAGAATGCATCCAATAAATTATACAGTTAATGAGCATTCTTATACAATGGATATTACCTAACCGATGGTATTTTCCCAAAATATGCAACTCTCATTCAAACCATTCCTTATCCGACCACTGCAAAAGAAAAAATATTTGCTACAAAACAAGAGGATGTCCGAAAAGATGCAGAACGTGCATTTGGTGTTTTACAAATCAGGTGGAGCATAACACAAGGACCCGTATGATATTGGTCAAAAGAAAATCTCTGCTAGATAATGAAAACTTGCATTATCCTTCATAATATGATTATAGAAGATGAACAGGAAACAGAATACGACTTATGGGAACCTTTACCTGAAGATAATATTTCTCCTCCCGAATATGGTCGAGATCCATCAATTCTTGCGTCTTACATTTCAGCACGTCTTGGTGTTAAGTGTATATTTTTACACTTTATCGTACCTTTTTATTTGAGCTTTTGGTGTGTTTTAACGATAATTGGTGCTTAAAAAGTTGATTTATTGTATTTTAGGTACAAATTGAAGAATTGGAAAAGTATGGGGTCAAAACTGTAATTTTGGCAAAAATATGGGTCAAAAGTGAAAATATCAAAATTCAGAAGATTTAAAGCTCGGACCCCGTCCCAGTTTTAGTGCAAATTGTGGGACCCCCGTCCGAGACTCCGAAGTTGCGCAGTAAAGGGATTTTAATTGCACAAGGAAACTGCCTTCTTCCCCAAGTTCTTCACCCTATATAAGACCAAACCAAGCACACAATTGATGATCTTTTTTGACGAAATTGGACACCAAAAAACGCGAGGAACGAAGATCAACGAAGACTCAAGCATAGTTTTTCTTATTTAATTTATTTATTTTATTTTCTTTATCATAAGAATCACGAGTAGCTAAGTCTTTATTTCTAGGATTTTATTTGGAACCCTATGTGGGATTTATGAACCCTTTTCTATGATTTTATGCAAGTTTTAATTCCGGATTATTTCTTCTACTTGTTTTATTAAGTGCATGAACTTGATCAACTTATGTGCTTTTATGTTATTGTTAATCGCATGAATCGGAAGATCGGGTTAATAATTAGAACTGTGGTAGAAGAGCCTTTGTGGTATTAACATAGGAATATAGTTAATCTCTTAGGTAGCCATTATTGAGATTTATGCTTAATGCTGTGTTCTAGAATTAATTGCATAGGAATATAGTAATTGAATCTAGAGTATTAGAATCGTAATACACGCGGAAGCGGGTTATGATTATTTTAGCATATCAGGTTAATAATCCGGGTTAATTGCTTGCATAATTGAAGGAATTGGGGGAGTAATAATCACACATAGGGGGAAGAATAAAATCCTAGGCTTGTCTACTTTGATTAATCTTCGTGTTTAAATTGCTTTCTTGTTTTTATCTTTTTAATTGCTTTAATTTAGTTAATCTTTTCCAAATTCGACTGTGTAAGGTGGGCTTGAAAACAATTGGTAGAATTTAGCGTCTAGGATTAGATAATTAAATATTCCCTGTGGGTTCGATATCCGGACTTTTAGTCCACTATATTACTTGTACGATACGTGCACTTGCGTGTAGGTTTTCGACCAACAAGTTTTTGGCGCCGTTGCCGGGGAATATTTTAATTATTTATTTTATTCTAGCTCTAAATTTGAACAATTTTCACGATTCACCCAAATTAATTTTTTTAATATATTTTTTTTTTTCTTTTCTTTGGTTACATGTCAGGTTACAATTTTCGCGCACCTCAAACGGGATATGAATGGCTTCCGTCTGGCGAATACCTCCAAAATACCTATGATATGCCGTCACTTTGTTCAATATGTGGTGGAGATCATTACACTAACCAATGTTGGTATGCACCGAAAGCGAATAATTTCATAGATAACACCAACGGCGGTTATTGGAACACATACACCAACACGCCACGAGAACCCACTGTTCAGGAGTGTTATTTGAACTCCGTCCTTGAAGAATTTATGAAATCCACTCAAGCATCTATCCGAAGACTGGAGATACAGTTAGAAGAATTCAAGCGCCAGAGGTCTCTTGAAAATATTTCAGACGATATCGAAAATGGTTGCAACAAAGAAAATCCGTCTGAAACTTGTAGTGAGAAAAATTCTTTAGACCTAGAAAATAGTGTCGATGAGAGGGAAAAAGAAATTACGAAGACGCTTAAGGATGATGAATATGAGAATGCAATCGAGCTAAACTACAAAGATGTCTCGGAACAAGAGAAGAAGGAGATGGATGTGGTTAGTGCAAATATTCAAATTGCGGATCTTATCATTGTTCCTGACGTGGCTTTGAAGGCATCAATAGAGGTTGATGAGAAGACGAATGTGTTTGAAGTGGAGGTTATACGCGGACGTGAGGTTTTTGTGTACCAATTTGAGGGAGCGGGTGATGAAGATCCCATCTTGGCTTCGTACCGATTGATTACAACCAAGAAAGATTACAAGTTAAAGTGGACCCTGACATATTGCAGTTATATCCCTATATCGGTTGCAATTGAAGTGACAAAGCTCATGGATGGATGCGCAATCTACAAGGCTTTGGATTGGACATAACAATTTCAAGAAGCAAAGTCCGGCTGAAGACTTTAAACTTAGCGCTTCTCGGGAGGCAACCCGAGCTTTACTGTTTTTTATATTTTTCTTTAATTTTATGTTTTATTTTTATTTTCATAGGCATGCATTCTAATTAATTTATTTGATTTCTTATTTTTAAGGTCGGAATTGCGATCGGGACGGTCATCCGAGAGACAGAGAGGGCATCTTCGCAAGAGGAAAATCAAATTGCTTTCCCACAAATTCTCACACCCCGAAGACATCGACTCCGACTAAATCAGGTGTTTTCTATCCTTAAACTTTGAGCTAATTTCGTTGAGGGCAACGAAAATTTTAAGTTTGGGGGTGAAAAACATGCTTATTTTTTTAGTTTGCATGCATTAGGTTTTATTTGTTTTTAGTGTTTTTCTCGTTTTTCCGGAGCATAAAAAAAAAAAATTGCTTGAGTCGAATGCATCGATGATTTATGATGATGAGAGATGATCAATGTTTGATGATGAGATTGCTTGTTTTGTGTGATAAGGATTTGATGTTTATTTAGCTTTCGATTCAACGGGACTTAGAAGCGAATTATTGCTAGGAATCACATTTTGTGCATTGCTTTGGTTGAATGTTTTGTATTTTAAATTTGGAATTAATTTGTGCTAGATCATGCTATGTTATGTTTTAAGACTCACCTTAGGAAATTTATGATACGAAGTATTGAGTAGTGAGTGATTTGGGATATGATTTGGGCCTTCTTTGAACCGTTTGAGCCTTTCAAGCCGACTTTTTTATCGAAATTATCCTTAGAACCTTGTTTTGAGCCTCGGAGAAAAGGTGTTCTTTCTTTTAGTCAATGTGTGAGGTAGAATTGGTGGAGATTCTTGAAAATTACCCCTTGGAGTTCGGTCGAAAATTTTATAAGGTCCTTCTTCTTCGAAAAAAAAAAAAGAAAAAAAAAACGAAAAGAACACAAATATGTAACACCCCACCTTTCCAAAACCCGAAAAACCCTAAAACCCGGGACTAATATTCCTAACTCGAAAACCCTTAGGAAATATTATTACGTGATTATATGCATTACGTGGATTTAAGTATGTTTCTTACGTGAATAATTACGTGCGCTATTATATATGTGATTTATATGATTTAAATTTCCGTAAATTAAAATACTATGAAATTTCGTGAATTACGGGGTTTATGTGAATAATTGCGTATTCTTATTTATTTGATAAATTATTTGAAACTTGGTAAATTATTTGAATTGTATACATATAAATACACGTACATACATGCATGCATACGTGTACATACATATATACTTGCATTATACATTTGAATATATATATATATATATATATATATATATATATATATATATGTCCGAAATTGTGTGTGTGTGTTCGGATGTGTGTGTGTGTGTTAAGATGCAAGTTGTGATTTAAATTAAATAAATAAATTATGTGTAATTAGGCATGCACTTACACTTGGCAAATGCTAATCATTTTAGCTAAGCCTACACTCTACCTTCATTAGTAAGATGAAGAGACACCTTCATCTCTTTTCCTTCCAACACCTCCATACTTACTTGTCTTCCTCTCCTCCTTCCACCGAAGCCATCACCACCATCATCGGCCCCCCTCTCTCCACCTCATTTCTCATTTTCAAAGAAACCCCAAAATAAAAATGAAGGTTCCTTATTTAACTCTTGCCATAGACTACTCCAAAAACACCATCAAAACCACTTGCCTCCTTACGGGAGATCACAACTCCTCCCTCCTTGAAGCTCACACCATCTCCTTCACAATCAAGGTGGCTTGGTTGGACTTTGGTGCTTGAAAGCTTTCCTCCCTTTCGGCTATTTTCTTTCTTCGATTTTAAGGTAAGAAATTTCGATTTCTTGCTGCAATTAAGGGACATCAATAGTATTGAAAAGATTTTCATGAAATTTTAAAAGATTGGGGAAGATTTCGAAAATTTATGAGTTTTTGAAGAAAAATGGAAAAATGAGTGTTCTTGTTAAATTCTTGTTCTTGCATGCATCATCTGTGTTGATAGTGGTTAGATACAGCATATATTGGCCAAAAGCCTCAAAAATTTCAGATTTCAAAAAGGGATTTTCAAGAAAATGAGATTTTTAACTTTTTGTGGTTGCATGTGTAGATCTTCGAAAGTTTGGGCCAAATCTG
The DNA here is from genome assembly GCF_056151865.1 of Erythranthe guttata. Classification (NCBI taxonomy): domain Eukaryota; kingdom Viridiplantae; phylum Streptophyta; class Magnoliopsida; order Lamiales; family Phrymaceae; genus Erythranthe; species Erythranthe guttata. The sequence continues at coordinate 9,745,907 of NC_142546.1, read as the reverse complement.
TAATTTTTGTAAAGTCTGTCCGAAAAATGTTTTCAGAACTGTTTTCCAGCATTTCTTGAACTAAAATTTCGGATTTAAAGAATTTTTGTAAGAAAAAGTTGAGTTTGAAATTCTAGTAGGCTTGCATGTGTAGATCTAGAAATTTTGGGGCAAATTATGTAATTTCCGAAATTTCTGCATAAAGTGACTTTTCAACTTCGATTTCTGCATCTAATAAAATATAATTTCAGATTGTTAGGGGTTTTTCATGAAAAAGTGGAATTTGAACTTTTAGTGTGGTTGCATGTATAAATTTCGAAACTTTTGGGTCAAAACTGCAATTTCCGAAAATCTCTCATTTTTAAAGTTTGGATCTGTTTTTCAGCAAGTATTAGATAGGAAAAATTTTTATTTAATAAGTTTTTAAATCAATTAGAGTTATATTAGAGTTTTGGATTTTTAAATTGAAAAAGGGATTTTCCTAGTGTTTAATTCCAAAAAAATTCGAAACTTTGTAGAACTTAAAAATAATTTCAGAATCTGAGAATTGAGTCAGTTAGGAGTTCTAGGATTTAATTTGAGAGTTTTTGGAATTAGTTTGCTAATATTTCGAAATTAGGACAATTTGCATACCATTTAACATGTTTTGTGCTTTAATGTTTATGTTCTTGATTGAATGGTGATGAGTGATGAACTTTGGTATTTTGGTACTTTAATTGCTGTTGGATGTGTTTAATGGCTGTGGGAAATTGATTGAAATGGATTATTACCTAGATGTGGTAATAAGTCCATTAAATGAAGGTAAAAAGGTATTTGTTCTTGAGCTTGCTTTGATGAGTAATTAGTAATGTTTAATGTGTTGAATGTGCACGTGTGTGTGCTGAAAATGTGTGAAGGTGTGTGCTGATTGTGCATGGTGTGTGTGTCGTGTGTGGTTGTGTGTGTGAAGTTGGGATTTTTGCCTAAATTACAAATATGTGGTAAATTGTGATAATTGTGTAAATTTGTGGTACTTGATTGATATTTGTGATGTCATGTGTGGCTTATAGCATTATTTCGAAAAGTTGCATTAAATGATTTTTTTTGAAAGATTAATGGAATATCGGGTAATAAACAACTCGGATATAGTGGGCCGGTATCCAACTAGGATGATGTGGTAGTGGTTTGATTCCACTTAGTGAAAACGGGCTCGTAACAGGTTTATTATCCGGTACAGAAATTAATCTTTCACGGATCCGATTAACCGAAAAATGTGTTTTTCATGATTTTCACAAAAAGGGCATTCTAGACATTTTGCATAATTACGTGATCTTATTAAATGATGTGTTTTCGCGAGATATGTGATTTGACCGATTGCCTTGTGTTGTTGTGCGAAACGTGGGTAAGAACGGGTATACAGTATTGTATATTACATATATAACGTATTTCCAAAGTTTGATAATACTCGGATTTCTTACTGAGCTTCATAGCTCATATAGATGTCTTTTAATTGCAGGTAGTAGTAATCCTCAACCGGGATGGATCGAGTAGCGGATCGAGGTCTTGCCCGGGATTTTGGAAGACGTACGAGGACCTATGAACGATGCTAGACTTTTGGTTATTTTCTTTTGGTGGTGTAACCCTAAACCGTAATATTTCCCTTTTCGTACTTTTGAACTCATTTTCGTTATGAATCGTACTTAATTCCTACTTTAATATAGTAAGTTTCGTAATTTGCTATTCTCATGCCTTCGTTAGAAATTTTCGAATTATTCACCAAAATAACCCTTTCGAACTCTGATTTATTCTCGAACCGAAAATCGATAGTGATCTTGTAGCACTCGAACGAAACCTCCCCTCGAAACTTATTTCCAAACCAAGCTTTGTATTCGGCTAAAGTAACCTAAGCAAGTTTTCGAAAATGCAAAGTCTTCAATACCCAAAAGAATATATTTTTTTTATAATTGCATTTTCACCCCATTCCAATGTTTCAAAAATTACAAAGAGATCCTTTGCTTCCGCTAGTTTAATGAATATTCCGATAAACCGGTTCGATTTATCGCCCGTCTAGAAGGGGGGTGCTACAAAATATCTATGCTTCTATATATATATAAAAGGAAAAAAAACAAAAAAAAAAGAGAGAAAAAGAAAAAGAAGAAGAGACTAGAAGGGAGAATTAAGGACTAGTTGTTGAATTATCTTTAAAAACTCGATCCCTTGCCTCAAAAGCAAAAGTGGAGACTTTTGAATTTTGAGAATCGAGTTTACTAAAGTTCGTAGAGGTGAATTCATTGTTTCAAACGCCTATCTTCCAAATTTTGGCGTAATCACCTAAATTCAAGAAAAATAGCCACATATACCCATACTTCCTACCCCGAACCAAAGAGCCTAACAATTGAAAGCCACAAAGCCCCAATGATCCCAATAGCTTAATGTTCGATATTAGTAGAGTAGAATAATTTGGTGAGTATTTGGAGTCAAGCATATGCATGTAAGTATAAATTCTTTCTATCTTTAATTTGCAAATATTGGATGCTTTAAGCAATTGTATGAATTGTGGTTTTTGGTAATGATGAGTGACTAAGTGTTGTTGAATTTTGAGCTTGCGAATGCCTAAGAATTGTCATTATAAGTACAAGTTCTGAAAACGTGAAGTTGATCATTGATCTATGTGATGAGATGTTATCGTTGAGTTATTTGCTTACTGGTAGATTTTGCTTGAGGACAAACAAAAGTTCAAGTTTGGGGGTGTGTTAAGTGTATATTTTTACACTTTATCGTACCTTTTTATTTGAGCTTTTAGTGTGTTTTAACGATAATTGGTGCTTAAAAAGTTGATTTATTGTATTTTAGGTACAAATTGAAGAATTGGAAAAGTATGGGGTCAAAACTGCAATTTTGGCAAAAATATGGGTCAAAAGTGAAAATATCAAAATTCAGAAGATTTAAAGCTCGGACCCCGTCCCAGTTTTAGTGCAAATTGTGGGACCCCCGTCCGAGACTCCGAAGTTGCGCAGTAAAGGAATTTTAATTGCACAAGGAAACTGCCTTCTTCCCCAAGTTCTTCACCCTATATAAGACCAAACCAAGCACACAATTGAGGATCTTTTTTGACGAAATTGGACACCAAAAAACGCGAGGAACGAAGATCAACGAAGACTCAAGCATAGTTTTTCTTATTTAATTTATTTATTTTATTTTCTTTATCATAAGAATCACGAGTAGCTAAGTCTTTATTTCTAGGATTTTATTTGGAACACTATGTGGGATTTATGAACCCTTTTCTATGATTTTATGCAAGTTTTAATTCCGGATTATTTCTTCTACTTGTTTTATTAAGTGCATGAACTTGATCAACTTATGTGATTTTATGTTATTGTTAATCGCATAAATCGGAAGATCAGGTTAATAATTAGAACTGTGGTAGAAGAGCCTTTGTGGTATTAACATAGGAATATAGTTAATCTCTTAGGTAGCCATTATTGAGATTTATGCTTAATGTTGTGTTCTAGAATTAATTGCATAGGAATATAGTAATTGAATCTAGAGTATTAGAATCGTAATACACGCGGAAGCGGGTTATGATTATTTTAGCATCTCAGGTTATTAATCCGGGTTAATTGCTTGCATAATTGAAGGAATTGGGGGAGTAATAATCACATAGGGGGAAGAATAAAATCCTAGGTTTGTCTACTTTGATTAATCTTCGTGTTTAAATTGCTTTCTTGTTTTTATCTTTTTAATTGCTTTAATTTAGTTTAATTTAGTTAATCTTTTCCAAATTCGACTGTGTAGGGTGGGCTTGAAAACAATTGGTAGAATTTAGCGTCTAGGATTAGATAATTAAATATTCCATGTGGGTTCGATATCCGGACTTTTAGTCCACTATATTACTTGTACGATACGTGCACTTGCATGTAGGTTTTCGACCAACACTTCGTCGAATTCGCAATCGGGGAACTAATGAAGTCTTGCGATCCGATCTTAAGAATCATTTATAGAGTATCTTTGGAGATGAGGAGGGTTAAATAATATTATTTTTCTGTGTTGTTTTATTTTCGTATTTGAGTTGTAATTTCTTTATTTTTGTAATTTTGTATCGTAGTTTATATTGGGGAAAATTACAGTTTATGTTCCTAAACTTTACCACTAAAACGATTTATGTCCCCAAACATTTCAATCCACGAAATATGTCCTCAGCCACTTTTGATCACTTTATGTTCTGTCATTAACGTCGGCAGCTAACTTCGACGGAAATTGCACGCGTGGCTCACGTGACGTCTATGTGGCCGTTTAATGTGACGTGGAATAATATATTGAATATTAAATATTGACGTGGCACAATAATATACTAATTTCCTCTAACTCATTCTCACAAATCCCAAATCACGTTTCATTCCCATAAACCCTAATTTTCCCACACTTCACAATTTGAATCACCTCAACCCATTCCCAAATTTTCAATCCAATCTGCATTCTTGCTCTAACCCATACTAAAATCGAAGTCATAAACCCATAAAAAAATTCAAACATTCTCACATTTGAAGAGTTTTTTCCTTCTCAGAAACTACTCTGCTTTGGGTGACTTCTGGAGAAGAAAATGTCAAGAAGGAGTGAATCCAGCCTTCAGTGGACTCCAAACTACAGTAAGTATCCTTAACTTTTTAGCTATGTTGTTAAATTATGTGAAAATGTGATTTTTGTTTTGTCTAATTTCTGTTTTTTTTTTTTTTGTTTTGTTTTGTTTTGTTTTTTTTTTTGTTTTTTTGTTTTTTTTGTTTTTTTTGTTTTTTATTTTTTTATTTTTTTTTTGCTTCCTCAAACACCTTAGTTGAAATGGGTGAACCTACATGTTTTAGCATAAAATTTTTTATGGTTGAATTATGAGGCATGAACCAACTAGAACATATATAGGAGGGCAGGTAGAATGCTTTGATTTTTTGGATATTGACCAATTTGGTATATTAGATATGTGGGATTTTGTAAATACTTTAGGGTACACTGAGAAGGGAAGTTTCAAATTTTGACTAAAACATGTGAATTGTTTTGGGCCAATTGAAACCGATGTTGATGTTCTTAGCATAGCTGACTGTATTCCTTCAAACTTTGAAGTTAAGATGTTCATTGAAAAGGTTAATAACTAAGAGGGGGGGTACTGAATCTGTCATAAACGATGAAATTGGGATAGATGAAACTGGGGTAGAGTTAAGTGATGAGGGTGATGACAATGAAGATGGTGACATTTTTTATGAGTCTGAGTATGATATGTAGGATGATGATAAGCTATTTGAAGCTTATGTTGATCCTGAAGCTGAGTTTGGTGGTTTAGACAAGGGCAAGGGTAAGATAGATGAGGGTAGTGAATTCATAAGTGGTGGGATGTTTGATAAGCTATATAATGAAGAAGGGGAGGAAAAACTTGTTGCTAGTGATGATGACTTTGTCAGTGGTGGTAGTGATGAAGAAAGTGTTGGAGTGAAATACCCTAAGTTCAATCCTAGGACTGAAAAAATAAATCCATAACTTAAACTAGGATTAATTTTCAGTAGCAGGGATGAGGCTAAGTTTGCCATTGAGAGTCATTGCTTTAGGAGAGGTATGATGATAAAATTTCAGAAGGTTGACAAGATTAGGTTGAGGGCAGTTTGTAAAAAAGATGGATGTGAGTGGTTTTCTTATGTGGGAAAAATGCAGGGGGATGGTGCTTGGCAAATTAAGAGCTATAATCCAAATCATAACAAATTCTCTTGGAATTATAACAACACAAGCATTAAATCGGGATGGATTGGGAAGACTTTTGTGAAAAAATTGAAAGAAAATCCAAAATTGGGTACAAGTGAATTTAGAAATGAAGTTTGTACCACCTTAAAGGCCAATGTATCTAGATCACAGGCCTATAGGGCAAAGCAAAAGGCCCTGAAACTGATTCAGGGGACTTTAGAGGAACAATTTAGCAAAATAAGGGATTATTGTCAAGAGTTAGATATGAGAATGCAATTGAATGATGAAAACAGGTTTAAAAGATTTTATATGTGTTTTAATGCATGTAAAATTGGGTTTAGGAATGGCTGCAGACCAGTGGTTGGGGTAGATGGATGTTGGTTAAAGGGTAATCAGGGGGTCAGTTGCTTAGTGCAGTTGGATTACATCCAAACAATAACATCTATCCAATTGCATATGCAATAGTTGAGAGTGAGACAAAGGAGAGTTGGATGTGGTTTTTGAATATGCTGAATATTGATCTCAACTTTAGTGAAAATGGACACACATGGACATTCATGTGTGACAAGCAAAAGGGCTTGATTCCAGCCTTTGAAACCTTGTTCCCAACTGCTGAAAATAAGTACTGTGTGAGGCATCTTCACAGTAACATGAAAAGGGATGGTTTCACTGGATTGGCCGTTAAATCAGCATTATGGGCTGCAACAAGGGCAACTAGAGTTGAGGAATTTTAGAAGAGAATGCAAGAGTTGAAGGAGATAGATGAAAATGCCTATATTTGGCTAGCCAAAAAACCTCCACAAAACTGGTCTAGGTCTCATTTCACTAACTATCCCAAGTGTGATATTTTGTTGAATAATATGTGTTAGTGTTTCAATAGCTTCATACTGGATGCAAGAGAAAAACCAATTATTTCTTTGCTTGAATCTATTAGAAACATTTTGATGACAAGAATTCAGATAAATAGAGAAAAAACACTTAAGTGGGATGGTCCTCTTTGTCCTAAGATTAAGCAAGTGTTGGTAAAGACAATGAAAGAAGCTGGAGAGTGCATTCCAATAAGGTCAGATGAGTGGAATTTCCAAATTATGGGACCTTCAACTCAGCACAGTGTTGATGTAAGAGAGAGGAGATGCAGCTGTAGGAAATGGGATCTCACTGGAATCCCTTGTAAACATGCATGTTCTGCTATCTGGTGCAGAAATGAAGATCCTGAGTCTTATGTGCACAATTGTTACAAAGTGGAGACCTATCTGAAATGCTATGAAACTCCTATATTTCCTTTAAATGGACCTGAATTGTGGCCTGCCAGTACAATAGAGCCTCCATTACCACCCAATTACACTGAGAAAGTAGGTAGGCCTCAAAGAATTAGGAGGAGAGAAGCAGATGAGCCACCTGTTGCAAAAAATCCTCATAGGCTGGTTGGAGTTAAAAGATCAAACAAGTGCAGAACATGTGGAGGCACAAACCACAACTCTAAAACATGCAAAAAGAGGAAGTTTTCACAGGTTCAAGAAGGGAGCAAGGGTGCTGGTATGAGTGCTGAGCAAGGAAACCAAAGGAATGAAGTTGAAGCTTCAACTCAAGCTTCAGTTTCAACTCCACAAGTACCACAACCACCAATTCACATTGCAAAAAATAAAGAAAAATTACAGGTTTATAATTGTATTATTTTTTTTTTTAATTTCATTATCTCAATGTATATAATATACATATATAAAATTTCAGTTATGCAAGCTATTTGTTCAAAATTGCAGTTTAGAAGACCTCAGAAGAAAATGACAATAATAGGCAGAAGGAACATAATTGGATCCTTTAAGGTATTTAAATTAATATTTTCATAATTATGTTTTTTAATAAATATTTATATTAATTTATTTTTATTTGTATTAATTACAACCAAGTCAATCTTCTCCAACAATCCAGGCTCCAATAATTGTAAAAGGAGGTGTTAATTTCATAACACTATCCAATTTAGCATCATCAGTAACCAATCAACTTAAGGGAAACTCAGGCTCTGAAATTGGTGCAAGTTCTTCTTAGTCAGCCTATGCATCCATCACAAATTCCAAGGCATCTTCCAAGTCAGTAGTTGCTTCCAAGTTAGCACCTGTTTCTAAGTCAGCCCCTGGTTCCAAGTCAGCCTCCAAGATGAAGAAGTGATCAAGTTTGAACAAGATTGTACTTTTGTTATTTTGTATGTTTGTTAGCTAGTTTGATGTTTGTTTGAATGTTTGAATGTTGAATATTTGGTTGTTTAATGTTTGATGGTTTGTTAGGATTTGAACACAGTTGGTTTATATGAGATGTTTTGTATGAGATGTTTTGATTTGTTTGGATTTGAACACAGTTGGTTTGTATGGGATGTTTGATGACTCTTTTAAGTTATTGAATGTTTGATATTTGAATTTCTATTTGAATTTCAAGTTAATGAATAAGCTTCTGTTTTTGAATGATGTATATCTAAGTTCTATAATTGATCAATACATACAAGGTACTTGATAGAAACCAACCAACATAATAACTAGCAAATGAAATGACTAATACAAGAGTCACTACCAAATTCACCAAATTCAAGAATTATTGGAAATTCAAGAATTATTTCCAAATTACCAAATTCACCATTACAAGAACTTCTAACAACTGAAAATTGATCATTCAAGAACTACTACCAAATTCACCAAATTCAAGAACTACAACCAAATTACCAAATCCACCATTACAAGAACTCCTAACAACTGAAAATTAACCATAAACAAAACATTACAAACAACATCCACATACAAACAAAACATTACATAGACCCCCTTTCTATGCCAATTTTCATGACATATATGGCAATGAACAGAAGTATGACCATAAAGACTCCAACTTGCAACTTCATCCTCTTATTGTATATTGCAATCAAACCCTCCAGTTTCTTGGCTCTTTTCTGAATAATCCTTCTTTCATTTGCAAGTTCACCTTCTAGCTTGTTCAATTTTTCTTTTTTCTCTTTGTAACAAGCCACTTCACGTTCAACTTGGTTCAATATTCCTTCTTTCTCTTTGAAGCAAGCTAATTCACCCTCTAGTTTGTTCACTTTCCTAAGCAGTCCGGGGATAATCATCTTGGATCTACCACATATTTCAGGATCCAACCACTTGAATACACCACAATAGGTTGATTTCTGTAACGAATACCAAAACTTGAATCAAAAGAACGCATTTTACCCAATAATTTGGGCAAGCTTGAAATAACAAATCCAATATACAGTAATGATCAAATAAAAGGAAAGCATTTTACCCCATAATTTGGGCAAGCTTGGTATCTTCTCGCTGGATTGTCTGGCGTCCATGACGTAATCACTGGCAAACGAAATCCACATTTACAATTGATTGTGTAAAATGTTGAATGAGCGTCAGAGCTCGTTGAGGATGAGCTCCGACAGCCATAATTAGATCCTTTACTCATATTTTATGCTCCATCGAAAACATTGCGGTGAAATCAACACTACAAGTACACTAATTACCAAAATCGAAAATTGTTCAAAGATAACAACTTTGAGGAAACTTACCAAATTGAAAATTGTTTTGCAATTGTGACGCTTTAACTACTCAGACATTCAAAAACTTGAGAAGACAATTCTGCTATTTTCGAATTTCACCTCAATTGAAGGATTCGAAATGGGGTTTTAGAGCTTGGATTTACGGGTTAATTGGGGATATGGAGAATTAGGGATTTTAGAATAGAAATAGGGGAGGAGAATGACGTGTCGCTCCACATCACGTTTCGTCGGCCAAATAGGCACTGGGTGTTGAACAGCTCGACATTTAACGGCCACATAGACGTCACGTGAGCCACGCGTGCAATTTCCGTCGAAGTTAGCTGCCGACGTTAACGGCAGAACATAAAGTGATCAAAAGTGGCAAGTTTGAGGACATATTTCGTGGATTGAAATGTTTGGGGACATAAATCATTTTAGTGGTAAGTTAGGGACATAAACTGTAATTTCCCCTTTATATTGTAATAGGTTATATTCATGTTCAATTTCAAGTTACTTTGATTTTATTATTATTGATTAAAATTTGTTGAAATACTTAATTATTATTAGAAAAATAATTACGAATATGAAATTAACAAATAACATAAAATTGAATTTTATTTATTAAATATATTGTTTTTCGTTTATTTGCTTCGATAAGAAAAAAAAATTAAATTTAAATTTAATTAGTATTTAAAATTTATAATATTTCACTTATCATTTAAATATATAAATAAATTAAAGTTAAAAAAATAGATCTAGAAGAATAGATAAATGATACAAACAAATATTGGTAAAAAATGGACCAAATGAAACAGGAATAAAAATAAGCTGCAATTTTTTTAGAGCAGGGGTGTGAATGAGCCGAGCTCGCCTGTTTTGGCAGGCTCGAGCTCGAGTTCATTATGTCGAGCTCAAGCTCGAGTCCATTTTGCCGAGCTCCAGCTTGAGTCCAAGCTCATTTTCTTTTTTTGTTTTTTTTGAACAATTAATTTTTTATGATTAAAAATTACTTAAATTATAATAAAAATGTCTCAAAATGAAGAATAAACTGTGTACTTATATATATATATATATATATATATATATATATATATATATATATATATATATATATATATATATATATATATATTTTAATATTTATATGTTCTTTTTATATTATTTCTATAATATTTTTTATTATTATACACTATTTAAAAATATATATACATTGGAAAAAAAATACGGTTCACGAGTCGGCTTGTGAGCTCACGAACAACTAAAAAAAGTTCGAGCTCAAAAAACTCAAGTTTGAGTTTTTTTCAAGCCGACTTATCGAGCTCACGATTCGGCTCTGCTCGCTTACCACCCCTACATTAGAGTGAAGAGAAATTTATAGTGAGGGGTCAAGTTCTACCTTGTTCATCTACATCTAATTCCATATATGAACTTGAAGGTAGCAAACTAGCAATTATGCCTCATCGTATATTCTATACTTAGAGTATTTTTTGGGGGGTTTTATGAGAACGTCTCGACCACCAACCTTTATTAATTTAGGTTTAGGTGTTCTTTCCATTTCAAATTAACATGTATTACAGACGAAGGCAAACCTAATATTTACAAAAAGATTACCCTTAACCCAATTCTTAAATGTAAAACTCTAATTTAACTCTAATTTCACCTATGACTCAAAAAATTCAATTTTGACTTTTTTATTTAGGGGTTTTTTTTTTTTTTTTTGCTGAAAACTCTTTTTGTTTCCATGGAGACCGCATTGATATTTTTTGGGAAAAAAATGATTTTTTTTTGTCGCCGCTTATTAGCGGTCAATGCAGGTCTTTGGCGAAAAAAAACAATTTCAGAAAAAGAAATTCAAAAAAACAAAAAAGGTCAACTCCGGAGACCCAGTGTGGATCGCCGGTAAAAGGCGGAAAATAAATTTTACAAAAAAATATCATCAAAAATAATTGGCGAAATTGTGTTAAATTGAGGTTAAATTGGAGTTAACGGAATGAAATGAGAGTATATTGAAATTTACAAAATAATAAAATAATTAGTTACATTGGTGTTAAATGGATGAAATTGAAGTATATTAAAATTTGAAAGATCATTTAGTCTTTTATACAAAGGCTTATTTGAAATTGTTTGTAAATTTGAAAAATAATAATAATAATAATAATAACACCAAGATCCAATTTTTTTTTTTTCATTTTCTACGGCATTTTTAGATCAGAAAAAACTGCAGCCAACCAATTAATATAAGCATAGCCAAATTTTATGAAAAATAAAAAATAAAGCAATTCTTCTCTTCATTTATTATTGAAAAAAAAAAGAAGTTAATAAGGTATGAGCATCTTTAATGGAAGATCAATCAGTCGCTACATCGATGTAGTTCGTGTATCAATGAATGAGGCTACCTCTCCTCTCGACATAACTTAATAGTATACATATTGCGCAATGCAAAATATATCGTACTTAGATGCCGAAGTAAAAAAAATTAAAACTAACAAATTATAAATTTATGGAGGGAGGTGTGTGTATTACTGTGCCTTGTCCGTACAGTCGAAAGCCAAATCATAAATCTGACTGTAGTCGTCGACAAAATGAACCTCGATGCCTTCCTTGACATTAGGTGCAAGCTCGTCGAAATCTCTCCTGTTTGCTGAAGGAAATATTATTGTCTTCACATCACTCCGTCGAGCAGCAATTGTCTTTTCCTTCACCTGATTATTATTACACGAAAACCAAATGTATGATGGATCAGATGGGATTCACGATGTTAACTGCATAATTGTCATTCATAACATAATTTAAATTATTATAAAAAAAATAAAAAAATAAAAAATAAAATAAATAAAAGGGTGCCTGCCTGGCTGTGATGGATCAACGAAAACAGTTAGTAAAATACAGAATAATTTACATGCATTTTCACTTTTCCTCATTCAAAAATCTTTGATCCAATCACAGCCCTAGTATGCACAGATACAGGTAACAAAACCTGAACAACTATTTTGCTAGGTAATAAATAATACATCATACAGAAAATGCAGTTAGCCACAAAAAATAAGAAAAAAAAAAAAAAAAAGGTAAAGCATAGACAATGATGACTTAATAGAGTATTTGGCTAAGCTTATAAGCTTTTAAAAACAACTTATAAGATGGTTAAGAGCTTATAAGCTCTTCTAGAGTGGTGTTTTTTTCCAAAATGATTTTAAGTATTAAAAAATAAGCTATTTGAAGAGCTTAAATGATCTTTTTTTTAAAGTACCTATACCCCAATAAAGAACTTAATAACAGTAAAAATAACTTATAAGCTTATTACCCAAAAACCCTTAAAAATTATTCTAAAAATAATATATAACAGCTTATACAGCTTATTAGATGTAATAGCCTACCCGTTGTTTAAAATAAGTTTAGCCAAATGGGCTCTAAATCATGCGCCACAATCACTCAACTTGATTTCAAGACGAAACAAACAAAACAAAGCGATATAGTAAATACAGAATAGCCAAACGCGCCCTAATAAAGTCAAAGTTAGATTCACATACCCCGCCGATAGGAAGAATCTTTCTAGTCAAAGTGACTTCACCGGTCATAGCAAGGTCCTTCTTAACAGGCTTATTCATAGCAAGAGACAACAAAGAAGTGATCATTGTGCAACCAGCACTCGGACCATCTTTAGGAGTAGCACCTGCAGGTACATGAAGATGAACCTTTGTATTCGCAAAGTAAAGATTCTCGGGATCTTTATCGAGCAATATTGCTCTCGCAACCGTGTGAGCAATCTGAGCACTTTCTTTCATTACGTCTCCGAGTTGTCCGGTTAGATTAAGTGCCCCTTTGCCTTCGCCTTGTTCGATTTGAGATGTCTCTATGTACAGCGTGGACCCACCCATTGCTGTCCAAGCAAGACCCATTACTACTCCAATTGGAGTCTGTTCGTATATCCGATCTGCGTGGAAAACTGGCTTTCCGACGAAATCAACAAGGTTCGATGAGTCGACCAAAACCTTCTCCACTTTTTCGGCTTCTTTTTCCACGATTTTCTCTGCTTCTACCATTTCCTGCAAAGACGGCATTCACAGTACAGATATAAAAACTCAGTCAATATGGTACTGTAGAAATATTCGTATAAAAATTACTCCCATGTTACTTTTAAGTGTCTCTTAAGCCGTAAAAAAAAACACCCATGTTAATGAAAAATTAATGAAGTTATAAAGAGAATAGGAAAAGCCACAAAGGGTAATTTTGTAAAATAAGAACTTTTTCCTATCTAAAATCGAAGTTATTTAATAATTTTATTAATTGGTGCATCAACCTTAAACGACACTTGCACAAAAAAAAAAAAAAAAGAAAACAGGAGGGAGTAGAAGATTACAAGTAGGAATTGATAATTCTGTAAGCTGGTTCAATTCATAAGGTACAAAGCTAAGGCTATTCAACATTACTTGGAGACAAAATAGATTACTTATAATATCAGATAAGCAAATAAGATGGATCATATGTATGATATATTTGGAATAGAAGAAGTTGGAACCTTATTAGATGAGTCCACTATTTCAGCTTCCATAGCAGACTCGTTTACATCGGTACTACCCTCTAATGATTCGGCTTCTGCTCCTTCAATCAAACTTCCATCGGACACAGAATTTGATTCCGCCTTTACCTCATCAAACAGGGGCCCAATATATCCTCCTTGTCGCACAAGTTGTAGAGCAATCTGTCAATGTTCATAAGAGATGCTTAGTAAATGTAACAATAACTAACACTAGAGTCACTGTCTATGACTTTCAAAGATGTTTACGTTCAGCTCAAGTCTTTGTGGCACCCTAATAAACCAAAACTAAGTGAGTACCTTTCGATATATCTTCTCAATTTGCTTTTGAAGATTTCGAACTCCTGCCTCTCTGCAATAATTTTCTATTAAAGCAAGAAGAGCTGAATCTGTGACCTCAACCTGGACCAAAAAAGTAATGGAAACGATTAAGTGATCTCTGCAGAGAAGGCACGTATGTGAACATGCATCAACAATGTATCAACAGTATGCATATTTTTGCAAGTTATTTGCGTGATAAATCAGCTGAAAAAGCACAATGGCATTCGGTTAATAAAAACTCAAAGTTAAACTAACCCAGAACATGAGAAGAGAACTTCAATATGAAACTCGTTAACTCGGCCAGCGGATTTTATGACACTTAAACTTACTTTAACAAATCTAATCTACCATTTTTCCAAACTCCAAAATACCTTTTTGTGCATTACAACAGATTTTCCACCATATCTTTTGTCTACTACGAAATTTTGTAAACTAACAGCAATGGGTTTCAGGCGTATGAAAAAATGTAGTTGTAAGTTCTAAACACTGAGAATATTCAAGAAGTACGCGCATGTGTCTGCTCGGGCACGTGCATTGCTTACGCGCGTGTGTTGTGTGTGTGTGAGAGAGAGAGAAACAGAATGAGGGAGTTAGGGAGGTAAAAAAACCTGTTCAGGCTTGATACCACATGCTTCTCGAGTGGTTTTCTCTAAGTAATCTCTGGCGATGTGCATTTTCTCGTCAGTAATATACCCAGCAATGGAGATCACCTCCATTCTGTCCAAAAGGGGGTTTGGTATCATTTCAATTACATTTGCTGTACATACAAACAAAACCTGCAGGATAGTGTAAGAAAATTCAATGACCTTGAAAATGCAACTTGCAACATTTGCTGTATTGAATTTTCAGAAAATGTAATTTAAAAATGACCGTGGTTAGGTCTTATCACGCCTCAAATCACATCCAATACCCACATCATAGATAGCTTAGTCACAAGATTCTAAAATTTCAGCAAAAATGAGCATTTAATTGATTTCCTATTCTCCATTGTGCACAGACCGAGTATCCGACATTATTTTCCATTCGTTTTTTCCTATTTGCTAAAATGAGAAGAACCATGTCTGATTATTTCTCATTATTTAGGCATGTGGTTAAAATGGGAGATATATTTTACATCACAGAAAGGTCATAAGATAATCCAGGCCTTTTAAGCAGAGAATAGTTTGCAATGAAAAGTTGGAATATTCACAGACAAACATTAGCAATTAGATATCTAAGAGACGACGTAAAATTGCAGTGCTTAGACATGGTGCTGAGTATTTTTTTTCTCCAAAACTTGTGAATGCATAATAGCAAAAACCCATAAATGTATCTCCCCGATAACCAAACTAACAAAATATTTCATAAATATATTTTTATAACCCCAAGGAAAATATAATTTCATTTGTGTAACACACGCTAACCTTGGACAAATCAATTGGAACATCAAGGTAATGGTCTAGAAAATTAGCATTCTGCTCAGGGTCAAGAAGTTCCAGCATTGCACTAGCAGGATCACCAGCATGCCCCCTTCCCAACTGCCACAAGATATATACGTGCATTATTATAAGTAATAAACATGTCGAATACAGGTTCATCAACAATCCAACTAAATATAGTAATAGAATAAATACCTTGTCGATTTCATCAATCAGAACAAGCGGGTTAGCTGTTCCCACACTTTTTAAACATTGCACCATCTTTCCTGGCATGGCACCAATATAGGTTCGGCGATGCCCCTAAAATATTTATAAAAACTAAATTAGTAAAAAAGAAAAAAAAAAAAAAAGAAGATTCATAATCAATCTAATTGTTTCAAGAGTTACTCACCTTGATTTCAGCGACATCAGATAAACCTCCCACGGAGAACCGGTAAAATTTACGGTTTAAGGCACGAGCAATGGAACGACCAATACTTGTTTTTCCCACTCCAGGAGGACCAGAGAGGCATATGATTTTACCTGTAAGTAATTGAATAAAAAATAACCAAGAAGTTCAATACTCTACAGCATAAGTTCAGATTTTGATTTTGCATTTTTTAGGGGTGGTAGAGGTGACTGACTATATTTCACTTCTTTTATATTCCTAATGAAACCTAAATACAGTTTCCTTTTCTATTTCACTTGTTTTATATTTCTTGATTTTTTACTGGAGAAATTTGTATCTGAAATTGGTCAAATAATGCAACTTCTTTTCTATGCCTAAGTGAAATTGGTCATGCAACTTTATTAACTACAGGTAAACAAATACAACTGAAATTTTCATACACTAGGACAAAAAACTTAATAAGATCTGATGATAAAATAAATACAAAAAAAATATCAAGGCGACCAATTTTCCATGTAATCGGCCATAACATCTTCATAGAGGATAAAAATAAAGTAAATGAGTCTCACATAAATGAACATAGTTTTATCTAGGACTATATATGTTGAATATTGATTTTAGTGATGAAAAGCAGAAGGGAAGCAAAATCATTAAGTTGTATGGTATTGTTTGAAGTCAGGAAATCTTTTCTTAAAGTTCCCCTCACCCAAATTCCAAGATCCAAGTATATCTCAAGAAAACTTGGGACTGGATTCACAGGAAAACTATAATAACCTAGATGAAAGTAGCTGAATGAACGTTAATAAACTGCTAAACTATAAAAAAGAAGAAAGAAAATTTAAGAATTGTCAAACCTTGTGATGTTCCTCTCAGCTTCCCTACTGCTATGAACTCCAATATCCTTTCCTTAACATCCGTCAGTCCATAATGGTCTTCATCTAAAATCTTTTGTGCTTGAATTACATCAAAATTCTCATCGCTGAACAATAAGAAACGAAATAAATAACGAGTTTCAAACAAGGAAAATTCCAGAAGTCATTGAAAATGCCAGCAAGGATAACGAGAATAGCAATCTTAGATGTATACCATTTGCAAACACACGAAATCAAAATAGTATTTCTAGTCAAATTGCTGTCTTATTTGCATTTATTTAAAACCAGAAAGAAATACGCATTGGTCTCCAAAATGCTTCAACTAAATTCAACTATATACATTTTCTTCCCGTAGAGAAGTGATCTTTAAGAAAAAATTAAAGAAAATAGAGCTATTTGGCACTTGATAAATACAACCATGAAGCACAACAAGGCAAAACATGCTTCAGTTCAATATTTACACATACTTCAGTTCAATATTTACAGATTTTTTCAGCCACAACAGTTGCAAGGGAAAGTTTTCATGAGCCAATCATTAGCATTTTAATCCAAAGAATCAGTACCAGAAAGATGGCACACCTGTCATCATACTAATTTCACTGAAATTGGTATTCCAATTATCATTAAGCATCATGTCAGTAAAAAACTCGGAACTAATTCAAACAGCACAAGAATGCATCTGAGTTTTGGATACTTTCAGAGGGGCATGGAGGAAAAATGTTAAAAATGCAGCAGTAACCATATGATATGATAATTGAACTACAAACCTGTATTCTCCCCAAGGCAATGCAGTCAACCAATCAAGATAATTACGTGTGACATTAAACTCGCTCGAACTGGCTTCCAACAGTTGTAATTTTGTCAGTTCTTCTTCTATGACTTGCAAAACATGAGGTGGGATTTTCTCTTTCTTTGGATCTAGCCTTTCTCTGAACTTTGCTGTAGTGAAAAAGTAAAGAGTTTTATTATATGCATATACTAATGATTATTTCTAAGATTTTCAAAATCCAATGATTAACCCAAATACACTCTCACATTCACAAACACTGTGCATAAGAATCATATGATCATATAAAATCTATATTCTACATCAGCTAAAAATGTCCAACCAAATACTATACAAGTAAGAGCACCATAATGGGGACTAAAAACGAAAGAGTAGATCTTCAGGTAGCTAACTGTTATCAATTAAGTTCCTTAGCCATTCTCTACACAGAGAATGCAATATTTACCAAGAGCCCAATGTACCTATTCCCACCTATAACCCTCAAGCCTGTACGGCAGTCGTCAACCAACGAACCCAAAGATATAAAGCAGCATACACTACAGATCTAAAGCTAGCTTGTGTGTAAAAAATAAATGATAAGCATCTTAACAGACATGCTTATATCATCATGATATCTCAAAATAGAACGAAAAAATGACATTCTCCCCCTTAGATCAGTTTCAATTATGTCGCATCATTTTTTAAATAATAATATTTCATTGCAGAAAAATAAGAGAGATTACAAGGAAAACAAGAAGTACTAGAATGCACATAAATTACTTCCCAATCTCTTTCCAAGTCAAACGTAGACCTTCAAATAGTCCTAATCTCTGACACCAAAGAAAGGCAAGGTGGTGATCTGTCACTGTATGTCGGCTTCCTAAAGACAATACTTTCTTTCTACCCAGATACAGCACAGCGACTCAGTGATTTTTATTTTTGTTTTTTATTATTTTATTTTTTGGGGGGTGTGGGGGCTTAGATCCCTTTAAACCGCATCAAGAGGGTCTATTGGCAAGTCAAAAACTCTCTATGAAAATGCAACTGAAGAAAAAGGAAAAAGATATCCATGACTCTCCTTGTGATATTTACGTATGACAGGTCACGATACTTGGACGGTGTGATCCTCAATGTCACTAGATTGTCTATTATTTAACACACCTAAGAAATAAAAGCTCAGTGAAACAAGATCTATATAAAAGCAAGAGAATAAGGCTTCACCAAGTAGTGGGAAAACAAGGTTAACTACTCTATGTTAGATTATTTCATACATGTAATGTATGGAGCACCCAAATTCCGATTAATACTTAAGCAGGTTTCAAATGTAATACATTTATATCACACACCTTCTGCAGTAGACAGAAGGGCAGTCAGAGAAGGGACTAGCACAACATACAGACATTGACTGAATCAACTCTAAGTACAAATAAAATTGACGAAAGAGAATGAACCTGAAAGAGCAGTTTTGTCATCAGTCTCTAATCCCAGTTCCTGCATAAAACATATTCGGAATAAGTTATCCCTAAATCAAGCATCTAGCATATCAGACGCTGATTCAAGCAGAAACTATATAAAGAGATCTATGAAGTTCAAGTAAGAGGAACTGATAATGACTCAGATTCTTCTAGTAATTACATGCAAAGAGGTCAATGAAATTCAAGTAACATAACTGAAAACGACTCAGACTCTACTAATAAATTCATGCCTTCTTTATGGCCTTAAGCTGTTCATTCAACAAGTAGCGGCGCTGCTCCCCACTTATCTTCTCTTCAATGGCCTTGGCTATAGATTCCTGGATACAGCAAAAAACAGGGAAAACTGATAAATAAAATAAATAAATAGTAAAGAGGATATCATGATTCTTGAATTGAATTATCCATCAGTTTGTACCTGGATCTTGCTAATCTCCATCTCTTTCTTCACTAACTCCAAGGTAAGTTTTAGTCGTTTATGCACCTGAATTAGGAGATTCGATAGCATGAGAAATGTGAAGCTAAACTTTTATGCATGAAATACAGAAAAACATAAGCGCAAACATGACAATACAACATAGGCTCGGATACTAATTATTTTTCTTTTTCTTCAACATTTTGAGCAGATAACAAAAGAGCAAGCTTTTGCCCGAAGAGTGTCAGGGTGGGGAGGGTAGTATTAGGTCAAGGGTTCTATTCCTTTTGGGTTTGGTTGTACGCCATTTATAAGACAAAAAACAATTAAAAAAAGAGCAAGCTTTTAGTATCGGTTACACAAGAAATGTACTTTAAGATCTTCCTCAGATAATACACTTTTAAGAGGTGAGACTTTTTTGTCTATTACTACGTTGAACACGACATCCATCAAATAGACTGCAGAGCAGTGACACGTTATTCAAACCGATTACTTTTACAAAATGCATTAAGGTTGTTCCAGACACCAGACAAAAGAAATGTACCGTAACTGTGGAAGTTTTTGTTTTCCATATTCAATTATAAATAGGCTGACACATTGAAGTTACTCTAGTAACCAATAGATCATAAAACAACAAAAATAATTCGATATCTAGTGTTAATTCTCAAGAAGGCGATATATGGGTTAGACAGTGTGTTATATAATCTACTTACATCTAATTCTTCAAGCACTTGCTGGCACTGTGACTTATTTGCACCTGATATCGCTGCTCCAAAATCTGCCACTCTTGGATAAGTAAAATCACCTATATGCTGCAGGTATTGCAAGTTAGGACATAAAATGAATCATAATCCTCACTTTTAGTTTAATGCAGTTAAATCAAGCCATAAAGTCGCCAATTACATTAAGCATAGAGCATTCATGTTATTACAAATGTTAATCTAATGACTTCCAAGTATTAAACTAAAATGTTTCAGCTACAAATCTACAAGAAACAAATATCTCAACACAATTTTTCATGTGATCATATTAACATTACATCAGATCTTTTAAAACCATAAATCAATTTGGCCAAGTATAGTAAAAGCAAGGACTAAATATTATTTAAGATGAACTAGGGCATGCAAGTTCCATATGAATATGTGTATGATAACTTCCACTTTATCATGAACTAGATTGATAACAAATCTAAACTGCTTCAGAAATAATTACCTAACAGCACCATTCTAAATGTACAAGAAAAAAAGGCTGAATTCTAGTTACCGAAAAATCATACCTGAGTATAAGTTTGTGCATGATCTCGCCAGAGTGGACTTGTTTTCAAAACATCTCTCAGAGTGGATATAACTTCAAAAGATGTAGCCTTGAGAATGTCATCGTCCTTATCAAATGATTTTTCCTGAAAGATACGTCAAAAAATCTATCACCTAAACTGGACTTGTAAGTTCTACAATAGCATTCAAATCAGAATAGAACATATACCTTGAGATGATCAACCTTGACTGTAAGAGGATCTTCACTGACCTGCATAAAACAAATAACTTAAATGAGCAAAGTTTGTACGTATGCAAATAATAACTTAGCATAATAAGTCCAGCTCCAACTCTAATACATAACGTGTATGTAAATACACAAATGAAAAATAAATTGTCGCGGGCCCAACAAGATAATATTGATATTTACAAGATTTATTAGTGCATGAGATAATGTATCCCTAATAATTTTACTGAAAAACGAGAAAAGATGAAAACACAGTACCACTCACCATCTCTGTGATTCGAAGTCTTCTGTGACCAATGAGGACAACCTGATCTCCTTGGATGCTTGTAATCTATGTCATGAAGACAGCTTTATCAATTCACAACATTTATTATACAGCTAGGAATTCTTACAACAGCTTGACCTATATATGTATATATATAAAAAAAAAAAAAAAAAAAAAAAAAAAAAAAGGATAAGACATTACCTGAGCTAATGTACCAACATCGTGAAGGCGATTCAGTAAATCTTTTCCTTTGAGGTCATATACATTCTTCTCAGAATCTGAACCTTCAGTCCCTTCCTCCTCTTTAATAAGGAAGGCACCAGTATAGGGGGCTTGCCTTTTCCTACTCTCTACCAAAGCTGCTAACAGTTTCGGGTCCTACAAAAGCAATCTAAAGTTATCTCTTTCGTCTAAGAAGAGAAGAGTATATTTTTACCTAACAGCGAACTGAAGACCCTAGTAATTTAACGTCAGAGAAGATTTGGAAAGAAAGGGAAATGCATATAACAGTCAACTTTATCAGGGTGGCTAATTCTCCTAAATAAATCGATAAAGGATTTTAACCTTCAACACCTTTTGAACATGTCATGCCAGATTGTAAGGCTGTGGTAATACTATTTGTAATAATAAAGCACCACGAGCTCAATAAAGAACAATAGAGATAAGAGACATAAAAAATTAGCAATTACAAATTTTCAGTGTTGAGATTAGAATTCATTTACTGATTCCATTAAAGATAACTGGTACATGCATTTGACCATGTTTAGACATTTATCAGTACCAAAGATTGGATGCAGAGAAATATATAACAGAATAAATCCAATTACAGTGCAGCCATGTGGTAATACTCCAATGCCCACAAAGACAAATATAGGAGTTGTGCAACAATATAAAAACAAGTATACGACCAGAAGCAACCATACCTTGACATATATGGGCATATAGAATCCAGGAAATAGTGGTCTATGTGGCAGTGGCAGTGCTATAACCTGCACAATAAACAAAAATCTGCATTGTTGTATAACTATCAGAATAATGTGGAACAAATAACTACAATTCGGGAAACAATGGTCGATTGGGCAGCGGCAGAGCTATAACCTGCACAACGGGAAAAGAAAAAAAAGAAAAAAAATGCATGGTGGTATAACTATAAGGACAAGTTCTTTGAACAAACAACTAGAAGTGAAAATTGTTCTTTCAATTTATACCATTCATAAAATTAATATAATGTTACATAAAAGGGAGACTTGATAAAGCTGCTCAGGGATTAACTTTACAACTTCTACCCAAGTAACTTTACC
The DNA here is from genome assembly GCF_056151865.1 of Erythranthe guttata. NCBI lineage: Eukaryota > Viridiplantae > Streptophyta > Magnoliopsida > Lamiales > Phrymaceae > Erythranthe > Erythranthe guttata. Next base: position 9,723,447 of record NC_142546.1, on the reverse strand, counting down.
ACTTACGCCTTCTCCTCCCAAAACAATGCACTAACCCTTGTCAACAAACTAAAAGAAGATTTTTATCGAAGTAGAACAATGGTTTTTACACTGACTGAATAACATAGCTAAAATATGTACATAGACAAATCAGACAAGTCCTAGCAATGAATTCCGTGCATAATATCCTAAAACAAATCCAAAAACTTCTTCTAGCATAGCTCACACAGCCACATGTCAGACACAAGCAAATTCAAAGAAGTTGAACCAGGTTGCATTCGGTTCCACTTGTTCAACTGCTGAAGTTAAGTTGTATGCAGAAAGAGTAGAACTTAAGAAATACTAAAGGATCTAATCCGTTAACTTGTTAAACATCCTATCAGTAAACGATTAAATATAACATTCTACCAGTAATAAACAATTACATATAACAACCACACCTTACTTAAAGTTTACCAGTCATTTGAATAGAAAAAACAAATGGCAAAAATCTTGCACAAATAGTTACTTTCTATACCAAATTTATCAATTGGAACGCAGTTAGATATGAATGTGTAAGCATAAAGCAAAGAAAAATCAAATAAAATGGTTTTAGGTCACTTAATTGCAATAAAATCACACACCAGACTGATTTTTTTTTTTCCTCACATGAAGTATCAATTCTAATGCAATGAAGACACCTGAATTCCAATAGAAAAAACCTACCGTCAAACAATCTTCCGGTCTAACTACGGTGGTTACAATAGCCGAAGACTTGGATTCCGCCGCCTCTTCACCCGAATCGACCCGTTTCGCTTCCAACCCGGCAGTATCAACAGGGTCGGATCCATCGGTGGAGTCGGAGCAGAAGAACCGCCGGAAAAGGTAGGGGCTTCTCCTATTTTGACCTCGAAGAACGCGGAGGAGTGGGGATGCGGGCTCTCCGGCGGGCACGTGCCGGCGGAGTTGAGCCCCGAACGCGGCGTGCGCACTGCACCTGGTGGTGAGGGCCTTCAACATGGGGAATTAATTGAGGGAGGCGGGGGATTTTGAATGAATTGGGGGTATTCTGTTGGGGGTGATGCTGGGCTGGGGTTTCAGAGATGGGGGCAAATTTGAACCGCCATTGTAGAGTGATGAGAAACCTTTTTTTTTTATGCTTGGGGAAGAAGCAGCAGTAGGAATTTTATGAGTTTCTTTTATTTTCTTATTTATATATTTTGTTTAAGCCCTCCATAAACCCTTGGCCTTTTATTCTGTTGACGAAACTACCCTTGAATTTTTTTTACTTTTCACAAGTTAAAAAAAAAAAAACAATTAGGTGGTTCTAATTAAAATTTGAAATTATTTTTTTCCCCTACGTTGTGATGTTTGGCGCAAGTTAAACTTGAACTATTAGCATATAAAATTAAATTGTTAGTTTTTTTTAAGATATCTAATTTTTTTTTTTTTTTGAGAAAAAGTTATCTAATTTACTAAAGTGATCTTTGGATATTATGATGACAAGGATGAAAATGTCAAATATTTTTTAAATTTCGATGGTGTTTGCAAAAACTTTTGAACCAATTTTTACTTCTATTTCTCCAAAAATAAGTTACTACATATAATCTCAACAGTACGGATGGGGTAGCTTTTATGGTTTAAAATCCTTTCGGTAAAAAATACCAATGGTATTTGAAATGTATACTCTTATTGGTTTTATCTAAAAATTATTATTGATATTTTAAATATTTCACCAAAATAAGCTAAAAATTAGAGTTAATTTGCAAACACCTACAACTTATTAAAATACAGTTTAAAGTTAATTCTTCTAAAGATATGGAAACATCCCAACTTTGAATAAGTTTTTACTTTCATTTTTTTACCATAATCTCTAACTTCTACCTAAACAAAAACTTTTGCAGTCACCCCTTAGTTACACAAGTGTTATTAAATTAGAGATGTACCTCCAATGGTGCTTCTTAAACTATACGGCTTAGAATGTTTATTTTAGAAAGGTATAAGCAGAACTAGCATTTGTAAACATTAAAAAACTGATATTGAGCCGGGAAAAAAATAATTATCAATTGTCCAATTTTTTTTGTAAATACTCTTTAAATGTGAAATTTCGTTGATGACATAGTACTCATTGCGAATGATGTGCGAATAAAAGCATTGTTATCTACGCGTTCCTTGCTTGATCAACTTTTTGATTGCGATCTTAAGTTGAATGCACTCTTCAGTGGTATACCCTTTGTCCTTGTGGAAATGGCAATAGCGATCGGACTTATGTCGTTTTGCGTTGGCATGCGTAGGTCGTGGAGGCTTTGCTTAAACCTTCTGTTCTATGACCTGAAGGATTTCAGTTAGAGGGGCGTTGAGTTGAGGGAACGCCCATAGGAAGAAAAGGATTGGCCTCGAGATGTCGGTGGTGGCCGTCGATCATCCCGTCGTCAGGTGTCGGGGCGATCATCTTCTCTCTTCCTCTTGGAAGGAGCGAGGGACGAGGCCTCCTCAACGCACACATGTTTCTCAGCTGGGCTTAATAGCTCCACTAGAGTGGCAAGAGGTCTTCCTGCGATAGATTCTTTGAATCTACTTTGCTTCAAATTTTGCTACATGGTTCCCGATAGCATCCTCTCCCATGTTGGGAACTTCATAAACTCCCTCCACAGACCGTTATATGTAACTGTGAAGCGCTTCGCCTTCTCTCTGGGTGATGGTGAAGAGATATTTGGGAGTTTTAGCGTACTTCTTGTTGATGGCAACTTGGTTGGTGATGCGATCCGAGAGTCGGGAGAAAGCTTCGATTGATCCTGTCGGGAGGGAATTGAACCAACTTAAAGCTCGTTTGAAGAGCGTTGTGCGGAAAATTTTGCAAAGTGCTGCATCAGTGGAGCCATGTAGTTATGCCATGGCGTAGAATTTTTCAATGTATTTATGTGGATCACTAGTTCCATCGAATTGTCGTAGACCCGAGGCCTTTACCCCTGGGGGCAATATCTCATTGAGTATGGCAACAATGAAGGGACTGCGCCTTACTGGAGCCATGGCTACTCCACCACTAGGGTTGCCTATGTGGGAACAGGATTCGAGCGGGATACTCGATTGTTAACTTCATCATCTCCACAATTGCGTGGAGGAGCTCGCTGAAGAGAGGCATTGCCCATTGGAGGTGAACGTGCGCGCTGTTGATCGGGCTATGCCCCTCGTCAATGAGTGGACTGAAGTTGATGTCGATGACGAACTTATTCGAGGTTCATTGTCTTGTGGTGATGGTTGTGCCACGGGTGCGGTTATAGGAGGAGCGCTGGCTTCCGTTGTGGCAATGTATTGGGCCACTGCTTCAGCAATAGCACGAGTAGAAGCTTCCGTAATCATACATTGAAGGGCCTCCTCGGTTATCTGAACCGTTCGAGGAGCAGGGAGTTGCTAGGGATTTATCTGGACAGTTGAATCAAAGATGAGTGTTGCTCAGAAGGATTATAAGCTGTTGTTCAGTAGACACCAAGTGTATAGGGATTTACAGTTTGAAAACAATGCTGAGAGTGATTGCAGATTGACCTTGATTTAATTGATGAAGTGTAAACTGAATTGAAAATGCCTCCAGTAAGTGTATGCTGAATTGTAAAATAAGATGATTTTGACTACATGATTTTGACTTATTGTATATTTTTGCAGGCTGAAAACAATGATGTGAATAAAATGCAAAATGAGAGTGAAGTGCAGATTGAAAGCAATGTTGAGATTGAAGAGAATGCTCCAACTAAAAGAACATGCAAGAAGAACAATCACAACCACCTACAAAAGTGCCCAACAAGAGTCTGGGGATACCCAAAGCAAGAATACCAAGGAGACCATTTTTTTTCTCAAAGAATGCAAAAGACAAAGCCCCAAGTACACTTGGAAGCAGTCAACAATCACAGCCACCTGTTCAATCAAAAAATGCAAGTGACAAAGGCAAGGCTGTAGTTGGAAGCACTCAACAATCAAGAAATTCAAATGTTACAGATAAGAGTGCAGTTGGAAGCAATTTCAAGCACTCAACAATCTTGTCAAGTAGCCAACAGTCTTATCCATTGACTCATTTTCAGCCCATGAAGGCAATGATGATAGACATATACAACAAGAAGCTCACAATGCCAAGCACCCAGCAATCAAACACCTAAACCAAAAAATATCCATTGATTTTGTCTGATTTGTTTTTTTGAATTAAACTTGCTTTTTGTGGATCCACTAGGTGGATGAAACTTGCATCGTTTGGATTAAACTTGTGTTATTTTGTAGTCATCATGATTTGTGGAATTTTTGTATGGATTAAACTTGTGTTATTTTGTATGGATTAAACTTGTTTTCCTCTATTAAATTATGTTGATGTTTCTGAATTGAGTACATAGCAACACAAAGAAGTCAATTTTTTTAAGAACAAAACAAACATACAAATAGAGTGCTCAATTTGACAACTAAATTTCATTAATTCATTATAAACAACCATTACATCAAAACTAACCATTTTCTAACAGAACAACAGAGTACTCCAAACACTTTTTAAGCTTCATTGTTTATTAAAATAACATAACAACCCAAATACATAACCACTATATCACTTTACAGAAAAACAGTACACAATCAACGATGAAACAAACATTCCAACCCACAACCATTTTTTTCATTTCTTGTTTCTTCTTCAGGTCCTCTTCAAGCTTGTTGATCCTACGAAGCAAACCAGGTGATATGCCTAATTGGGCCAACCCAATGGGCCTACAATTTCTTTACCTACTGGGCTACGAGCCCAATATCGAAGACTAATATCACCGAGGCCCAAACACCTTCAAGTAAGGTTTGGGCCCAACAAAGCAAACCCAACCCAATAAACGACATATAAATAGATGTTTTACTCATTTTATTAAGGTACGTCCTATTATCTGAGCAATACTACTAATGGTATTCTCTGGACTATTTCTATGATCAGCACGTCTGACTTGAGCGTCGGAGGGGTTTCCGCCGGATCAACCCCCGGCTTAGCTTATGTGTTCTATGATCGCAGGTACCTCAGGATCATCAAGTTGTCAAGCTACTGATCTGCTTTGCTCTCCCAGTTCGCTTTCTACACCACCCTAGGTGAGCTAGTAATTAGCATCATCACCAGGTATGATCTGACGAGCTCTTTCACACATAAGTGGATCAATCCAAGCAAAATAGTAACAACCCCCAACTTGCTAAAAAAAGAGAACAAATTCAGAAGAAAAAAGAATGAATATAGTTGACTTGCGAAATCAAAATCAGAAGAAAAAAGAAGAAACTTTACCTGATATTTTTCACACGTGGAGTATCTCCTTCCTAGGTTGAGGTCAGTCCATGAAGTTTTCATGGTTAGCTTTCTTCCACAGTGGTATGTCAAATCCATTGAAGAATTGAGAGTCAAATCGCGTGCGAGAAGGGGGAAAAGGGGGAAGAAGGGAGATGCAGGTTCTTAATTTAGGGCAAAATTGTGTTAAAAGAGGGGGGGGGGGGGGGGGGGGGGGGGAGAGAATTGAAGGGAAAATAAGAAGAAGAATTAGCGGGAGATAGAAAAGGGGGGTTGAGGGGAAAATACTAATTTACCCCAACTATATTCACGTGCAAGGCACGTGATTTTGATTCCGGTCAGAAATGGCCAAAAATGGACTAAATCGGTGTTAAAAATACGTAAGTTCAGGTATGCCCGTGCAACTTTTTTCCGTTCAGGGAGTAAAGCGCAAAAACGTCCAAAATTTAGGGGATTTTTGGCAGTTAACCCTTTTATATATTGGTAAAATAAAATGTAAAGTGATAATAAATCTAAATATTTCAAAATATTAAATATAGTATTAATTGCGATTTCATTATTATTAAATAATATTAAATAAATTATTAACAAATTTACTATAATAAAATTTGAAAAATATAAAGAAACGTGGTTCAATACCCCAAACATCTATCATTAATTATATAATATTGAAAATATTCATCAACTCCACTATTGAAAAATATAAAGAATGCTCAATTAAATATAGACAAATACATAACTTAATACAAGCTCGCTTACTTTATTAAATCGATAGTGTGAAAAATCTGAATAATAAATAAAATAATATGTTTATTTAGAAAAAAAATAGATTATAACTCATTCCAATTAGTTTTCCTATTTTAAAATAAAAATATATACACAAAATATTATATTGTGATTTTTTTCTTTTAATATTTTATTTAATCAAATAGTAAGATTTGAATTGATTAAGCTCAAATCATTTCAATTAGTAAACACTATTCAAATGTTTGAATCGATTAAACTTAAATAGTGACAAAAACATATTAATTAAAGTAACTATTTATAATTAAAGTTTAATATCTTTTTAAGTCATTTTTATCATAAAAAATAATAAATTTAATTCATAACATAAGTAAGAATCAAATCGTAAATCGTAAGATTTTATCAAAGCATAAGATTTGAACCAATTAAGCTCAAGTCCTTTTCATTCGTAAATATTATTCAAAGATTTAAAAGCTCAACTATTGACAATAACATTTAAATCCAATTAACTATTATTAATTAAAGTGTAACATATTTTTAATTCAATTTTATCATAAAAAAATCAAAAATAAATCCTAAAATACGTAAGAATCAAATCATAAGATTTAATAAAAGCGTATGATTTGAATCAATTAAGCGCAAGTTCTTTTAATTTGTAAATATTATTCAAAGATTCGAATGGATTAAGTTCAACCATTGACAAGAACGTATTAATCGAGTTAAGTATTTATAAATAAACTCTAATATAATTTTAATTCAATTTTAACAAAAAGATAAAAATAATTTTAATTTATAAAAATTGTAAGAATCAAATCGTAAATCGTAAGATTTAATCTAACCGTAATATTTGAATCGATTAAGTGTTACAATTTAGGATTTAATTCTTACGTTTTTTTTTTTTGAATTAACTTTTATTATTTTCCTATAATAAAATTCAATAAAACAAGATACTAAACTTTAACTTTACATAGTTAATTCTATTACTACGCTCTTGTAAATTGTTGAGCTTAACAGTACCAATTCAAATCATTGAATATTGTTTACAAATTGAAAGACTTGAGCTCAATCGATTCAAATCTTTGAATATTGTTTTCGAATTGAAATAACTTGACCTTAATTGATTCAAATCTTAAGATTTACGATTTGATTCAAACTTCATATTATTATTAAATTCATTTTTTAAATTACACGAGTTAATATGCAATTTTTTATTTTTTAAAATTTATTATATATAGATTTGTTAATAGTGGAAATTTTTAATATATAATAATAATTATATGAGATTCATAATTTATTTACCATTATTTATAGAAGTAGTATAATCATTATACATTGTAGTTTTAATATATATGCTATATGCCCTCGCCCCATGGCCCCTATGCCTTTACCCAACAAGTATTTGTTTGATGGAGGAATATAAATTCATGGTGACTCAACGGTCCGTTTGGGTAGCGGACCTGGACCTGGTGCCTACAAGGAACCAAACCTCACTGGAATTGAAATTCTCACACTACGGCTGCCAGGATTCGATCCTAGGACTGTGTACCAACTTACCACCACAGAACCAATTGAGCTATACACATGCGGGCTAATTTGCAATAATTATCCATGCTTTAAAAGGTCACACGTTCGAATGCAACAATATACATTTTTGGATGAGTGGTTTAATGATTTTCGAAATAATGGTATGATCGACTTTCACGAATTCAGTAGTAAATAGATTTCAAATCTATAAAAATACAAGGGGTACAAAAGTTATTTCGCATAAAATTTATTATTTATATTTTTAATATAAATATTTGTTATAAGACTTGTTTAGGAAAATACATAAATCATTAAAAATTCAATTATGTTGTTGGGACTAGCTCGATTCTAGAGGCATGTCTCATGTGAGTTGTGTTGCGGGGATCGCATCATAGAAGGTACATATTTTACAACCAGTGAATAAAGAAATGCATGAATGAACGATGCAACTTTGTCCCGTCCCCTAAAAAATGGCACTAAAAACAATTTGAGAGTGGACATAGAAAATCAAGAAACAACTGACTCTCTCCTTTGCCAACACACACTATTTGACACCATCTATATATATAGGGGCGACTAAAATTAATACCAACTTTTTTCACTTTAATACCACCAAGTTTAATACCATATTTTATAGAAATTTTTACATTTTTTTCTTGGATTAATACCATAAATAAGTTTTTTAATAGCAAAGTACTCAAATACCCTCATTAAACAAAATACAACTTGTACAAAAAATGTTTGTTTTCCTCTTTCAATACCAAAATTAAAAAACTCTCTTCTTCTCCCACAAACCCAAACCCTCTCTTCTTCTCCATCTTCTTACAAACCCTTCAAAAAATCTCAAAATTCAAAAAAATCAAAACCTCACAAAACTTATAAAATGCAGTCACAAGATAATAAAATGGTAGTTTACATGGAAGGAGAACCCATTAAAGTATGTATTCATACATTTTTCGAGCATCAAAGTCGATATTTTATTTTTTTGAAATCCGCCTACAATTTTCATCACATACATGTCGAATTTTTGGTCATTTTTTTACACCAAGTTGTCGAAAATTTTATTTAAAAAAAAAAAAACCAAATTCGCCACATACACGTCGAAATTTCTCAAAATTTGGACATTTATGTGTCGAAAAAACATTGCTGCAATTTTTTTTTAAGCAGCAGTGTTTTTTTGACACATACATGACGAAATTATAAGAAATTGCGACATGTATGTGGCGATTTTTTTTTTAATAAAAATTTCGCCAAATTGGTATCAAATTGACAAAAACTTCACCTTATATGTCGAAAGCAGTAGTCGGGTTTAAAAAAAACTTCAAAATCGACTTTGAAGCTCAAAAAAGACATGGGTACATATCTTAACGGGTTCTCCCTTGCAGTAAACTACCATTTTGTTGTCATTTAACTCCGTTTTGCTAGTTGTGTGAAGTTTTGATTTCTTTACTTTTGAGTTTTTTAGAAGGGTTTATTGTGAGGGAGAAGAAGGAGGAGGTGAGGGGTTTGTGAAGAAGGAGAGGGTTTTGTGTGTTGGTATTGAAAAAAGAAAAAACAAATTTTTAATGTTTTTGTGGCATCGATTTTCATTAACAGTATTTATGTCATTAAGTGAAAAAAATTTGGTATTAATTTTAACTGTCCCCATATATATATATATATATATATATATATATATATATATATATATATATATATATATATATATATAATATTATCACGTGGCAAACATATATATGCACTTCGAATTCTACTTTCACAGATTGTTGAGAATATGGTTTGCGTGAAGAAATCGATCCTCTTGTCCGAAAAATCTGCGAATTGCACGACAAAATCTTAAAGCTCGAAAGCATTCCATATATTTTAATATCATATTAATTTGAATTTATTTTAACTCCTTGCAAATATAGTATATTTATACTGATGTTTGACAATTCGAATTCAAATTAATATATCAATTTTAATATATTATCAAATTTATATTATTGAAAAAAGGTCTGTGCATAGAATACCAATATATAATGGTATATTGCATTGAAAGACAACAAGTTGATATGGCCGAGTTGGTCTAAGGCGCCAGATTAAGGTTCTGGTCCGAAAGGGCGTGGGTTCGAATCCCACTGTCAACATTTATGTTTTTGTTTTTTTTCTAGTATATTTTTAAAAGGGCAAATTGCACATGACCCCCTATAAATTTATATTTTTCGCACTTTACCCCTCAAAATTTTAAAAAGTGAATGCTCCCCTTGAAAATGTTTTTCTTGTTTCACATTGCCCCATAGCAAAACTCCGATTGTTTGCATATGACCCTCTATAAATTTATATTTTTCGCCCTTTACCCCTCAAAATTTAAAAAAGTGAATGCTCCCCTTGAAAGGGCAAATTGCACATGACCCCCTATAAATTTATATTTTTCGCACTTTACCCCTCAAAATTTTAAAAAGTGAATGCTCCCCTTGAAAATGTTTTTCTTGTTTCACACTGCTCCCATAGCAAAACTTCGATTGTTTGCACATGACTCCCTATAAATTTATATTTTTCGCACTTTACCCCTCAAAATTTTAAAAAGTGAATGCTCCACTTGAAAATGTTTTTCTTGTTTCACATTGCCCCCATAGCAAAACTCTGATTTTTTTTTTCTAGTATATTTTTAAAAGGGCAAATTGCACATAAACCCCTATAAATTTATAATTTTCGCACTTTACTCCCTCAAAATTTTAAAAAGTGAATGCTCCCTCGTGAAAATGTTTTTCTTGTTTCACATTGCCCCCATAGCAAAACTCCGATTGCTTATTCATCGGAATTGAATATCTTTGTTGCAAGTTGCCCCTTTAAATGTAATTTTTGTTACACATTGTGTTTTTTTCCTACTATATTTTTAAAAGGGCAAATTGCACATGACCCCCTATAAATTTATAATTTCGCACTTTACCCCCTCAAAACTTAAAAAAGTGAATGCTCCCCTTGAAAATATTTTTCTTGTTTCACATTGCCCCCATAGCAAAACTCCGATTGCTTATTCATCGGAATTGAGTATTTTTGTTCAAGTTGCCCCTTTAAATGTAATTTTTGTTACACATTGTTTTTTTTTCCTAATATATTTTTAAAAGGGCAAATTGCACATGACCCTCTATAAATTTATAATTTTTGTACTTTACCCCCTCAAAATTTAAAAAAGTGAATGCTCCCCTAGAAAATGTTTTTCTTGTTTCACATTGCCCCCATAGCAAAACTCCGATTGCTTTTTCATCAGAATTGAGTATTTTTGTTGCAAGTTGCCCCTTTAAATGTAAATTTGTTACACATTGCCCCTTAAAAACTCCGCTTCTTTGCACGTTGAGCTCTTAAAATGTTAGTTTTGTTGCACAATGCCCTCTAGAAAATGGTTTTTGGGGCAAAGTGCAACCAAAATAATATTTCAAAGGGGGATACCTCTTTTTTAAATTTTTAGGAGGGAAAGTATGAGGGGAATATCTATTTTTTAAATTTTTAGGCGGAAAGTATTGAATTGAGGAGAGTTTTGATGGTTCTGTAGAGAAACAGTTACAAACAGTTTGCAGACTCTATTCTAGAGAGTATGTTGAGAGAGAGAGAGGAGCATTTGCTGATGTTTCCTTTTCTTTTTTTTTCTTTGTTTTTATAACTTTTTTCTTAATTTTTTTAATGATTTGTTGATTTAATTTTTTATGGTATTTTTATAGTGTAAAAACTGAAATATTATCGACCAATTAGTAAAATACACACACACACACACACACACACACACATATATATATATATATATATATATATATATATATATATATATATATATATATTATTAGCGTATCTATCTATATTATACTTATTATTATTCTTATTTATTAGGTTACCTTGTATATTAGGTTTTCTTGTATATTAGGTTACCTTGTGTAGTAGGTTAGGGTTTCCTACATGTACCTATATATATGATTAATATACGTAAGAGATATCATTCTCTCTTTTCTCCAAATATATTTCTCCTATATGGTATCAGACACTAGGTTAACCTAGCCATCACCACCTCTTCTTCTCTTTTTCTGCATAGCCGTGCCCTACCCCCTTCTTCTCCATGGCCGGCGAATCTTCATCTTCTTCTCCCTCCACCGCCCCTCTCAATCCTTTTCACCTTGCTCACGCCATCTCTAATATCAAATCCCTTATCCCCGTTACTCTAGATCTAAAAAATCCTAATTATCAAAAGTGGAGCCACTTTTTCACGATTACCGTCGGTCGTTTCTGCATCTCCGATCTTCTCCATGGCAAACCTCGACCGGATTCGATTTCCGCCGACGAATGGCAGCGCGCCGACTATCTCCTCCAATCTTGGATCTACGGCACCATCTCCGACGATCTATCCAGCATGGTTCTCTCAAAAACCTCCACCGCCAGTGATCTATGGAACGCCATCTCTTCTCTCTTCACCGATAACGAAGACTATCGAGCCATTCAACTTGAAGAAAAATTCAAGTCCCTCAAGAAAGGCGCTCTCTCCATTCACGATTATTGCCAAATAATCAAGACCACGGCGGACAGCTTGGCCGATGTCGGAAATCCAATCTCCGACAAACAACTCGTTCTACAAACCCTACACGGCCTTCCAAAAAATTAAGGGACCGTCGCCAATCTCATCTCCTTTCAAAATCCCCTTCCCACCTTTCTACAGACTCGTTCGCTCCTTCAGATGGAAGAAACAAGAATTTCTGAACCGGAGCAGATCGCTGCTGTTTTCTACGCCTCCAACGCGAACTGTCCATCCAACAGTTGCAACAGTTCCTGCAACAGTTCCCGCGGAGGTAGTTCTTCGCGCTATCAGCGCGGGGGTGGCCGATCCAACCGTCGCGGAGGTCGCAGCACTAACCGTCACCCCATGCAGCACTACGGCTATCATAGTGCTCATGGCGCATCTCAACTTTGGCGCGCACCTTACCCACAACAGTCAATTCTGGGATCCGCTCAAAATACATCGGGCCACCCAGCGGCTCAAGCCTACTTTAATGGACCACCTGAACCCTACACCGGTCACTCGGCTCCTACTCAGGCTCATCCGCAGCAGCAACCGTGCCACAGCTCCAGCAGTTCCATCAACAATTGCAACAGTTCCTGCAACTGTGCCAGCGTGGTGGATCTCGCAAACCGTTTGAATACGGTGACACTTCAGCAGCCTACCGAGTCAAGTGGTTCATGGACAGCGGGGCGACCTCTCATATGGCACCACACTCAGGTAATTTCAATTTTGTTTTTAATCCTGGCAGTAAATTCCCCAAACATGTCGTCGTCGGTAATGGTTCCACCCTCCCCATAACCCACATAGGCCACACAATTCTTCCCACCACTCCTTTCCGCCTCACAAATGTCTATGTCACACCCAATATCGTCAAACACCTTATATCTGTTCGAAAGTTCACCCGTGATAACTCATGTTCGGTTGAATTTGATCCGTTTGGTTTTTCTGTGAAGGATCTTCGGAGTCGAGTCGAGATTTTCAGATGCAATAGCTCCGGTGACCTATATCCATTTAGCGTCCCTCCCCCCACCTCACCTTCCGCTGCTTTCCTCACTGTCGCAACACCTTCGTCTCGCACTCTTTGGCATCGGCGTCTAGGCCATCCCGGAAAACACGTCATGTCTCGTTTATTTTCTAGCACTTTTCTTTCCCATAATAAAGACCCTAGGGAGTCTCTTTGTAATGCCTGTCAATTAGGCAAGCATTTTCGTCTACCATTTTTTTCTCAAAACTCTACTACTGTTGCTCCATTTCAAATTAGTCATGCTGATTTATGGACTTCTCCGGTTTCTAGTTTTACGGGTTTCAAATATTATCTTGTGTTATTTGATGATTTTACCCATTATTTATGGACTTTTCCCCTTCGAAATAAATCTGATGCTTTTACAACCTTTGTCAATTTTCATACACTTCTCAAAACTCAATTCCAACATCCCCTGAAAGCCTTACAAAGTGATAATGGTCGTGAATTAAAAAATACGGATTTTCAAAACTACTTCACTAAACACGGCATCCTAAATCGTTTTTCGTGTCCCCACACCTCCCCTCAAAATGGACACGCAGAACGAATGATCCGCACTATAACTAACATGATTCGATCCCTCATCTTTCAAGCCCATCTTCCTCCTACTTATTGGGTCGAAGCCCTTCATATGGCCACACACCTACTCAATATCTTACCTACCAAAACCACACAAAACCGGACTCCTCACGAAGCTCTTTACCTCATCAAACCTACATACTCTCATCTTCGAGTATTCGGCTGTCTCTGTTATCCCAACCTCACCGCCACCACACCACATAAACTCGCCCCCCGTTCTACTCCTTGTGTCTATCTCGGTCACCCTTCCTCTCACAAAGGCTATCGTTGCCTTGATAGATCCACTGGCCGGATCATAATTTCTCGTCATGTTATCTTCGACGAAACTAACTTTCCTTTTGCTGAGTCCACTCCCCCCAAAAACACACTTCCCCCTTCTGCCTTGGACGAAAACACACCCTCCCTGTTCCTCCTCCCTCAGACTTCGTCTAACTGTTGCAACAGTTGCCCCAACTGTTCCAATAGTGAACCACCCTGTTCCAACAGTCCGTCCAACAGTCCTATAACACAGCCAACACCTATTTCTTCTGCAGCACCACCTGTCGACCACAACCAGCTCACAACCCCTTCTTCTACTCCCCCACCTCCCCCACCTCCCATTGCTCACCCTATGGTGACTCGCAGTAAAGTGGGCATCCACAAACCCAAAGTCCATTTCTCTCTCGTTGCATCCTCTACCTCTCCCATTCCCACCAACTATCGCCAAGCTCTTCTTGACCAAAACTGGCGAAACGCCATGATTGAGGAATATACTGTTTTAATTAAAAACAATACTTGGAATGTTGTGCCCCGCCCCCCGTCCACTAATGTTATTTCTGGTAAGTGGATATACAAACAGAAACTCAAGTCCGATGGCTCCCTTGAGCGATACAAAGCACGGTGGGTTGTTCGTGGGTTTCACCAGCAGGCTGGCATCGACTTTGACGAGACTTTCAGCCCAGTTGTCAAACCAGCCACTGTTCGAACATGGCCAATCCACCAGCTTGACGTGAAAAATGCCTTCTTACATGGCAATCTCTCTGAAACTGTCTACTGCGAGCAACCTCCCGGATTCGTCGATCCATCTCGCCCCACTCACGTGTGTCGTCTCAACAAAGCACTCTACGGCCTCAAGCAGGCACCACGTGCTTGGTACAAGCGTTTTGCATCTCACATTACTACCATGGGGTTCAGAGAATGCAAGTCCGACACTTCACTCTTTGTGTACTGTCGCAACAGTTCACGCGACTGTCGCAGCAGTTCACGCGACTGTCGCAACAGTTCATGCGCCTACCTTCTGCTGTATGTCGATGACATTGTACTTACGGCCTCCACACCAGAATTGCTCCGCTCTATCATCGCTGCCCTTAATCAAGAGTTCGCAATGAAGGATCTTGGCGATCTTCACTATTTTCTCGGCATCTCAGTCACTCGCTCGTCGAATGGGCTATTTCTCTCTCAACGCAAGTACGCGGACGAGATCCTAGAGCGTGCACACATGGCTTCATGCAACCCTTGTCTTACGCCGGCTGACACAAAGAGCAAGTTGTCTTCGACCACTGGACCCCCCGTTGCTGACCCTACTCTTTATCGCAGCCTTGCCGGTGCACTGCAATACCTCACGTTTACTCGTCCTGACATCTGCTATGTTGTGCAACAAATATGTCTATTCATGCATGATCCGAGGGAACCTCATATGGCTGCTCTCAAGCGTATCCTTCGCTACATTCGTGGGACTCTCGATCACGGCCTTCAGCTCTCCCCCAATCCAGACCTCTCCCTTATCGCTTACTCCGACGCCGATTGGGGTGGCTGCCCTGACACTCGTCGTTCGACATCGGGCTATTGTGTTTTCCTCGGCAACAACCTCATCTCTTGGTCCTCCAAACGACAGGTCACTACCTCTCGATCGAGTGCGGAGGCCGAATACCGAGCTGTCGCAAATGCCGTCGCCGAAACGACTTGGTTACGCAACCTACTTTCTGAGTTGCTCTGCCCACTTTCGAAAGCCACTATTGTCTACTGTGACAACGTCAGTGCCGTCTACCTATCGAGCAATCCTATTCAACACTCTCGTACGAAACATGTGGAGATCGATATCCATTTTGTCCGAGACAAAGTTGCTTTGGGCCACGTTCGAGTCCTTCACGTCCCATCCGCCTACCAGTTTGCCGGTATCTTCACGAAAGGACTCCCTACTCAACTGTTCCAACAGTTTGTCTCCAGTCTCCACGTCCTCTCCTTTCCCGTTTCGACTGCGGGGGTGTATTAGCGTATCTATCTATATTATACCTATTATTATTCTTATTTATTAGGTTATCTTGTATATTAGGTTTCCTTGTAGGTTACCTTGTGTAGTAGGTTAGGGTTTCCTACATGTACCTATATATATGATTAATATACGTAAGAGATATCATTCTCTCTTTTCTCCAAATATATTTCTCATATATATATATATATATATATATATATATATATATATATATATATATATATATATATATATATATATATATATATATATATATATATATATATATATATATATATATATATATATATATATTATAGGACATATTGAGGGGTAAAAACAACAAATTATAAAAAAAATCAATTATAAGTAAGATATTCAACATGCCACATCATCATCAATTACTAACAAACTGTAAACGGGGGTCATTTTATTACGTTTCGTAGTGTAAGGGGGTGTTTGTGACAAATCTTATAGTTCACAGATGCAAACTGTATTTTCCCTCATTTAAAATTTAAAACTATACTAACTTACTAAGTGTACAGTACTCAATTAAAAACCAAAGGACTTTTTCTTATGTGATTACTTAATTTAATATCACAATCGGAGATCTCTAGAAATACATTTTTTTTAAATGAAATTTTAATATACAATTAATTGAGAATAAAAAAAGATGTTGTAAAATTCAAAAAAATTGTTACAAACTTTATCCTTACCTTTAGGTTTTTTTTTTTTTTTTTTTTATTTTTTTTTTTATGTTGAAATTGTATATATGTATTTGATTTAATTTAATTTTTTTTTATATATAAATAAAATACTTTTGCATAAATCCCTCTAACATAGAAGAAAACATGCACCAAAACTCCTTGTGCTACTAAAGCATTGCATGGAATCCCCTCAATACTTAAGGGTGTTAAATTTTAAAGGAATAGGGGATTCCATACAAGATAAAATTAAACATAGAGAGATTCTATGCAATAAAAACAATACAGAGAATTTAGTGCAGGTTTTCCGTAACAAAGGGGTTTTATGCAGTTTAGATATGAACAATGGAAATGTATTTAATCGAATAGAAATGCATGAATGAACGATGCAACTTTGTCCCGCCCCCCAAAATTAGCATTAAAAGCAACTCAAGAGTGACCACTATTTAACACCATCTATTCTCACATTATAACATATACATTTCTAAATCTACCTCATACAGAATGGTTTGCGTGAGAGAAATTGATCCTCTTGTCCGAAAAATCTGCGAATTGCATGACAAAATCTCAAAGCTCGAAAACCTCAGCCCTTCGAAAGAAGTCGACTCTTCTTCACGCAGCTCGTGACCACATGCATCCCGCCGCACCCCATCGGTGTCACCAAACTCTGCACCAAAATCCAACGCATCAGAAACAACCTCATTCTCCTCTGCGGCAAAGCGGAATCTCTCCTCGAGAAACACTACTCAACTATCCTAATATCCCTCGAAAACCCCATAGCCAACCACCTCCACTTATTCCCTTAATACTCCAACTACCTCAAACTCTCCCAACTCGAATTCAACCTCCTCACCCGCCACCTCAACCCGAATTCAAGCCCGAACCGTTTAGCTTTCGTGGGCTCCGGCCCACTCCTTCTCACCTCCATCATCTTAGCCACGTACCACCTCAAATCCGCTATTTTCCACAACTACGACATCGACCGATCCGCAAACTCCGTGGCCGAGAAGCTCGTCAGTTTGAATCCCGACTTGTCAGAAAGGATGGTGTTCCACACGAAAGATATCATGGGCACTAATTCCGATGAGTTGAGGCAGTACGAGGTTGTCTTTCTGGCGGCGCTTGTAGGGATGGAGAGTGACGAGAAGGTGCGCGTGATCGAGCACTTGTCAGTGAATATGGCGGATGGAGCTATTCTAGTGGTGAGGAGCGCAAAGGGTGCCCGTGCTTTTCCTTATCCGGTCATGGGGCCCGATTGTCTACGTGGGTATGAGGTTCTCTCGGTTTACCATGCGACCGATGATGTCATCAATTCGGTTGTTGTTGCAAGAAAGTGTCGGGAATTTAGCGGCGAGAATATTAATCAAGGGTTCGATATACTCTCAGCGAGATGAATATAATATGATTGAAGAGTTGGCTTGTGACCATTATCTTTGCTAAAAGTACGAATAAAAATCGGAGATTCTGATGATCATATCTAAATAATGTGTAAAATAAAAAAAATAAAAAAATAAAATATTGGGCAATTCATTGCCAGAAGCTTGTTAGAATTAGTTGGTATCTAAATGGTGTTTGATATGCCTAATTATTGGGCCAACCCAATGGGCCTACAATTTCTTTACCTACTGGGCTATGAGCCCAATATCGAAGACCAATATCACCGAGGCCCAAACACCTTCAAGTAAGGCTTGGGCCCAACAAAGCAAACCCAACCCAATAAACGACATATAAATAGAGGTTTTACTCATTTTATTAAGGTACGTCCTATTAACTGAGCAATACTACAATACGTATTCTCTGGACTATTTCTATGATCAGCACGTCTGACTTGAGCGTTGGAGGGGTTTCCGCCGGATCAACCCCCGGCGTAGTTCACGTGTGTTCATTTCGCAGGTACCTCAGGATCATCAAGTTGTCAAGCTACTGATCTGCTTTGCTCTCCCAGTTCATTTTCTACACTACCCCAGGTGATCTAAGTAATTAGCATCATCATTTTGGCGCCGTCTGTGGGAACGATGCAAACCAGATCACGTAGCCAACAAGATCCTCCTGAGGCGTCTGCTCGGAGAGAAAATGACACAGCTAACGACCTCCCACCTCGTGGAGGCTCTGGCCTGCCACCTCCTCCACATCCCATGGATCCGCCTCGCGAGGTTCAGGCGATCCCCCTCGGGACCCACCACTCGCCGATCCACCACTCCCTACTCCTCAAATGGTTCAAATAACCGAGGATGCGCTTCAACACATGATAGCAGAAGCTTCAACTCGCGCTGCCACAGAGGCCGTGACCCAATATATCGCCACGATGGGAGCAGATGCTCCCAACGCGATACCAGCACCTGCTCCACATGTGGAGCCCCCTATAGCACCACCGCCATCGACTCCCTGGGGGCTTACATAGCCACCTATGGCACCACCGCCATCGACTCCCTGGGGGCTTACATAGCCACCTATGGCACCACCGCCATCGACTCCCTGGGGGATTACATCTGCCCCCAAAATATTTCGCTCGCCAAGGGTTATCGACTCCCTTTGGGCTTACATCGCCCCCAAAATATTTCGTTCGCCAAGGGTTATCTACTCCCTGGGGGCTTACATATTCCCCCAAAATATTTCGCTCGCCAAGGGTTATCGACTCCCTGGGGCTTACATCGCCCCCAAAATATTTCGTTCGCCAAGGGTTATCGACTCCTTGGAGGCTTACATCTGCCCCCAAAATATTTCGTTCGCCAAGGGTTATCGACTCCCTGGGGGTTCACATCGCCCCCAAAACATTTCATTCGTCATAGCAGGAGCCAACGCTCCTCCTCGTGAGGCCCCACTGGGTCCTCAACATGATCAATTTCTACTTACTTCTCGAACGCTTCAGATAACCGAAGAAGACCTTCAGCGTATGATCACGGAAGATTCAACTCGTGCTGCCACTGAATCAGTGGCACCATATATCGCCAAGGTGGGGCGGCATCTCACCCCAGTGGTTCGTGATCGCCTCATCCTAACTGGGGGGCTATCCCATCCTAAAGTTGGGCATCTCATCTCAAGGGTGGTACATCCACTTACCTTTCAACCCCAAGGGGTTTCACATCCCACCAAGTGTTTCAAAAGGGTCTGACGCGCACGCACGAACCAATGGCACAACCGTGCGCATCAACCTCAGACCATAGGTCTCGAGCGCCTCATCCTACAGTGGGCAGTTATCCCCATCCTAAGGTTGGGCATCACCCTTACCTTTCAACCCTAAGTGGGTTCACATCACTTCTCAAGAAACGAGTATAATCTCCCTACTTAAAAAATAGAACATCCCCAAGGGGGTGCACATCCCATCTCAAGGAACGAGGATAATCTCCCTACTAAAAAAATAGAACATCCCCAAGGGGGTGCATATCCCATCTCAAGGAACGAGGATAATCTCCCTATTCAAAAAATAGAACATCCCCAAGGGGGTGAATATCAGCCAAGCCGCGCGCGCGCGGCTCCATTCAAAAAAAAAAAAAAAAAAAAGGGTACAGGAGGCGCGCGTGCACAGCACGCGCGCGTGGCATAGACGCGCGCGCGTGCACTGCACGCGCGACAGCAAAAAAAAAAAAAAAAGACAGAAGGCGCGCGTGCACTGCACGCGCGCCAGCAGCAAAAAAAGAAAAAAAAAAAAAAGGCGCGCGCCTTCCCATGCACGCGCGCGCGCCTCCCAAGGCAACCTTGGAGCGCGCGCTCCCATTTAATTGGGCACAACTTTTACTACACTCCACCAAATTGAGCGTAGATTTCACCCCGCTTCACCAAATCGCGCGAGAATTTCAACGCGCTCAACCAAATTGCGCGAGCTCTCCCGCACGCCTCACCATAACGCGCACGCTCTCACACGGATAAATACAAATTATTATTTCTCCACACCACGCCAGCAATTAACGGTACACCACAACACCGATCTACATTCGACACGATCCGGTACTCTTTTCAACGTGGCTCCCACATCCTCTCGAGAGTGGGGGGCTTGCGAGACAACTCCCACGAGGAGCCAACTCGCTCAATAATACAACCCGCAGCGAGACAACTGTTAGAGTAGGTGACCAACAAGCCAACATGTGGCTGTGGTCTTTCGTATTTATTATTGTAATAAACGAACCTTTATTCGTATTAATGATAAAACACCTTGGCATTCTATATCTTTGTCCCTTTGTCACAAGCATAGATATAGTCCTTACAGTTATTACAAGTACTAGTAATTGATCGTTAGGATCGTGAGATATTTACTTAAGTATTATAACTGTTAAACGTGTTCCTAGTCGAAGGGTTACGCCACTAATGAGGATATCGGCCTTTCCCATTAAGACTAGCACTTAGTGTATGTGTACTGCATCTCATCAGTAAACGGTATTGTGATATCGGCATGCATAAGTGGGTGCTCGTAAGTAGACGAGTTCACTGAACTCCCTCACCCTAGAAATCTCTAAGTGGTTCCCAATAATCGAGTAGAGATATCTATGGTATAATTGTACACCATTAGTCCTTATGACCTAGACATCACCGTGACTTCACTAGAGGACCAGCTGTATCGTGACCTGTCCCTGAGTTCCACCGAGGACCATCCCAAGGGCCAGTGTTCGTGCAGTCCGAAATCTAGTGAGAGGTCTGTGCATTGTAGTCGGGGATTCGATCGCTAGAATAGTCTTGGATGTCCTGTGTGTTCTGAAAGTTTGTAATCATTCTAAGTCTCTGGCCAGAGCTGACTAAGTGATGATTAGAGAATTCGATTCTCTAAGTCATGCACGTGTCGATTACAACACTTGGAACGATCGCACCGTCATCGAACATATAAAGAGGTCTCGATGAACCAATGCCTCTAGTTCGATCAGGACATATGCATCGAAGGGACCGTACTGTACGTTAACTATATCTGAAGGTTCTTGCAGGCACTTCATTTGTATCTAGGGAATCATGACGCGTAGTTGCTAGACGCCAATCTTGATTCGTTGGGTGATTAAGGTGAAACGAGCTTCATCTTAATCGTAACTCTAAGGGACGAGTTTTGACCACAAAGAGTTGTGGGCCCACGGCTAGCTTACACCTGAACCATCGAGGGTCACACTGCTCGTGCACATGAGATCTTTGAATAAACGGTCAGAGATAAAATAGTTTATCTTTGCATAATTGGAAGTCAATGCGATTGAGTCCAACATTCGTAATTTGGAATTACGAATGAGAATAAGAAAAGGAAAAGAATAGGCGAGCGTTGTAGTGGACTTTCTAAATCGGGAAGTTTCCAAATTTAGAAAGTGCACTGAACTAGGGTTTCCACTTTTAGAAAGTTGGAAAATGAGAATTGACACTCGTAATGACGAGGACTTTATAATGATTCCGAAAATGTAATCGTTGCAATTTTTCGGTCATTGGATTGAGAGAAACGAGCGAGTAAAAGTACTAGCGAACTTAAGCTCTTGGGCCCGGTCCAACTTAAGCCCGCTAGGGTTTTATGCAAGACACTATAAATACAAGATTTATAGGTCCTGCACACACAAGTGAAAACCCTAACCCTAGCAGCCGTTACCTCTCTCTCTCTCGCCCTCTCTCCCGCGGCCGTCACCGGCGCCGTCGCTGGAACTTCACCGGAATCGGCCGTTCATCGGTCGATCGCTTCGGTAGTTTCTTTCCTTCTCTTTTTCTTCCGTTTTTCTAACTATTACGTGTCTAGTGCCACGTGTTTAGTAGATCAAAGTATACGAGGTGAAATCCGAGAGGAGGAAGATCGAAGATCGAAGAATCGAGGAGCAGCGCACAAGCCGAAGCCGCACGCTACCCCACGCGCCGCCCCGGAAGACCGCGCGTGAGATTCACGCGCCGCCGTGGCCGTCTTGCCGCTGCTGCCGCTGCACCGCTGCTGCCCCGGATTGTACGGATTGGTTTCCGTAGCAATCTCGACTTGCTTAGCGTTCCTACCTCACGCTTCAAGAGGTAAACACACGAACTCAATGTTCTTGATTCGTTTACGTTTAAACACTATATATTCATGTTTGCTTTCGTATGATTTTATGTGATTATGTGTAATCGTGTTAATCATTGCGAGCATGTTATTTGGTTTAAACGCGAGCATGTTAATTGATTTAAATTCGGTTAAATAAATTAGCATGTATGTTGTTATTTAATTTCGCTGGAAGCGCAAAGGTACGCAATTAATTGATTTATATTATCGGGCATGTGCTTATGTGATTTAAAACTCGTTTAATTCGCATAAAATTTTTTGTTTTCCACTACGTATGCGTGCCCGAAACCCAACAACAACTCCCACGAGGAGACAACTCGCTCGGTCCTACAACCCCTTACAAAGCAACTCCCACGAGGAGTTAACCCCCTCTAGTCTCAAAACTACAGCGAGATAACTCCCACGAGGAGTCCACTCGCTCAACCCTACAACCCGTTGCGAGGCAACTCCCACGAGGAGCCAACTCCCTCAGGTCTACGAAACCATATCGAGATACCTTCCACGTGGAGACCACTCGATCCGTCCTATAGCCCGTTGTGGGACAACTCCCACGAGGAGCTAACCCCCTCTAGTCTCAAAACTACAGCGAGATAACTCCCACGAAGAGTCCACTTGCTCTATTCCACAACCCGTTGCGAGACAACTCCCACGAGGAGCCACCTCGCTCGGCACTACAAATCCGTTGCAAGGCAACTCCCACGAAGAGCTACCTCGCTCGGTAATAGGACTCGCCGCGAAACAACTCCCACGAGGAGACAACTCGCTCAGAGCGACCTCGATACGCAAGCTCCTCAGTCGCGCGTCATCCAATGCTTCTACAACTTCGTTGCGAGACAACTCCCATGAGGAGACAACTCGCCCGAAATTCAATATATAATCGCAAGCTCAAGATAGCACGATTACGACCCTAGAAACACTTAGAAATATTATGGGAATCTATATAGCCTGGCCAGCTTGATTACTCAAATTCATCTACTTGTTTTCGATGGGTCCTTCATTAAAACGTGGCCACGGTCCAAACATACTTACGACCCACGAGGTCTAACAAAGGGCACGATCCCCATATAAAAATCTTGAGAGCCTGATCCCCTCCTCAAGTACATCACGCAGAAGGTTATATGTAAACACATACAAGCAACGCGTCAAAACATTGAAAATGTCGAAAAATAACAACTCCCACGAGGAGAATACTAGCTCCGTGCTACTACATTATCGTGAGACAACTTTCACGAGGACGTAACTCGATCAACTCGATTACCCCAGAGACAACTCCCACGAGGAGATTACTTGATCCGTGCTACTACATTATCGCGAGACAACTCCCACGAGGCGATAACTCGATCAACACTATTACCCCGCGACAAGACAACTCCGACGAGGAGATAATTCGCTACTACATCGTCGCGGGACAAAACCGACGACTCAATTAACTTATATCGCGACAACTTTGTCGCGCTATGCGCCAACGCGCATTCACACCCCTCCGACACACGCTCCAACGCGTTTTCGCATACCATTAGGCCATACGCCAACGATCGACTTCTACAATTTTTACTCTCGACACGATCTGAGACCCATCACAACATGGCCCCCACATCGACTCGAGAGTGGGGGGCTTAATGATATGCCTGATTGGGCCAACCCAATGGGCCTACAATTTCTTTACCTACTGGGCTACGAGCCCAATATCGAAGACCAATATCACCGAGGCCCAAACACCTTCAAGTAAGGCTTGGGCCCAACAAAGCAAACCCAACCCAATAAACGACATATAAATAGAGGTTTTACTCATTTTATTAAGGTACGTCCCATTAACTGAGCAATACTACAATACGTATTCTCTGGACTATTTCTATGATCAGCACGTCTGACTTGAGCGTCGGAGGGGTTTTCGCCGGATCAACCCCCGGCGTAGTTCACGTGTGTTCATTTCGCAGGTACCTCAGGATCATCAAGTTGTCAAGCTACTGATCTGCTTTGCTCTCCCAGTTCGTTTTCTACACTACCCCAGGTGATCTAAGTAATTAGCATCATCAGTGTTGTATTTTTTTCTTTTAATTTTTATTGTTTTGCTTTACTTTCTAAATCATGTTGTGTTTCGGTATGCATTTGGTTTATGCATGTCTTATTACTTATGCTACATGAATTTGTCTGTGATTCATTCTTCCTTGCTCCGAGAAATTTGTTTACCGAACTGAATATACAATTTGGTTCGGTAAATAACTGAATTACATAAATTTTATGTAAATATATTTAAAAGGAGGGGTGACTATAATTATACAAACATGAGGGTACCTGAAATTCCTTCAGCAATTTCGGATAAACGTACCCATAAGTGCTATAATTTGTTTTTTCAAACTTTTGAGTATATTTACCTGACTGAAGGAGGAGTTCTCGGTTAATGTACTCAAAATTCGATATTTTATGCGAGAAAAAAAAAAGAACTAAAAATATCAAAATATTAGGTGGACCTACAAAAACTAATTAGTGTTACGAAATGCACATATACCTCGCTAATTAGGCTATCTCCAACAGTGGTTTAAAACACGATTGTCTACATCGATAATATAAGAGGTGAATCGTGTTGTACAACACCACTTATAACCTCACACTTAAACAAAATTGTTTATATTTTACACGATTATCATATTTTATTTATTTTACAAAAATTTAGTTTTAAATTAGATTTTTTAACAACTATATTTCAACAAGCTAACTCAAACGACCATATTGTAACGACCATTTAACAAAAATATTCAAAATAATAGTATTATTAATAAAAAAAATAATATTTTAAAAGGCTAAATTCCAAAAACTTATAAATTCCAAACAATTTCAAACACACATATATATATATATATATATATATATATATATATATATATATATATATATATATATATATATATATATATATATATATATATATATATAGACACACACACCCAATTTGTTAAATTGTAACTTTGGTTTCTCAAATTTGAGAAATGAAAGTTCAAATTAAACAAGTTTTGCATTTTCCCGTTTTGTCTATTTTTTGGCCAAGAAAAGACAATCCTAAGTTTTGTCGACATCTCGGAGTTTGCATAACGTACAAGAAAGTGCAGTTTTATTTTATTTATTTTATTTTTTTGAGTAAATTCAAGTCCATTACAAGGGGAAGTAGGGGAGGGGGGACTCGAACCCTAAACCGTTACCCTATTGGTAAAGGCTAGGTACCAAGTCTCCTAATGAGGGTTGGTAGAGAAAGTGCAATTTTATTCGAAGAGATAATTATTTATTTATAAAACAAGGCCTACTTTGTTGCGGCAGTTATATCCACACATATCTTCCAATAATTCTTTTGTTTTTAGCTGTGAGAGTGAAATGAGATTTCTCTACATTTTGGAGAAAGACCCAAAAGGTAACCATCACATATTCAGTCATCTTTCAATTAGCTAAAAAGACTGTTTTCATGCCCGTTTTCGTAGTTACCACTTACCACTAATTTAACAGCAGATATTGAATATACAAACTCATTTGTTTACGTCATTATTAAGATTTAAGTTTTGATGCTTCACCTTGAGGTTCCCATGAAAGAAAATTGTAGACACAACTGAATTGACGAAGAAATATTAAAAAAAAAATGACATGGATGGTTATGTTTATAGTTTTATTGCAAAAACGTCCTAGTGTAATCTCTAATTGCGGGGGAAACCCGTGTTAAAAAAACTGACAAGGACCCCTCTATGAGGTATAGTCAAAGGCGAAAAAGCCGTGACAGCTTATCGCGTGTTGCACACTCGAATTTTGCAACTGGGAACGTATTCTTTGACATAAAAGGATTGAATTGTGCTTTATCACAAATTTTTAAAAAAAAAAACGATCCATCTCCAAATATATTATATGCCCCAAAGTGAAGTTTTTAAAATTTTGACTCAAGTCCCTTGCATCTTCAGAAAAACCCTCTCCTACATCACACCCAAAACCACCGGATCGTGGGCAACTCAAAAAACTCTGAACTCGCTGCTCAACTCTCTTACCACCACGGCTCCGCCGCACACCTCACCACCTCCCCTACCGTCTACGACCACTCTCCTTCCACCATGTCCCCGTCGATCCCACCAAAACACTCGCCCCCTTTCCTCCGTTCCATCTCTCCTGAGGAACGTTGTTGGTGATTTTCCACATATGCAAGTGCACGTATCGTCGTTAACAAGTAGTAAAGTGGCCCCGTGAGAGTCGGGATATCATACCCATGGGGAAAAAAATATTTTCTACTTCTAAATATCTAAACTGTCACTATTTATCTTTATCCAAGCAATAAAATTGATTTTTCGGATTACTAATCCTAAAATTTAACCGTATAAAATAATTAAATAATAAAACTCAAATAATGTGGGATTTGATCAAATTGGGAAAATCTTATGATCTCGTCTTTCCCCCATATCTGTACTTGTTGGAATGAAAACCTCGAATCATCAAAGCTAATGAATTAATTTATTAACCAATAGTACAAGATTAATTATAAACACCATTCACAATATATTATAATCCTAACATGCATAACCAATCTACGATATCAATCCTCATTAAGAGAGTTGGGACTAGCATTACCAATATAGTAAAAGTATAGGGTTCGAGACTCCCCCTCCCCTACTTACTCTTGTAATGGACTTGAATTTACTCAAAAAAGGAAAAAAAAAAAAAAAAATAAACAAAACAAAACAAAACCAATCTATGATACATCTATGCAAATCGATTAAAACATGCAGCATAAAGCATAAAGAATAAATATAAATTCCGATTGCAGTTACTCAAGGAATAAATATATATTTTTATCATAAATTCATGCCAAGAACACCAACTAAATGTATATTTATATCCTATACTCATGCCAGGAACACCAATTAATTAGATGAAATTAACTCGAGAGCTCTTCTACCCACATTTATAAATAATTAAAGCAATTGGTCAATCACTTCAATAAAACAATATCACAAATTGATCAAGTTCATGAATAAATTAATCCCAATGTGAATAAATAAATAATTCATAAAACTTGAATGATAGATAAACTTTATCAAACAAATCCCACGTAGGGTTCTAACGAAATTCGAGATTATGAGTTTAACTACTCATGTTGTTCAAAGAAAATAAAAATGATAAAGATAAATGGTTTCAGGAAAAAAAACAAAAAAAAAAAAAGAAAAAGAAAAAGGAATAAAAGAGGAACTATGATGAAGAATCGTTAAATATTTCTCGTTGTTTTCCATGCTCATAAAGTTTCATAGTTTTCTGAGTAGAACTGAAACATAAAGCCTATTTTGAAAGTTCAAATCATAACATATAATTATGAATCCGAAAAGCGTTACACGCAGTGGCGAATCCAGGATTTTTGCCAAAAAAAAAGGGATGAGGAATCGAATCTGAGACCTATTAATGGATGAAGAATATCTTTACCACCTCAACCAATAGCCTTTTATGCGAACTTATGTATAACATTACTATTTGTTTAAAATCAAGGGTGTGCAACTGCACACCCTAGTACATAACCAGATCCGCCACTGGTTACACGCACAGCAGTTAGACCGATATCGATACTCTTAATTAAGAAGTAGGTTGAATAGTATTGAGTGTACATTTTACACTCAATTTATAATTTCTTACGAGATTTTTTGTGGAATTTTATCGATATAATGGTGCTTATGTTTATGTTTATATATATATATATATATATATATATATATATATATATATATATATATATATATATATATATATATATATATATAGTGATTGATTTATCGTATTTTAGGTACAATCTGAAGATTTGGGAGTTTCGAGGATGAAACGAGCAAAAATGGGTCAAAACCGAGCAATAAAGAAACAAAACATGTCGGAGGCTCATAATTGGCTTGAGCCAGCCGTGTGAGATTTGACCTATTTCTGACATGGCCGTGAAAAATGCTGAATTTAGCAGAAAGCTTCAAAATCTGAGACGGGAGTGTGAGATTTGTACTGATTCTCACGTGGCCGAACATGCGAAAGAGCAGTTTTAGAGTTTTAATTTCACAAGGAAACCCAGATTTTCTACCAAGTTGGACCACCTATTTAAATGCAAATACAACCACGAATTAGACACTTCATTACACAATGTAGGATTTTGTTGGAACCTTGTGTGGTGATTTTGTACTTATTTTACTAATATTAAGCAAGTTTAATTCCCTAATTATTTCTTCTTTCTAATCTATTTAGTGCATGAATCTGGCCAATTTATGTTGCTATGTGTTATTGTTAAAATTGAGTCGACAGATCGTTTTAATAATTAGAACATGGAAAGAAGAGTCTTCGAGTAGTTTCCACCGGATTAGTGTATTAATTGTATATGGTGTCGTAGACTACAGATACCACCTTAGGTAGCCGTTTGCGAGACTTGTTAGTTACTGTTTTGTTGATAATTGGTTTGCATAGATATATAGTGAGCTGTTATGAATAATAGACTTATAATACAGGAGACAGCGGGTTGAAAGTAACTGAGCGTCTCGGGTTAATTATCAGAAGTTTAATTTGCATAATAGATGTTTAATTGGATGAAGAATTATTGCACAGGGGGAAGATAAAATTCTAGGTATTTTTAATTGATATTTTCATGTGTTTATTTGCTTTCGTATTTAGTTTAATATTTTGGATCGTAAAATCTTGACAAACTTGCATATGTTGGATTAAAATCATGGGTCCATTTGATATACACCCCTCATATGGAAAATATATAGGGATAGGTCCACCCCTAAAAATCTTCCTTTGAGATAACCCCCTAGAGAGGCAAAAGTACAATTGAGCCCTTATTTGTAATTTTCGCCCAACTGCATTCAGCATTTTCACCTACTGCATTTATCATTTTGGACCTGCATTTCGTATTTTATACTGCATATATCATCATTTTTATTTTT
This sequence comes from Erythranthe guttata, assembly GCF_056151865.1. Taxonomy (NCBI): domain Eukaryota; kingdom Viridiplantae; phylum Streptophyta; class Magnoliopsida; order Lamiales; family Phrymaceae; genus Erythranthe; species Erythranthe guttata. The sequence goes on along the minus strand of NC_142546.1, from coordinate 9,693,966 downwards.
AATTATTTTTTTATTATTGTATATATATTATACTTTTTTTATTATCATTGTATTTTTTTATAAAATATTTTTTTTAATATTTTGATTTTTTTTAATTTTTCAATTTTTTTAATTTTTTCGATTTTGTTAATTTTTTTTAATTTTTTAATTTTTTTTAATTTTTAATTTTGATTTTTTTTTTTTTTAATTCAAATTTTGGTAAAATTACTGAACTGAAAGTATACTACACATGACTACAGTTTGCTACAAGTTCAATAGTCCTGTATAGTTAGTTATATGTAGAGATGTACTGTCTTTTTACCCCAAAATTCATATACACCAACAAAAAAATTCACAATTTATCTTGATATTATAAATCAACTAACAAACAAAAAATGAAAAAATACAATCACATGCATATATATTCTTCAAACATGAACAAGTATTACTGTACATTAAAAACCTATAGCATACATATAACTGTATGTTACTACAAGTGACTATAGTTATTTACAAATTCTATAGTTATATATAATGACATAAAGTCTCGATTACTGTAGCATGAATCCAACTTCACAAAGGCACTTCATCGAATCTTATTCTCTGCATGTCATAAAATTATAATAATAGTAAAACCTGCGACAAAAAAACACGAGTTAAATTGCAAAATGGAACATGCGAGTTAGATTACATGAAAAATACAAAAAAACATGATTTTTTTTTGTTGATAAATTTACTGAACTGAAATCGACTACAAATGACTATAGTATACTACAAGTCCTATAGTCATTTATATGTAGCCATGACTATACGTGACTACATATGACTGACTATATATGACTGTATATGACTAAATATAACTGTATATTTACCTGACTCAAATCACCCATGTAAGTAACCACTACTGGTTAAATTTCTATTACAGACAAACAAAGCTCTCACACATTAGGCATTTCAAATCATCTTCAAATAAATACAAAAAATAAATTACATATGATTTATAATAAAAAAATCAAATTACATGAAAAATACAAAAAAAAAACATGATTTTTTTTTTGTTGATAAATTTACTGAACTAAAATCAACTACAAATGACTATATTATACTACAAGTCATATATATAGTCATGTATAGTTACATGTAGTCATGACTATACATGACTACATGTGACTGACTATATATGACTGTATATGACTAAATATAACTCTATATTCACCTGATTCAAATCACCCATGTAAGTAACCACTATTGGTTAAATTTTCATTACAGACAAACAAAGCTCTCACACTTTAGGCATTTTGAATCATCTTCAAATAAATACAAAAAACAAATTACATATGATTTATAATAAAAAAATCAAATTAATCCAAAGAAAAATATTTTAATATTAATTGTCACAGATCTTAAAAAACATAGTAGATCTGGTTTTTTTTTTTTTTTTTTATATATAAATGAAGTAAATATATACAATCGAACACCACCAATTCCAGATCTGAAATTCACCATTAAATCTGACTACACATCACAATTTAAATTTTTTGAATTCAGTTGGTTTTTATAAAAAAAAATTAAAAAAATTAGGTGAAATAGTGATAAGAATTCATACCTTAAAAAAATAAATTAAAAATGGTGTGGCATTCATAAATTAAAAAGTGAAGTGAATGGTTTAGTACCGAGTTCAAAGCGGTGGGAGGAGCAACGACGACCGGCACAAGGCCATGGCGGCGCAAGGCTTTGGTGGCAAAGCAGCGGAGCAGGTGCGGAGCAGCGGAGCACGGCGGAGCAGCGGAAAACGACGGAGCACGACGGAGCAGCGGAAAACGACGGAGCTCGGCGGAGCGACGGAGCGGCGGAGCAACGGAGAAGGCGGTGCGACGGAGAAGGCGGGGAAGTGAAGAAACGGAGAAGCGGAGAAGGCGGGGAAGCGGAGCGAAGAGAGAGAAGAGAACAAAAATTTTGAAAGAGAGAGAAGAGAGAAAACGTTGGAAGAGGGAGAGAGAAGAGAAAGCGGCTGGGAGAATGAAGAGAGAAATTAACGTGAGTTGGTGAGGGTTAGGGTTTTAAATTGTAACTAAAAGGTCAAAACTGGAATTTCAATTTGTCTAGGGGGTCTATCAAATTAAGATTAGAATTTGAGTTTTTAACTAGGAAAGAAACATTCATAGGACCTATCCCTAGATATTTTCAAAACTAGGGGGTTATCCCTCATTTCCCCTAAAATCATTGTTGCTAGAAATTAGTACTTAGGATTAGATAATTTAAGTATTCCCTGTGGGATCGACATCCGACTCTACAGAGTCCTATTCACTCAACATCTCTGCGCCCGAACGTCTATATCAATTCTTTTTGGTTTACATTTACAATATTACAACTAAAAAAAGTTTACATTATGCTACTCGACTGTCCCTTGCAAATCATTAAGTTCTTTTCCTTTACTTTCACTTTCCATTTGAATTACATGTGCTATTTTCTCATTCTATTTACATGTGCTATTTTCTCATTCTATTTGTTCCTATCAAGAATTAGAATTCCCCTATACTATATAGGATTCGAGTTCTTTTCAATGCTGTCTTTGTCTAACCTCCGTGGTTCTTTTTAAACTTCCTTTCACTTTTACTACTTGTTTGTGATTCGTGCACTTGCGTGTTAGTATTTATACCAACAAATTGCAAAGCAACATAATTAGATTAAGAAATAAGAACAACAAGATCCACATTGAACTATTCTTCGATTCACAAACTCGACTTCAACCTTATGCATGGGGTTCCAAATTAAGTATACCTACAAACATACAACACCTATATGAATCATTGAGGTCTACATGAGAACCATGAAGTATAGCAAATATACATAGCATTTAATCTAACCTGATTAATTTCTTCAACTTGAAAATTCTCGAAACCTTTAAACCAACGAGGAAGTTGTAAACCACATCACTATGTGAAACTTCATAAGAAAAAAATTGCGATAACTGAATGGGGTAGTGGTTATGATAATTGATCATAGATTTAGATTTAGAGAAAATAAAATTTTTTTTACCTTCTCATTCTATGATGGATTCACCGGTTTGTTGGTGAACATCAAAAACAGACGTGATTACATCTCATCTGCGCTTTTTTGTTTTAAAATAAAGTTTTGTTGAGATGGGAATGAATATATAAGCGATGGATGGTAGTTTTACGAATGCATTGGTTACTTATAAAATACTATTGACTATAGTGTTTACAATTTCATTACCTAGACCTTACCTCTGATAGATCATGAACCAGTGAGTTGGCTATTGATCTTTTGGTGCCGTGAGAAGGTGAATTTTTCGAATCAACAATATTTCGATTCAAACAATCGGTACAAATTAAAATCAATATGCTTAAAGAATGAAATAAAAGAAGATAAGGATGTATATCAATCAATAAAACATTGTGACGAAAAATTGCTAATTTCCATGAATTAGACCAATTCACAACAACTATTAATTCAAAAACAAAAAAAAAAAAAAAAAAAAAAAAAGAGAAAAGAAACAAATAAAAATCTTGAAGAAGATGAATCAAACTGATTTATGTATTAAAAGACAGAATCCAAATGGCATAACGTTGGACCTCCGGTCATAATCCCTTTCGTCGCGTTCGGCAAGAAATCGACCGTCATATTGTTGCACGTAACGTCTAGCCTATGATCATGATGGTACATAACCTGTAACCTCACCTTGAAATCCAACCGAGGTAGATTAGTAGTGTAATTATGCAACAATGTATTTACAGTTGCATTAAATAAAACAGGGACTAAATCCCGATATTTCCCGGCTTTAAAAACAGTTCCGGTCCAATTCTGCGTCACGCACATAAAAAAAACACTGATTTCTCTGATCTCTTGGTTTGTATAATCCAACATGCTCTCTGAGTCGTCAATCGAAAACCCTAAATTCCACTCCGATGCAGTTATTACGACAGCATGGGAAGAATCATTGGATCCGAGGTTGTCGAATAAAGAAACCGAAACGGATTCCACGTTGAATTTGGGATATTCGCTCTTCATGTTTGAGATTAGGAGAAAAAGTAATATAAGAATATTAAAGCCAAGTAACCCGCAACAGATTTCAACCCCTAAATCATTGTCGGTGGGCGAGCAACAGCGCCGCCGTTCAGGAGCTGGTGGCTGTATTTCAGCGGCGGCGGCGGCGGGGTGGACTTTTGCCGCCGAGGGCAGACCGAAGCGTACTCCGTAGGGTTTTGGTTGACTCATCGTAGCAGCGTAGGGGTTTGTTTGTTTTGTTTACGACAAAACTTGGCAGCGTAAGTTTGTGTCAGTATATATATAAGGAATTTAGATTTACGAATCGTAACGAATATACGATTAGGAAAATAGTATCCCTATCCATTCCCACTTATTATTTCGAATCATATCAAAATAATTTTTATTTATACAAAAAATTTCGATTTAATTTTTTGGACTTTAAGTTGGACAAATAGCTTACGTCGTTGATAGAGAAATATTTAATGGGGTAATTTGCTATAGGTCCTTCTGTAGTAGATTTTTGTGTATAAATCCAACCAATAAATTTCTATTTTTATTAAGTTTATTGTTTTTTGTCAAAAATACCCCTAACAATATATGGGAAAAAAAACCCAAAATAAAAGCCTATTTTTATAAAACTTTTTAGTTCTGATTTATATTCAAAAGATCCGTAATCAACTCTTCCGCAAAATCCCCATAATCCCAAAACCCCCGAAATTTTCAATTCTCTCCCAAAAAACCACCGCAATCTACTAACGCTCCCGGAATTCGCTGCAAATTGCGAACCCTAGCTACGAATTTAACCCATAAACCGTCTGTTGTTTGCGAACCCAAAAACTGTTTGTTGTTTGCTAACCCAGAAATCGTTTAATGTTGCTTTAATTTTCGTTCTTTATTTGGTGTTAAAGAGGATTGTATCTACGTTTTGATGTTCGATTTTTCAATTGCCTCATAACACCAACAACGAAGGACCTCAATAGCAAAAAAATGGTGCAAAAGCATAAAAGGCTTGGTGAGTATTTTTGCATTTATACCAGATATTTTACAAGAAACAATGTTATAGGTTTTTTCAGTGTTTTTTGTTTTGTTTTTCCGATGTTTTTGAGGTCTGAATGTTGAGTTCTTGTGTTGAAACGTATTATTTATGATAATTGGGTTTGTAGATTATTGTAGTATGTAACGTTTAGGAAGTAATGCTAGTTGTTCTGTAATTCGATACAGATTCGTAACTACAGTTTGCACTTTGTATTTCTTGATTGTAATTGAAGTTGTTATTTGTTGTTTGTAAATGGCAGTTTATGTTTGCATTTGATTTGCTTGTGTGATGCATTTTGTTTGCTATTAGTTTGGTCTGAAATTTATTGTATCAAACATGAGATGGACATTTTAGAAAAAAATCTCTTCATTTTGTTACCTGTAAAGCAAAAAGTACTTGTTTGCAACTTCAATTTGCACTTTGCAAGTATTTGTAAGGCCAATTCTTGTTTGCACGGGTCATGTTCTTGTGTTATGCATTATATTGATGTCGTTTTGGTATGCATTTTTTTGTAGTCCTTATACTATGGGCATTTACATTAATTTTTTTTGTTGTTTCTACATGTTCGTAAGAAGTACATGTTTTCAGTTTGCACTTTGCAGTTATTGTTTTGAAATTGCAGTTATTGTTTAATGTTTGCAATGACATTTCTTGTTTGATATTCAATTTTATGTTTGCAATTGATAAATTGTTGTTGAAGTTTGCAATTTATTGTATGTAATTTATTATATTCAATTGTTGTTCTAATTATTTTTCTTTTATTGTGCATTCAACAGTCACATCAAAAAAAAGGAACATGTCACAAAATTGTTGTTTAACATCATCCAAAAAAAGGAACACGTCATTATTTTTATGATGTTGTTTTTCTTGATGTTCTTATGATATTCATGTTGCTTTTGTTTGTATTATGGATTTTGTGGGTATTCATTTGGTCTGCATTTTATTGTAGCATGCACTATTATTGAAGTTTGAATAGTTTATGCATTTTTGCTAGTTGTTTTGTTATTGTTCCTTGCATTTTGTTTGCTACGTAGTAAACTATTTTTTTTTTGGCAATGTGGTTTGAGAGTTGCATTTAGTGTTGCTTATTTGTACCGCATTGCATTTTGCATTCTAAATTTGCAAATTGATGTATACTTGTTTTTAAGTTAACTTGGTGTGTTGTATTTGTTCATTCAACAGTCACTTCGAAAGGAGAGGATAGGGAAGTAAATAAGTCGTCTTCAAAAAGGAAAACCAAGATTGAATCAACTCGAGGTTGCATACCAGCAGCCATCGAATAAAATTGTAGAAGAAGTGACAAAACATAGAGAATTTGAAACAAAAATATTAATCAAATCATTTTTTGGTTAATTACACCATTACAATTTTCAATTTGTTGTTTTTAGATTGTTGTTTCACATTGTACAATTATTTTACAATTTAACTTTCAGTTAGAACTTGTAATTTGCAATTTTCTATTTTATGTTGTAAATTTATTTGTTGTTCAATTTTTGTTTTTGTTAATGTTTGTAGAAGTAAAACCTGTTAAAAAATGCAATGTCGTCTAATACATATGAAATGAGAATTAAAATCCAAAATATATGATCACAAGAAAGTTATGATTGAAGATTGCGAATAAGATACTTTTGGAAACAAAATTAAAGATTTTTTTTACAAGAAATGAAGAATATTTTTTTACAATAGTTAGAGAGAGAGAGAGAGAGAGAGAGAGAGAGAGAGAGAGAGAGAGATAAGAGTATGACGCGTGGGGAGAGAGAAAGGAGGGATGACCGTGTGAGAGAGGAGAAAGAGAGAGATGGGGGAGTGATTTGTGAGATTTGTTCCCTCAATTTCCAAAATAACTATTTATATATAAATATTAATTGAGGGTATTTGTGTCTATATACTAATAATTTATTTTAATTTCTATTAATTTTATTGATCTAGGACATATGTCTATATTCATCTAATAGAATGGATCTCTATCTATATAAGTCCATAATAAGGGGTGTCTAGCTAATTTCCCTATATCTAATACTAATTTAGAACAACTAAGGTACATATTTAGTTGATATTTCGTTAATTGTCCAAAAAATTTAAGGCACTTTACAAATAAGTCCAACAATGGGTACTTATTCATAAAGGGGTCAAGACAATAATTTTTTTTACAAAAAAATCCACACATGGTCCAGAGGTTTGTAAAAGACTAAAATAGCCCGTCACACTTTAATATGCTCCAATTTCATCCTTTAAATTTAATATAACCTCAATTTGACCCCAAATTTCACAAATTATTCAATTTTGACCCAAAACACAATTTTACGGACAATTTCGTCCGTCACCGCCGTTGAACGTCAGTCTCCAGCGTTGACTTTTTCTTTTTTTTTTTTTCTTCCTGGTTTTTCTGTCACCGGTTTCTGGCGTTGACTAGAAAAAAAATTCGAAAAAGTCAACACCAGAAATCGGCGGCCGAAAAAAAAAATTCAAAAAGTCAACGCCGGAAATTGGCGGCAAAAAAGTAATCTCTCAATTTTTTTTAAAAAAAGTCAAAATTGGATATTTGTAGTCAAAATTGATTAAATTGGGGTTACAATTAAGAATTAAGGGTAATTTTGTCATATACATTAATTTTTCCTTTATTTATAATACATATTAAATGGATATGCTTATTGGCGAAAGAGATATAGCCCCTGAACCTAGAATAATAAAGATGATTGGTCAGGGGCTTATGCACAGACATCCCAAAATTTAAATCCAACGCAAAATAAATTTAAGAAGAAAGGTGATAAGGATGTACGGATCCTTGATGCTGGTATCTAGCCCCCTATGCACATTAATTAGATGAAAGTCGAATTAGGGATGATTTAGGTTTGATCAAGCATGTATCTCTAACACGGAAAGAGCCGACACACGATGAAGAGGCGTTGTCACCACATGCAACGCAATTACCTCTGACTGTCATGAATGAAACAGACCTGGGGATCATCAATCTAATGACCAAGGTAGAATTGCTCAAGCAGATAGAGAAGACCGAACACCAAGAGCACATAATCGGCGAACTCACAACTTCTCTACAAGAAAGACCACCAGATGCAAAAAGTGAAGAATCAGAAGATCAACTTGACAGAAATGCCGCCATCGTCGAGTTTATTGAAAATATTTAACCCACGTGCAGCTGTACCCAATGTAATATTAAGGATTGATGACATGACAAACGTCTCATGCTATTGTCCTAGTTCCTTTTTTTTTAGCTCTAAAACAAAAGTGGTACAACTTAGTTTCTAAGTGTAACAAAATATTATAGTTTGCGACTTATTATATATCGTTTTATATTGTTTCGATCAATTATATTTGTTACCATAATTCAACTCCAATTTCATGATTTACACCACAATTTCATAAATTAACTTTTCAACAATTACTTTTTGGGATAGTAATATTAGTAATACTAGTTAGTACCACGTGCAATGCACGTGATTCTTGCTATTTTAGTCAATGATTTATACTATTTAAGATTTAATTGATAAAAATTGCACATTATTAATTGCTTTACAAATTAAAAAAAAAAAAGTTATGTATGATGAATTTTATGTAAAATAAGTTGCTAATTATTGTGTAATATGAATGATCAAATAAAATATTGTAACAAAATTCAATAAAATATTAAATGTTTAGCCACTAATATAATCTTTGTATGGGTTCTTGTCCACGTTTATAGTTAGAATGATCTTGTTTTTCTTAACTCTTATGTATACGATAGAAAATTTCTAGATATGAATAAATTAATAAGTTTAAATAACAAAAAAAAAGAAGAAAAAAAGAAAAAAAATATAATTAAAAAAAACAAACGTGAAAAAAAAATTCAAAGTTGGACGTGTTTAGTGTGGAGGAAAAAAAACAATAAAAAAAGAAAAACAAAATAATTAAAAAAACGTGTCCTATAAAAAAAAGAGTAAATTTAGTGCTGGAAAAGAAAAAAAAAAAGAAAAAAGAAAAAGGAAAATATTTTTTTAAAACAAACGAAAGAAAAACGTAAAAAAAATTGATTGTGTTTAGTGGGGAAGGGAAATAAAAAGAAGAAGAAAAAAAAGAAAAAAAAAATAATTAAAAAAAAAAGAATCGAAATGCGTTCTATAAAAAAAGGAAGAAAAAACAAATAATTTTGAATGTGCTATAAAAAAGAAGAAAATGAAGGAAACAAATATTTCCCAAAAATATTTAAAAATACTCATTTTAGGGTTTCGGGACAAACCTTTCTTTTATATATAAAGATAAAGATTTAATTATAATATGTTTAAATTTTCTTTAATGCTACCCGTGCATCGTACTGGAAAAATTGCTAGTGTTTATAAAATGGATTCTACATATGAGTGGAAATCGGATGGAGTGTATCGGAAATGGTTTTTTTGGAAAATTTTCTTTTTTTTTCGGAAGTAAAAAATGGGTTTCAATTTCCGTTCAAAATTTTGGAATGCAAAAATTCATTAATATTTCGGAGTACCTCGGAATCGGCGAAATATCGGAACTTTCGGAAATTACATTAATTTATAATTTTTTATTCCAAACTCGGACATATTTGAAATTCTCACAATATTTTTCTATACTTTTCTAAATTTTGCAAGAGAATGCAAGAAAATCCAAAAGAGAGCAAAATACCATAAATTTCCTATCGGGCTGCAGGTCCATTCGCGCTGGAATACACCGATTATGGATCTCTCTATCCACGTAATTTCGGAATGTCTGAAGTACTCCTAGGTGTTATCTAGATCAAGGTCTAAAAACTCCGCAAGCTGCAGCTCACACTACTCTCTCTCTCGCAAAATCGTCGCCTACTAAAAGCCCGTCGATACGCAACAAGACCAACTAAACATCATAGAGTTTTATCGTCATCTCGCCCCACAACATGTGAAAATTGTTCGTCTCGGGCTGCCAACTCTCGATGAACGCCAACGGAAGTCCACAATCCACATTGCGTACGTAGCAATGTTGTGACCTGTCAAGCTTAGATGCCTCCAACAGCTCAACATCGTCCTCGCCCCATTGGGCCAATGTGATCCGTGAGCCTCTGAATAGTAAAATTATCTAGAGAAGTAATCCGATCGAGACTCGCATTGTGCCTCACGGCGCTCCTACACAACTTTAATTTGAAATTATATTAAAATATATTAAAAAAAAACCATATTAATAAAATATACTAAAAATAAAATAAAATTACAAATTCATTCTAAACATAGGCGTCAATACAAGCTGGAAATCAAATCGAGCACGACGACAAATCAAGGAAAGAAGGTACCCCAATTAATTCTTATTACACAAATTGCGATCACATGTTAATAAACTTATTCCGTCTCCACCGAAATAGTATAGTGCTTGTCACATGAAGATTCTCGAGCTTTCTTAGCAGCAAAATTAGGCAGTTGATTATGTTATCGAAAACAAGTTTTTTTGATATTCTATCAAAGTTTACGAACGCATGCCCGAACACATTCTGTTGTTTCCATTGCCATTCATCATGTTAACCAACCACCATCTCAGAATCAGATTCAATGAGTATGTGAGAATATCCCGATTTATTGTGTAAATCAGGTCGTACAACGTTAAATATTTGGTGTATGATTTATCAAGTGTTAATTATAAACATTTTTCTACTAAAATAGTTGAAAATCTTATATATATAAAAACAAGAACTTTTGACATATCAATTTAGATATATTAAAACAAGAACTTTTGGTGTATGATTTTGTGTTCACATTTAATTTGAATTTTCAATATTTTTACTGCTTTTGAGTTTTCTCCTCAAACCTAGAATAATATATCATCAAGAATAAACATACATTACTTCTGTTCCTACATTCTTCACCATAACATCATGTTCAGAAAGACAAATATACATAGGCATCAAAAAGCTTCCCAAGTAAATTTTTGTGCATTAGTATATAGCTACTATGCTCATAAATTTCAAATCGATGTCTAGCTAGAAGTTTCCTAAATCGATATTTTATCATGTAGTTATTTCTATTTCAATGTCGTTTTAACACAAATACCTTATAACGAGTTCCTTATATATTTTTCTAGATGACGCATAATCAAGAAAACAGTATCCATATTAAACAACGAATGAAATCAAACCGGATATATGACTTTAAAGTTTCGGTGAAAACGAAGAATACACAAAAGAGAGCACTAGTGACTCGAACATGGTTTTCAACTTTGTGAAGATGCTATATTACAACTCTACCACTTACAACAAGCTAAGGGAATCAATCAATCAGGTCCTTCAATCGCCCATATGGAACTTCATATCGGAACATTAATTTTTCAGGGGGGAAAATAAACATAGGCTTGATTATGAAATTCAATCAGTGGGAAACAAAATTCAACAGCATGTCTGCTAATCGATCAGAATCTTTTACGAGAGCTCCAACACAATACCTCCATCACATAATACTATCTTTGTATCAGCCTGAGTAGCAAGTAAAAAAAAATAAAAAAAAATTATTAACCTCACTAGCTCGTACAAGAATCAAGTTCATGCGAACTAAAACTATAAATGCGGAATCGTGACACCATATTTTCAGTTTAACGCTAACCAGGGGTAACAAGAGATGGGTGGTTGGTTCAGTTCAAAGTTATGGCAACGAGAGGATATTTGATCAACACCGAAACTCAAATTTGAAATACTATTAATGATGCATTTGATGCCTTCACACATCTACAATTACACGCTTGTATACATAATCTATAAAAAATGATGAAGTCTTGAAAGTTTACATCACTTAATAACTTGAAGGCTCACCAGCATGCACCCTGCGATGAACAGTAGAACATGAATTCATGGATTTCATCAATTCTGGTGTTGTATTTCCGTCGGTTTTCTTTCTCTTTTCTGAAGAGCCTAGAGAACCTTCAACTGTCACGAGAGAGAGAGAGAGAGAGAGAGAGAGAGAGAGAGAGAGAGAGAGAGAGAGAGAGAGAGACATAGTCAAACTTCAGGGAATCTTTAACCGAAAACTGAAGCAGCAGATAATATGGAATTCAAAGATTTGAACCGTCATTTTTTGACTAATTTTCTTATAGCAACATCATATCTTGGGAGCTGAACTTACAAAGTTGTCACAGTCACTATGCGGAATTCAATCTTTAAGTACAAGAATAACGACAGGCACTTCTTACAACTCCTAAAATATTTGAACCTTCTCTTGACAATACATGATATAAGTTAAAATCCTTAAGACATTCGGTAATTATATAATATTGAAGTACTTGCAATATATCTTGAAAGTGCTATTTTGACCTTCTTATACCTTCGTTGTCATTGATGAATATCGGAACCAAGCTCTACGATGTTAAACACAAAAACTGCAATGCACTTTGCTGAAAAAATGCAGCAACTAACATATTTTTCTGTTAGAGGTTCTCGACAGTTAGTTGCTTAGTACTGCACTAAGTCAGTGTGCTTTTATGTTTAGATCTGGGTAGTTATTTACAGGTGTCGCTTCTTTGTTATAGTAGAGGTTATTATTGCTATAGTAAGGGTTCAGATCAATCAATTCAAGTTCGGTTATTGCTTTAGCCTTTGCTTAAATGTTTTCTGGAGCTCAAAAAAGAGGAGATAGTTGCACAGTTAACCGCAGAAGCAGAGTTCGTGTTACTTACTGCAGCAGAAAAACAAAACATGTGGCGTATTTTTCACACCATACGATATGCACTAAAAGTTCTTTTAGAAGACATGTGCGGCGTTGAGATTTTTCATCTTCCTAAACAATCTATATGTTTTGTGCATAATCTTATGATTGTATTCGTACCTTGCCACTCCCATACAACCTTCGATTCGCCCTTTAGTAACTTTGGGTACTGGTCTATACGGGAATCTTCTTGAATCAACTCCTCAACCTACAAGAACAAACAGCAGCAGAAATGACAATCATGTGATTTTTTTTAATTAACAAAAAATAGTGGATCCTTTCTACATGGAGCCTAACAGAGAACCGGAACGTAAACAGGTCAAGTAAACAAATATCTAATTAAAAGAGAAATAATCAGAAGGTTGAAGTCACTCCGACTATGACCTAAACCACATATGCTACTTATGTCACAAAATTTTCAATATAGTTTGACCTCATACAATATTTAGCTGATAGCAAAGATAACTTTTAACTGTAACGCTTGGATAAATTCACACTTGGTATTATAGGCCTTAACTCGGCCTTTTGTATCTTTTTTCTTATCAATAAGTGAAGTTATCTTAAAAAATAAAAATAAAGTATAATTTTTTAACTGATAATCAAATCATTAATTAGATGGCAAACATTAATTGGATCTCAATACCTTTCTCCACAAAAGCGGATCCTTTCTTTCTTTCGGTGAGAGAAGATGATCTCGCAACCAGGAGGCAACGATCCAGGGTTCACATTCACCATTTACTCTCCTGGACTCCAACGGCTTCTCTTCAAGTATATCACAAACCTAAAATAATTACCATCTCAATTAATAGTAGTCTTTGAGCATGTTAAAAATGCAACAGCCAGAGAGAATCAGTCAATTTTTAACTCCGAAAAATCCAGCTAGTCTCTGTAGTGTAATAAGACTCTTAAGGAAATTAAAAAACCTCAGCATCTAGCAATAGATTAAGATTACATCATCTGAAACGACAGACCATATACAGATAAAGATATCAACAGATATTTAAATCTTTTCATCATTCAAAACCATTAATCAGAACATGTATATTCCTGGAAATTTCTTTCTCATACAATAGTGGGAGTGAGAGGACAACATCTAGCATTATCAATTATTAATTTGCTGAGCAAATTTTAATCAAGTCTATTACTTTGTTGAGAACTATGTTTGCATTAGAGATAGAGATCATGAAATACATATTTAATATTTATTCATTCATTTATTCACATAAAATAAGAAAATGCATGCTCGTATATTTACAGACATACATATCTTGATTGTTCGTTGAGAATACGTAAGAGCAGTCTAAAAAACTCAGTCGTGACGGAAGAATAAAGTAATTAAGCTACATAAATAAGATTAACAGTGCGCTCCTGTACTGTGTGCATAACATTTTTGAGAAAGTTGACTAATTCATATTTAGTAATGCACAGTTAATGCATCCATATTGTTTAGATTTCACGTTATTTACAAACAATATATATAAGAACAGGGATTCATACCAGCTAATAGTTTATCCTTAAAAATCAGGGATTCATTCCTAGATATTTCCTAATTTGTTCTATAGGCTTATGGATTCAGTTATGACTCTTACGTTTGTACTTGTGCTGTTCGAATCTTCTACTTCGTGAATTCATTTACAGGGGTGAGATTTTTGCTACCTCCCTCGAACAGGTACTAATATTTGAATCCCCATCAATAAGACACCAGAAAAGAAACAAAATATTTTAAATTTTTTTACATTTATTAAAAGGCTACCAAGGAATTCCAGTTCAGCATAAGAAAGACTTCAAAAGACTTTAATTGAGAATGGAATTTTCCAGCCTCTTATACCATACACCAGAAAGTTCTATTTCAAACACGGTAACGATTTAGGCCTATAAGTTAACTACGCATATCAAACAAAGCAATGACTTCATACCTCATGGTAAAGATGTTCGGCTCGGACAGACAAGTGATGCCTTTGATAGGCCCTGTTCGCTATGAATATGCATCCCACAAGCTGTAAACTTCAATATGGTCAACAATCTTTAACATGCAGGTGCTATAACATAAGCTTGTACAGCTGTATTCTGTATCGAAATACCAAATAGCTGCATTATATAGTGAAATACCGACAGAAAAGTGAGCATTGAAAGTAAAGCATGCTTCATAAGCCACTGTTGCACGACACAGGAGAGTGGTTTATAATGGTTCACAAGCAACTCTGGGCACTTGAATTCTTCAATCCTAAAACAGCATTTATGTAAATCAAATCAAAAGGATGAAGAAGTTAAATTATTTTTCAGAAAAAATGCCACACTTCCTTACTTAAATACTAAAAGGAGCTTACCCATAATCGTCTCTTTTAGTCTCCAATAAACTGTGGATGTTTTGGATGGCTCTTTGTTTTGCTGGCGCGTAAATGGACTCATCCACTCTGCGATTATCTCCCAAATTGTAGTTATCCAATTCATTAAAGAGCTCATCCTTTGAAACCTAAAATATAAAATTTAAGAAATCATAATGCATATAGCTACGATAAGTTGGTTATCTATGTTGCCTTCATTGCATGAGATAAGTTTCTGAAAACAGCTAATGTTTAAAAGAATCTAAATATCACAAACCCAACATTTTCCAGTTCCACTGCACAAAAGTTGAGCATAAGCTTCACACAGACGAACTTCTACCCATTTTGACTGCAATATCATCAGTTCATACTAGTGAGATTTTACTCGTGGAAATAAAGGTGAGTGTGGATAAATAAAATAATTTAAAGAGAAAGTACAAGACAGATATAACGCACGAGTTTCATAGCTGCTTTGTCAACATCTCCATCCCGAACACATAAATTTACATGCTTTCTATAGCCGTCGATACATTTCAACTTGCCATCATAACATTCTCCATTTTCCGGACAGGGTTCACAGTAATCTGACGCAAAAGCAACAATCAGTAAAATGCATAATGCTGGTAACATGCAGTACGGCTGACTCAACTGTTAAGACTACATAACTACATAAAGCAACGACCAATGTAGTCAAAATCGAGATCTAAATCGTAAAATCGTAACAATTTAAGATTTTACACACTGAAAAGGAGTAAGATCGCACTAAAATCGCAAGTGCCTTAAAATCGTGTGAAATCACGTTCGAAATCGTTAAAAACACGATTTTATTGCGACTTTGGTTTTTGTCAAGAATTTGGCTGAAACTTTGGATTCTAGCATCACAAATTCAGTTTTTTAACTAAAAAAATCAGCCAATTACCAAATAATCCAGAATATATAAAAGCTCAGCCTAAATTTGACCTAAAATAACAATCTATCATGACGAGAAGAAAATACTTCTCTTCTGTTAAAAAAAACATCCAGCGGCTGTGAGTGTCAGTTTCAGTTATCTCCTAACACTGCTATGTTTAACTAATGTTAAAACATGTTTTGTTAGTGTGGGGATGTTTTCTTAGTAGTAAGTAATAAATATATTTATTTTACAATACATGTAAAACCTTACGATTTTACGATTCGATTTTACGTTTCCGATTTTACTACCCCTCTCCGATTTCACTTAAAATCCCGATTTTAACTACCTTGGCAACGACTATCTTTAGAAACGAAGAATTCATCAAATCTCTTTTAAGTGGTAATGAAATGTTAGTTGGAAAATGGTTCAATAACAAAAACCCTCCCAGCCTCCTAGCTTCATAAAGTGCTTGTGTGATAGATTCTCAGTCATGATATAAACAATATATTTGAAAGGAAGGCAATTTATAAAATGTGTGATATGAGAAATGTGTAGATGACATCAGAAAATATTAGGGCAACAATGTGAACTAGTGAGGTCAACGCAGTGGAGACAAACATATAATTTCGTAAGTACTTCTTCAGGGAAACATTATCACTGGTGGTTAGGATTGCTAATACTACTCCTATGTTGTATCTTCGTCTGCAGCTCCAACAAGTAACCTACCTTACATGCCAGTTAGATTCAGGCAGTTCATTAAATATCTATAGTTGTCGACATAGGTCCCTAATGCAGAAAACAAAGGATTAATGAGAATAATGTAAAAAGTATTATTTTATTCAACAGTGCTGTTTCATTCAAAGAAATCTGGTGTAAAATCCAGTTTGGTTGTTTACATGATTGTAATTTAAGTTGTAGAGTTTTTTTCTAAGTCCCATAATAGTTTGGAGTCAAGTTAGACGTCAAATTTGAGTGTAACTAGGACTGAACTAACGCTAAAAAAAACCTGGTTGAAACATAATCCATCTTGAGGAAAGAAAATAGGAATATAACCTTTACTATTTCAATTGAATATATATTTTGAGTTCCCCACATTATACGAGTTTTCTTGTGGTTATCCTTTCTCACGCATCCCGACTTTTTTATACATCATTTCATG
Source organism: Erythranthe guttata (assembly GCF_056151865.1). NCBI lineage: Eukaryota > Viridiplantae > Streptophyta > Magnoliopsida > Lamiales > Phrymaceae > Erythranthe > Erythranthe guttata. Next base: position 9,676,898 of record NC_142546.1, on the reverse strand, counting down.
TTCGTGCCTCGCATGCCTTTTACTCTAATAGTAGATATATGCTCCAAATAACTTTAGAATTAAGACATTTGGCGACCGGGTAGGTTTATTGACGAACATTAAAAAAGGTAAAAAAAAAAAAAAAAAAAAAAAAAAAAAAAAAGAATTTCATTCGATTTTGAAAGACGATTCATGATTTTCTGCAAGTTAGTGGGTGTCTAAGTCCAAACATTCTTTTGATGTGTGTAGTTATAATAGAAGCAGTATTCCTTGTGCATAGGTGAACAGCACAACCAGAACCAGCTCTTACTTCAGGACTTTTAGCTTCTCAATTTTGAGCCTGAACAAGATTCTCAGAAAAACTAGAGCTTTAAATTCTTTCATTATATTTTTATATTTTACATTTCAAGTAACGTTTTATCATTTAAGTATAAGTGAAAGTCTAGTTATAGCATAATACTAAATAAATTTCCCCTCTTTGCTGAACTCGATTCTCATTCTTCAGTGTTTTGGTTGCCTAAGTGGATGTCTATACATCATTATGTTTGTTCTAAATCTTCAAGAGAATGAAAAGGAAGGTTACTGCATGTTAGCTAAAAGCAAAGAGTTGTAAGTTAACAGATTTTAAGGAGCCGAAGTCGAGCTCGACGATTTTGGGTTGTTGATCATTCTAGAGCCTAAAGTTATAAACAGCATGGCACATGTGAATTTAATAAGGCAAACTCTACTAAGAGTTTGAGGCCATTTCAGAAACCTCAATTCGATTCCAATGAACTAATTTGCAAACCTGACTATGCTTATAAAGATAAAGCTCGAAACTGGACTTAGAACTCAACCAAATGAAGACAAGTACCGAATCCTATATACGTGTGTACCATAAGTTCTTTCAACAACTACCTTTTGTTTGGAGTCCTTAATAAAATTGGACGAGTCTCGAGTAATTCGAAAATAATTTTCTTAATTTGACCACAGCAGTATCCTTTTTCTTACATAAAAAAGGTCTTAATTCATTTGCCTGTATACTAGCATGAAGAAATATTTTTCTCCTTGTCTTTTACTTTGATTTCTCACAGTTCAGTGTTTCTATGTTTACTTTCAGAACTCTTTGTTGTTTTATAACTAACAAGCAGAAATATAAAAGCAATATTAACAGTAGAACGGAAACTTCTTCACGCATAAAAACACACACACACACACACACACACACACACACACACAGTGTAATTAGCATTATCAAATGTGACCTTCGTTCCATAAACTATAAATAAAATCAATAAAAAACTAGGGCACCAAAATTGAATAGGACGAGAAGAAATTAGAAACATTACCGAAGGGCGAACCATCGGGATCGGAAGTAGTATCGCAGAATGGTTTGGGCGGCTGACTGAAAGAGGTGGCGACGAAGTTACAAGCCACCGCCACCGTCGCGGCGATGGAAACAACGGCGATCAACCGGCAGAAATCGGGCTTCGACGACGGCAGTGAATTTAAAAATAGTTCGACGGGAAACTGAGTCTCGTAGGGCTTAGGCCTTTTTCTCTTCTTACCGTTGGAACTCATTCGAAATTCAGGGGAACACAATTAATTGATCAGGTTCGCCATATGAGTTTATACTTTTATGTAACAAGCTGAAATTGGGTGAAGGTCCTTACAAATAGCTTTAATTAAAGGATAAATAGCACTTAACCCCCTTGTGGTTTGGACATTTTGCACATGGCCCCCTTACGGTATGAATTTAGGCACATAACCCCCTTGTGGTTTTGATTTTTTGCACATGACCCCCTTATGTTATGAAATTAGGCACATAACCCCCTTGTGGTTTTGAAATTTTGCTCACGACCCCCTTATGGTATGAAATTAGCACATAACCCCCTTGAATAGAAAACTGGAAAAGACTAAATTACCCCTATCAAGTCATAAATTCTTGCTTTAATTTAAAAATAATTATTCTATAAAATGAAAAGCTTAATGTATTTTTTTGTAAAATGAGAAATATAATATATTATTGTGTTTTTTTCTAATTTCACAGCACAGAAGGTATTAAATACTAGTTATTGTACGATTGACAATTTATTCGATTTTAAAAATCAATTTGAAAATCTTTAACATTATCATTAATTATGATTATTATATTATATTACTATTTTCTATATACTATATTATATTATAGCTGTTATCGAACTTTAATTTTTTTAAGAAATAAAGTCTTTATTTATTTTTATTCATTTGGAAAAATCTAAAAAAAACATTTCTCTAAAGTTGAAATGAAAATTAAATTTAAAAATAAATATATGTGCGGTAAAATCGAAAAAACACAATAATATATTATATTTCTCATTTTACAAAAAAGTACATTAAGCTTTTCATTTTATAGAATAATTATTTTTAACTTAAAACAAGAACTTTTGACTTGATAGGGGTAATTGAGTCTTTTTCAGTTTTCTATTCAAGGGGGTTATGTGCTAATTTCATATCATAAGGGGGTCATGTGCAAAATTTCAAAACCATAAGGGGGTTATGTGCCTAATTTCATACCATAAAGGGGTCATGTGCAAAAAATCAAAACCACAAGGGGGTTATGTGCCTAAATTCATACCATAAGGGGGTCATGTGCAAAATGTCCAAACCACAAGGGGGTTAAGTGCTATTTACCCTTAATTAAAATAAGGGACTTACAAATAAATAGCTTTAATTAAACTATGTTTCGTGTTGTCGAGCACTAAACCGTGACAAATTAAGTTCGAGGAGGTTTTTATTTATTAAGCATAATTACGCAGATTAAATTCTCATGATGCGGAATTAAATCTAATCTAAGATTTGCTTATGGATTTCAAAAGTCCTTGTGAGTGCCTTTTTTGTTTTTAGTTTCGGCGCACGAACGGGAATCCACGCCAAGCTTTATATTCTTGTAAAATTGTTAGTCCAAAAATTTTCATCCCTCTTTCTTCACCAATTTCTCTATGATTATCGGTCTGATGGAAAAAAACCCTTTGGACGAATTGTATAACTATGGGTTAGGAAGCTAATGTAAACTTTTCAAGTCATTCGGATAAATGGTTGATTTATTATGAATTTCCTCGCGGAACTGCTCAGCAAATTCGAGAATGAACCTAAGCTCAGGAGACCTCCAATTTTCTATTGAGCTTGTCTCCAATCCTTCTATTGGGTTTGTACTTCAATAAATCTAAGGGTGTCTTTGGATGGAGAGATTTGGGGGAGGGATTTAAAATCCATAATAACAAATTTAATTCTTGAACTTTTTGGATTGAGGAATTTGGAGATAAATTTCAAATCCACACCCCTCATTTTTAGTTGTTTTTTGAGCAATAGAGGTGAATTTCAAATGACTCAAAATTAGAGTCATTTCAAATCCCTTCATCCAAACGCACTCTAAATCTATAATTGACAAATCGAGAGAGAAAAGAAGAGGAGAAAAACTCTCTAAATCCTTCTTCCACAAGTAATATGGTCCTACAAAAACGATTCTAATTTTCAACTCTTTCTACAAAAAAATATATTATTGGTTGAATTTCATTTTTTCGATTAATTAAAAAAATCTATGGACATACACTAGGGACTTCAGGGCCCGTTTGGCCATACTTATTTTAAACAACTCATAAGATGGTTTAAGAGCTGATAAGGTGTTACTTTTTATTCTTACAATTAATTTTTAAAGTCTTTGGATAATGATCTTATAAGCTATTTTTACTCATTATTGGGATAATGATCTTATATCCTCCTGCCCAGGATTTGGAATAAACAAATCTTATAAGTTATTAAAGGGTTATTACCAATTTCATATTTCAGGATGTGGATTCATTTGAATAATTAATTATCACCTATTAATTTTTAATGTCTCTACCCAATGCGCTGATGTTCATTTGATTCAATATAGATATTTCTCCAATTGTGAATCACAATAGAGATCACCAATTAAATGTGTACATTAATTATCTAGGGATTAAAAGATTAAGTAATTCACTGTCAACTAGAAATAATACAGTTTCATTATGAACAGTGGTGACGATTATTTCACTTTGTTCAGTTCAACTTATGTCGAGTGTGCTAGCACAATAAGTTAAACAATAACGACAAAAGTTATTCTCTATTTACCGTGATCAAGACCAATCATTCAATTATTGTGCTACACTCTTTTACCCATGGTTAGTCCAATTCCTTCTACATTCTGAACGATTACCTTTGTATTCTAAACAAAATTTCAAATTGATGTTTATGTGCGCCATAGTACACCATTTTAAAAAAATATTAGAATATTAGACTTATGCATTTAATTAATTGACAAAAATCAATATCTTATTATATGCACTTTACAAACTTCTTCTAAAGCACAGAATACCTGAGTTTTTTTTTTCATGTTTTATTTATTTTTAAACAAACTTCTTCTAAAGCACAGAATACCTGGTTTTTTTTTTCATGTTTTGTTTATATTTAAATTATTTTGTTTAACTTTTATAGGTAGAAGATGATGATGATGAGGATGATGATGGCGACTTGTGTTATGATGTTTCGCTGGACAAGTTCGAAGTTCAAATATGGTAATTTCTTTGTTGTGGATATTGTGTTCGAAACTAGGGAAACATTAATTATGTAGATTAATTGTGTGGGTCGGTAGATATGTGCGTCTTAAGACACCAAGTATCAGTTATTGACGTGCATGGACGGCGAAAATAAATTGATGTGGAGAATTCTTGAAATATTGGGACAAAGAAATGTAGTTGTCCGTTCTCGTTTTACGGTAAGGGCTATTTTGGTTGGATGGATCCAGGCAGATTGATTTTCTAAACTGGGTGGATCTCAGATATGGTTCGTTACAACCAGATCCAGGATGGATCATGACCCCAGGTTACAATCCACCGATCACGTGATACCGGATCCGACTGCTGGAGATGTGATCAGGTAGTCCGATCTTTTTTCTCAAATAACTTGTAAAGTGCTATTATCATATTACCCTCAAAGTCCATTTGCAATTACAGTTTTACCTGGTATATATACGTATTATCTCCCCTACTTAACCGATATTGACCTCATTAATTTAATCAGGGACGTCGGTCTCTCTTCGGATTTCGAGTTAGTCTTTCCCTAGCCTCTGGTCGTTCCCACATGCCCCATCCTGGTTATAGTACTTGGTTTTCTGAACAATTTTATTACGGTCTTTCATTACCAGTCTCCCCTAATTATTTTACCGAGATAGCCCAAACTTGCGAGGCCTCTTTAAACCAGTTTCATCCCAACTTGATCGTAATGATGATTGATTTTTGAATGCTTTGTGCCTGGTCTGGGGTCATTCCTTCTCCAGCCCACTTTAGGAGTATTATGGTCCTAAAAAACTACCCATACCATGTCTCCATCTCTTCTCGTATGCCTCCGAACAAAATGGACGGGTGGCAAGGTCATTATTTCTTCGCAAAAAATTCAGATTCATCATATCCCCGCCCTTGGACTGTTACCTTACCCGATGAGAGGAGAAGAAAATCTATTCCCATTGACGACTGGGAGTTACAACTTATAACTCATTTTCGGCGAAGTTTTGGCTTGCCGAGATACTTGTTAAATACTGTGGTTATTACGTCACTTTTACTTCTACAATAATAAGACCCAACCCATGTCGCAACGATGCACTAGGTAGGCTTCCTGACATATGTACATATGGCTTCCCAGTTTATTCTTCCTTGATATATTGTATTCTCATACTGCCTCTTCTCTTGTTCTATTGCAGATATAAGGATGTAAGGCTTGTCCCGAGGTGAGAAAGCCACCACTCGGCTGACGGAAGTCGATAGCCCAACTTTTATATATGCTTCTGATTTCCAGCGTCCTTTGGAGTCGAATCCTGGAAAACGGATCTCGGAAGACCGGGGTCCTAAATCCAAAATCACCGCGAAGAAACTGATTGGCCTGATCCGCTCCCGATGTGGGATCAGACTTTGCGAGCCTGGTTCTGAGCCTGTTTCTCCGTTGTTGCATGCGCCGACAACCAGCCCCCTTCGACTTACTTTGCCTGGTGAAAATGAACATTCTCTATATGAGTGATACGCGTAAAACCTACGTATGAATTACCGCAAGGGTACATTATCGCGCTTTGTAGAATAGTGAATTACAGATATCGATCCACAGGGAATGAAGTGCCTAAATTTACCAAGTACCGTAATTATACTATCCTAAACTTTATCTAGACGAACAAAAGGGTGGGGGATGAAGCTAAAAAGAAAAAAAAAACACTAATAAAAACAACAGTCCGCCAGTACAAGCAAGGAATTCCGACGTGTGATGACTTATAGGGTGAAATCCATCAGTGTACTATAGATAAGGATCTACAGATCCAAATCTAATGTCAATTATATACTCGCTAACCCAGACACTAAAATACCCTAACCCCCATCTCCAGTGTAGTTAGAGTTTACCCACAGGTCCGATGTCTCCGTTCAGAACCTGATATTAAGAGAGCATTTAGGTCAAGTCCTTAAGGGTTTACTCGAGGTGCATCACGTCTCCTTTTCCACAACCCGAGCAATGTTTTCCTAAAATCAAACGAGAAATCATCTCTCGAGTTCATTCCCATTTACAATCAATTCAACTGTTGGCCAAACAATCAAAAGCATTAAATACAGGAAAACATAAACAAAATCAAATAACGACAAATAGATCACAGATCTGGAAATCAAAATCAATGTATACAAGGTTCCATTTCCCTAGAAGAAAATGCTTAGTTCATCACAAACATAGCATCAAAATTAAAAATAAGAGAAATCACAAACTAATACGTAAATAAAAGCTTATGAAAAACCCGAGTCGAAACCCTCCTCGAAACTTCCCGCGAAGAACTTGCGAAAATCGAAGAAAAACAGAAGAAGTCAAGATCTCTAAAAATGACAAAGAGACCTTCTATTTATAGTAAGGAAACAAAGAAAAATATGTGGTCTCAATTTATGTGCCCAGATCGCGATCTGGCACCCTAAAAAACTGCGCACCGCCTTGCCAGATCGCGATATGGGAATGGTGGATCGCGATCTGGTTCTTGATAAAAAATGTTCTGTGAGACCCCCCAAATCGCGATAAAGAAAGGCTGGATCGCGATCTGGTTGCTGATAAAAAAAAACCTTTGTAAGACTCCCCAGATCGCGTTACAGGAAGGCTGGATTGCGATCTGGCCTGTGTGTCAACTTCAAACACTGTTTTGACCCTTTTGTAGCCCAAATTGACAATTTTGCATTCACGCAAATTGTAGACCTTGAAGTTAGCTTTCTGAGGACACTTGAATCAGATCAATCGGAGGTTGTATGCAAAAGTCATGATTGAAATACGAAACAGTGCCACAACCCGCGAGAATGCACTTTTGCACGTGTTTTGTTTGATCCTCGGCTTCGCTTCCAAATCGTTTCAAATCGGCGAAAATAGCTTTTCTTTACCTTATATATAAATAAAACAAAAACAACAAAATATATACAAATAAAGCCGAAAACTCGAACGAACAAAGACCAAAACTCAAAGATTCGATAAGTAAAAATTGTGCAAAACGAACACTTATCAATGATGAGAACAAAAGGAGGCGCCTAGACAATCCTCTTGGTCCCATCGGGTCATATCCTCTTCCCAATTTTGTTCTTCACCGCTGTCAAAATGCGGGAAATGCCATAGAGGCTTGTTGGGCTGTGGCATTTACTCTAAATGTGGAGTTTTTTTACCCAAATGGATGACGTGCTCGTCTCAATCTATTACTTCATAATATAACCCAGGTTTAGTCTTCGTGTTCTCACTCATTTTATTTCAGGCGGAAAGAGGGTTTCTCTTTCTTATGCGCTTATTGTTTTATGTTTTATTTGCAGCAATTTTCTATTGCCTTTTCGGGCCCGCTCAGTCGAGGTGGAGTTCTCCAGGAGGCATATGACAATCAAAAAAAAGGAAGTTATCCAACTTCGAAAGGAGGTTCAAGCATTGAAGATGAGAATGACCTTAAGCAAATCTTCGGGAAGTGCTCTTTTTTAGGACGAGAAGAGAGAACATGAGGAGAAGGGGGTAACATATGCATGTATTTCCAGCTATAGTCGACTATAGACTACATACATTACTACACATTATTGCACAATACCATAATTATATGTAGTACTATATGCATGTGATTGTGTATTTTTCGATCTCTGTTTGTTCGTTACGAGATGAATTATAATGTAAATATTTCAATTTTGTTAGTTTTGTTGTTGGTGTGGACAATATTTCATTTTTTTTGTATATAATTGGTGATATCGGTGTATGTACATAAAAGAAACAATATTACTACGAATGACTATAATTGACTATAGTTACATGTAGTCATTTTCGGTACATTAAACATATTGAAATTGAAAAAAAAAGTAAAAAGAAAATTTAAAAATGAAAAAATAATGAAAAACTTAAAAATGATAGAAACAAAATATATGTATAAAATAATAATAAAATAAAGAAAAAAAATTTTAATTAAAAAAAATCAAAAAAAATGATAAATGGAGATCCAAATATAAAATGCATATGGTAAAAATGTTGAATATACTTGGGCCAAAATTGCATGTGAATGTAATATAGTACTTTTACTTCTCCCGTTATATGTCGAAAGATAATTTGGGGTTGAATTTTGCTAATTTACTAGCACTCCGGGTATCTCAAATGAGCCATAAAATTTTCTTTGTATTGAAATATGCAATAAACTATTACAATATTGCACCCAATGAAATTTGTTTTCTTCTTTTTTTTTTTTTTTTTTTCTTTTTTTTTTACAATACCCTATGGAAATTCGTTGTACCGAAATATGGTAATCTAATTGAGTTTTGCTATATTGCCCAAAATGGCTTCATACTTTTGAAACTATTTTTTTAAAATATGATAATGTTGGGCTAAATACATACACGCAAGTGCACGTGTCCAACAAGTAATATAGTTGACAATTAAGTTCGAATATCGATTCCACGAGAAATATTCAATTATTTAATTCTAAGGGCTAGATTATCCCAACTAGGTTCAAGCTCACCCTACACAGTCGAATTTGGAGGCGATCAACTAAATTAAACAAAATTAATAAAAAAAAAACAAATAAGAGCAAGCAAGAGCAAATAACACGAAGATTAATCAAATTAAAAAGTCATAGGATTTTATCTTCCCCTCTGTATTTATTGATCCCCCAATTCCCTCAAATATGCAAGCAAATAATTTGGATTACTAACCTGAGAAATGCTAATTTAATCATAACCAGCTTCCGCGTGTATTACGATTTTTTTATCCAGGACTAAAATTACTGTATTCCTACGCAATTCAATCAAGAACAAAGCATCAAGTACAAATTTCAATAATGACTACCTAAGAGGTTACCTATATTCCTATGCTAACACGACAAATGCTCTTCTACCACAGTTCTAATTATTAAACCGGTCTTCCGATTCATGCATTCAACAATCACAATAAAGCACATAAAGTGATCAAGTTCATGCAATTAATAAAACAAGTAGAAGAAATAATCTGAAATAAATATTTGCATAAAATCATAGAATTGGGTTCACAAATCCCACACAGGGTTTGAATAAAATCCTATAAACTAAAGACTTAGCTACTCGTGATTCTTATGATAAGCAAAATATAATTAATAAAAGAAATAAAAAAAAACTATGATTGAGTCTTCGATATTCATTCTTCGCATTTTGCGGTGCAAAATTTTGTCTTCATTGGATCCCATTGAATTGTGTTTATATAGTGGTTAAGACTTGATCAAAATGAAAGAGCTTCCTTGTGCAATTAAACCTTTCAAACTGTGCAGAATCGAGGTCTCTCGGACGACCGTCTCAGATTTTGGGATGGCCATCTCAATTTCCGTAGCCTACTGCTCAACTTCGCATGACGGTACAGCTGTCCCCGATTTTAGTACAAAACTGGGACGGGCGCCCGAAGCTTTGTCTGCACTTCAGTCGGTTTTGAATCCGATTTTGACCATGTTGGAGTCCGAATTTTGGAATGTTGCATGAAATACAAATTGTAGCCCATTAAGGTAGATTTACAATGCCACGTGAATCAGCTAAATGGAGTTCGTATGAGTGAGATATGCTCAAAATAGTGGAGATTGTTAAAGCTGCTGCGAGATTCCTTCTTGCAATTTGATTTACTTCCTTATTGCAAATTTTTCCTTTCTTTTTGATCATTTATCCTTCATGCACACCTAATTTTCGTTTTTCATCTATAAAACACAAAATAAATCAATTAAAGCACAAATATAACTAAATCTAAACAAAAGATCCACGTAAAGTAAATGTATTTCGTGTAAAATCTACACTCAACACACCCCAAAACTTGAACTTTTGCTTGTCCTCAAGCAATATCTAGCAACTTTCAAAGCAACAAAATCAATAAATGCATCTCATCACATAGATTAATATGGTCAACTTCACGTGTTCAAAACTTGCAATTGTTATGACACTTCGAAGAAATTGACAAGCTTAAAATCAAAAAAACTTAATTGCTTACCATAGCCAAGAACCAAAAATCATGTTATCGCTTCAAGCATCCATTATTTGTAATATAAAAATAGAGAACAATTATACTTACATAATAATATTAGACTCCAAAGACTCACCAAATTTCTCTACTCCGCTAATATCGAATAATTGAGTTATTAGGATCATTGGGACTTTTTGGCTTTCAATTGTTGGGCTCTTTGGTGCGAGGTAGGAAATATGGGTACAAGTGGCTACTCTTCTCCTTTTGATCTTGTCATTATTGAATAACGAGTTGCACTAAGCAAGATGCTTATATTTTTTTCTTCTTGAATCGAGGTGTTTTAGCTGAGATTTGAATATTAGGCTTTTTGAATTATTGTTTCAACTCTAAGGACTTATTACCCTACTCGATTCTCAAGAGTTCAAAAGTATATCTCCACTTTTGCTCTTGGGGTATGGTTCGAGTTTTTATTCGAATATTTGCGCATGTCCTCCTTTTCCATTCTAGTTCTCTTTTTTTTTTCTCTTTGGTTACATGTCTTGTTACAATTTTCGCGCACCTCAAACGGGATATGAATGGCTTCCGTCTAACGAATACTTCCAAAACACCTATGATATGCCTCTATTTTGGTCAACATGTGGTGGAAATTATTACACTAACCAATGTTGGGAAGCACCGAAAGCGAATAATATCATCGATAATACCAACAGAGGTTATTGGAACACATACATCAACTCGTACGAGCAGAGCGTTCCGAGCCAAGATTTCAGTGATTTTCAACATCGAGAGCCGCAATTTGATGATTTTAAAACATGTTATACAATACCACGGAACCCCACTATTCAGGAGTTTTATTTAAAATCCATCATTAAAGAATTTATTAAATCCATTCAAGCATCTTTCCGAAGACTGGAGTACAATCGGAAGAGATCAAGTTCAAGAGGTCTCTTGAAAATATTCCGGACGATATCGAAAATGGTTGTAGCAATGAAAATCCGAGTGTAACTTCTAGTGAGAAAAATCCTTTAGACCTAAAAAATAGTGTCGATGAGAGGGAAAAAGAAATTACGTAGACGCTTAAGGATGATGAATCTGAGAATGCAATCGAGCTAAACCCTAAAGATGTCTCGGAACAAGAGAAGAAGGAGATGGATGTGGTTAGTGCAAATATTCAAATTGAGGATCTTATCATTGTTCCTGATGTGGTTGTGAAGGCATCACTAGAGGTTGATGAGAAGGCAAATGAGTTTGAGGTGGAGGTTATACGCGGAGTTGAGGTTTTTGTGTAACGATTTGAGGCAGCAGCTGATGAGCATCCCATCTTGGCTTCGTACCGGTTGATTACTACCAAAAAAGACTACAAGCTAAGGTGGACCATGGCATATTGTAATCCTATCATTGCATCGGTTGCAATTGAAGTTGTAGATCCCATGGATGGATGTGCAATTTACAAGGCTTTGGATTGGATATAAAAATTTTAAGAAGCAAAGTATGGCCGAAGACTTAAAACTTAGCGCTTCCCGGGAGCCAACCCGAGCATTTATTGTGTTTTTCGTAAATTTTCGTATTTTTAGTTGTTTTTAATTTTGTTAGAATATATATATAAGGTTGCAATCTAATAATTTAATCATATTTGAATTTTCAAGTCAAAAAACGGACACAAAAAGACCAGACAACCGTCAGAAAATTAAGCCAAAACTCCAGACGGTCGTCCGGAGAAGTTACGACAAGTTGTGCACCTTCGGAAATGGAGAAGGCTGTCCCAAAATCAAGGCATTGATGATGAAACAAAATGTTTGAGTTGAATGCATTGATGAATTTTGATGATGAAAGGTGGTCAATGTTTGATGATGATATTACTTGCTTTGTTGTAGCTATACTTGAATTTTGGTGAGCTTTCGATTCAAAGTAATTTAGGAGTGAGTCATTGTTTAGAATCATGATTTACGTCGTTGTAGTATAGTGCTAAGTATTCTCGTCTGTCACACGGGTGACCCGGGTTCGATCCCGGGCAACGACGCCAAAAAGTTGTTGGGACTAAATACCTACACGCAAGTGCACGTATCGAACAAGTAATACAATGGACAATTAAGTCCGAATATCGATCCCACGAGAAATATTCAACTATCTAATTCTAAGTGCTAGATTATCCCAACTATGTTCAAACTCACCCTACACAGTCGAATTTGGAGAAGGTTAACTAGATTAATAAAAAAAATAACAAATAAGAGCAAGCAAGAGCAAATAACACGAAGATTAATCAAATTAAAAAGCCCTAGGATTTTATCTTCCTCCTGTGTGTTTATTGATTCCCCAATTCCATCAATTATACAAGCAAATAATTTGGATACTAACTTGAGATGCAAATTTAATTTTTTTTAATCATAACACGCTTCCGATCCTCGTGTATTACGATTTTATTATTCAAGACTAAATTATTGTATTCGTACGCAATTTAATCAAGAACAGAGCATTAAGCACAAATTTCAATAATGGCTACCTAAGAGATTAACTATATTCGTATGCTAACACGGCAAAGGCTCTTCTACCACATTTCTAATTATTAAACCGATCTTCAGATCCGTGCATTCAACAATAACAATAAAGCACATAAAGTGATCAAGTTCATGTACTTAATAAATCAAGTAGAAGAAATAATCCGAAATAAATACTTGCATAAAATCATAGAATTGGGTTCACAAATCCCACATAGGGTTTGAATAAAATCCTAGAAACTAAAGACTTAGCTACTCGTGATTCTTATGATAAGCAAAATATAATTAATAAAAGAAATAAGAAAAAATATGCTTGAGTTTTCGATATTCGTTCTTCGCATTTTGCGGTGTAAATTTCCGTCGTCCTTGGATCCCATTGAATTGTGTTTATATAGTGGTTAAGACTTGATCAAAAGGAAAGATATTCCTTTTGCAATTAAACTTACAAACTGTGCAGAATCGGGGTCTAGGATGGCCGTCTACGATTTCAGGCCATTTTGGGACGGCCATCTCAATTTTCGTAGCCTACTTACTGCTCAACTTCGCATGACGGGACGGTTGTCCCAGATTTTAGTACAAAATTGGGACGGCTGTCCGAAGCTTTGTCTGCACTTTGGTCGATTTTGAATCCAATTTTGACCATGTTGGAGTCCAAATTTTGGAATGTTGTGCCAAATACAAATTGTAGCCCTTTAAGCTAGGTTTCCAATGTCGTTTGAATCAAGTGATTTGGAGTTCGTATAAGTGAGATATGTCCGAAATGATGAACACTGTCAAAGCTGCTGCGAGATTCCTTCTTGCAATTTGATTTACTTCCTGGTTGTAACTTTTTCCTTACTTTTTGATCATTTTTTTTTTCATGGATACCTAATTCTAATTTTTCACCTATTAAAACATCCACGTAAAGTAAATGTATTAAATATAAAATCTACACTCAACAGGTACTAACATGCCCTTTCTTGATTTCTGTCCGGAAAACATCCAACAAATAATTGAATCACATGTAATGTGATGCCTTTTAAATCTAAAAAGTTCGATTGGCACCAAGCTGTTTCTACGTGAACATGCATGTGGTTGTTTTCATTCAAACCTGTCACTCTCTCCAATAATTATATTAATATATAGTTTCAAATTAAATAATTTTGGGAGAAATGTTACAAGAAAAATAAAGTTTAATATATCTAACTTACAAGACTGAAGAGAGCAAATTTTAGGAATAATAAAAAATATTAAAAAAAAAAAAGTTATAAATGAAAGCCTATGGCAATTTCGTAATTATTATTGATGGCACCAAAATATCACAAAATGTTTCTCAAGTCCTGGTCACTTGTTCGTCGGAGAAGCACAATCGTTGTTGGATTTAGGGCCCGAGGCCGAGCGTATGAACAAGACGACGGAGAGATTGTAAAAGAGAGAAAGAGAGTTTTAGAGATACTATGAATTGTATTATCGATTAGGCCCGTGACCCTAATAGGGTTTTTGTACATTTGTTTATATAGGAAAGTATATATGGTTGCTTTTCTAATTGAGGACACTTGTATCTGTCCTTAGTTTACATCAATATGTCGATCAATCTTCAAATCATTAATTCATAGGATAAATTACAACCACCCCTTGAGATATGACCAAATTACAAAAAAAAACCCTCTCTTATTTGAGTAATTACAATCACCCCCTCAACTATGAATTTCCATACGCGTCTACCCTTGCGGTTTCAAATTTAGTGGAATCTTCAAGATTATATGGAATATTATCACTTTTGTACCCGTTTTCGAGCTCCACATTTTGAAGCAAGATGGTCATAATATGAGTTTCTTGGCTTGTATATATCAGATTCTGGTGCATCAAAACTGTATTTTTACACAAAACAAGTACAAACTAGAGCACATTCCACGAAATCTAGATGATTATGTTGAATTTGACATCATAAGGGTGGAGGTGTAAGGAAAAATCATAGTTGAGGGGTAGATGAAATTATCCAAACAATAGGGGTTTTTTCGTAAATTGACCATACCTTAGGGGTGGTTGTAATTTACCCTAATTTATATTTTATTTATTTGTTTACTGGAAATTACTCGAATCTTCCCCACATAATGCCCGCTTTCGAGGTCACCACCTACCCCCGGTCTTATCTTGCGAACTGACATTTTGTGAGGTGAAGTATACTAGCGATCTTCCAGTTGTGCGAGCTCTTTGTCCTCCTTTTCTTTGCGCTCTCTTTTCGACGAACACATCGGCTTATCTCGATTCTCTTTGTTCACCTAGATTTGGTTAGGCTTTAGCCTACTAGTCTTAAGTATGGGGTGCTCGGCTTAAAAGTGTTGAGCCGAATCTTCCCATCAATTATTATATTTAACTGAACAAAGGAGATGTTGGAAATTAATTAGGTGTGACAAATTAAAATCCAATATATTGGGTCTCTTGTCGCCCATATGAGATTCATTGTTGCTTTTCCCACACTTGGCCACACATATACTAGACTTCACGAAATGATCTCTCGTTTCCCTCCATATTTGCCTTGATATTTTATTGTTCAAAAATGCTGACATCATCATAACATGGGATTGCAAATAATTCCAATTCAGAAAATATAAAGAAATATTTAGATGGTGTGATTCTAATAGTACCGACCAAATTAATATATCATGAAATTAATGTGGGACTATTAGACTATAGTAATTAATACTTATACTTAATTTGAATGTTAATTAATACTAGTTGATTAATTAATTTATTTGGACTGTGGCCATGTGATGAAAAAACTCCATGCGCATCTAATTAATAATAGGCAAACAAGCACTTTTGTTTGAGTTGTGTAGTTTAATAATGTATAGTTGCGACAACTTTTGAAAAATGTACTAGTTTGGACATTTTATTAACTTGTGAAAAAGTCTAACCTATACAGTATAATGAACTAAACACTAAACAAAAGATTCCAAAACCATCGCTTTAAATAACATTGTCTATATATATATATATATATATATATATATATATATATATATATATATATATATATATATATATAGAGAGAGAGAGAGAGATGTGGGTAAATTACAACCACCCCTGAGGTCTAATCAAATTACGAAAACCTCTTCATGTTTAGGTAATTACAGCCACCCCCTCAACTATAAATTTTCTTATACGTCTACACTTGTGTTGTCAAATTTAGTGGAATCTTTTAGATTATATGGAATATTCTCAATTTTGTAACCGTTTTATCTCATTCGACCTCCACATTTTGAATTAAGTAAGATGCCCATAAGATGTGTTTTTTGGATATATATATATAAAAGATTATGGTGCATAAAAAGCTGCATTTTTGCACAAAATGAATACAAACTAGAGAACATTCCACGGAATCTAGAAGATTATGTTGAATTTGATACCATAAGGGTGGACGTGTAAGAATATTCATAGTTGAGGAGGTAGATGTAACTATCCAAACATGAGGGTTGTTTTCGTAATTTGACCATACCTTAGGGGGGTGGTTGTAATTTACTCTATATATATAGTAGAACCTCGATAATTTAATATCAGATAAATTAATAACATCGCTTAAATAATAAGATAATACATATTCAAATTTTGTAAGAAGTCCCATATAATATAAATTAATAATACTTAAAAATAATTCTTTAAATTATATAGTACAATACATATTTTATAGATCTATGAAGGCTGGATAACATTATGATTTAGTTGTCACTTATTTCTTGTTGAAGTTCACGTCATTATCAATCTCGTCCCTCGCTTTTTTTAACATGGTTAGAACTTTTGGTATAGTCTTCTCATAACTAAAAAAAATTGCTCACTTTCGTTATTGCTTTAAGAGCTAATGTTCGAGAAATGGGTTCTATGGTACATTGAACTAATAGTACAATGAGTAATATATATACGTAACAATTAAAAAATAAAATATATTTATTGAAAATAATAAAAAAAATTATTTCATAAATTAATAAGTTATTAACTAATGTATCAATTAATAATTCTTAATTATTTATTGATAAGTTCATATTTCGCTAAATTAATAGAATTTTGATGGTTTCAAATGTATTAATTTATAGAGATTTAACTATTATATAACAATTGAATTTCAAATATATTGAAATACGAGTCTTTTTTTATAACTATTATACTAATTGTTCATATTTAAAATTTGAGAAAATCATTGACTAAAAGTTTTATATGATGCTAAATACTACTATATATATTTCAACCAGTAATACTTTAAATACAGTAGTAATTAATAAATATTATTTTACCACAAATTGTTTTTCTTTTATATGAAAATTGTGTATCTATTTTTGAACTGATTAGAGTATTAATACAAGTTGTATAAAGTAATAAAGTTTGACATTTAAAAAATAAATAAAATATAAAATACAATTGGGGGCAAGGACGGTGATCGAATTCAGGTTGATTTAGTTGCCGCACTTTTCTTATCTCACCAACTAGGTCACTGTTGTGGTCAGTTGAAGGATATATTATTACATGATTAGTCACTATATGTACTTATAAACATGTATATACTATGGTCTCGTTTGGTTGGGGAGATTAACCATTATTAATTAATAATTGAACTTTGTTTGATGTTTGATATATCTCCTATAATTTGACGGATTGACCAGCAAATATATTATGTTATTATGATTTATCTTGCCTTCCAGTCATGTTTTTTATTGGACCTTTATACAACTGAATTTCGTTTGATTATTTAATTTTATCTTAATTAATCGTGTCTTAACAACTAAACGAGACTTATGTATTATTTATTTAAGGTCATAGTTGTTAAGTGTATATTTTCACACTCTATCGTATCTTTTTATTTGAGCTTTTGGTGTGTTTTAACGATAATTGGTGCTTAAAAAGTTGATTATTTGTATTTTAGGTACAAATTGAAGAATTGGAAAAGTATGGGGTCAAAACTGCAATTTTGGAGAAAATATGGGCCAAAAGTGAAAAAAGCAGAATTCTGGAGAATAGACCGCGCGGCCGTGCGGATTTTAGGCATAAATCTCACACGGCCGTCCGGATGGGCGAGTTGGCGCAGTGAAGGAATCTTAATTGTACAAGGAAACTGCCTTCTTCCCCAAGTTTTTCACCCTATATAAGACCAAGTCAAGCACACAATTAGGGATCCCTTTTTACGAAATTTCAAGAGCCACAAAGCAATAACAAAGACGAAGAATTCGAAGACTCCAAGCAAATATTTATCGTCTATGATTTATTTTATTTGCGTTTTTGATTTAATCATGAGTAGCTAAACTACTTATTTCTAGGATTTTATTTGGAACCCTATGTGGGATTTATGAACCCAATTCTATGATTTTATGCAAGTTTTAATTCCGGATTATTTCTTCTACTTGTTTTATTAAGTGCATGAACTTGATCACCTTATGTGCTTTTATGTTATTGTTAATCGCATGAATCGGAAGATCGGGTTAATAATTAGAACTGTGGTAGAAGAGCCTTTGTGGTATTAACATAGGAATATAGTTAATCTCTTAGGTAGCCATTATTGAGATTTGTGCTTAACGCTGTGTTCTAGAATTAATTGCATAGGAATATAGTAATTGAATCTAGAGTATTAGAATCGTAATACACGCGGAAGCGGGTTATGATTATTTTAGCATCTCAGGTTAGTAATCCGGGTTAATTGCTTGCATAATTGAAGGAATTGGGGGAGTAATAATCACATAGGGGGAAGAATAAAATCCTAGGCTTGTCTACTTTGATTAATCTTCGTTTTAAATTGTTTTCTTGTTTTTGCTTGCTTTTCGATTGCTTTAGTTTAATTTAATTTATTAATCATCTTTCGACTGTGTAGGGTGGGCTTGATAATAATTGGTAGAATTTAGCGTCTAGGATTAGATAATTAAATATTCCCTGTGGGTTCGATATCCGGACTTTTAGTCCACTATATTACTTGTACGATACGTGCACTTGCGTGTAGGTTTTCGATCAACAAGTTTTTGGCGCCGTTGCCGGGGAATATTTTAATTATTTATTTTATTCTAGCTCTATATTTGAACAATTTTCACGATTCACCCATTTAATTTTTGTTTTATTTTATTTTTGTTTTAGGTACGGTGTATGCCTAGGAGACTCGATCTTGCTAGAGAACCGTTTGATCCCGAAATCGAACGCACTTTTCGAGCCGCTAGGAGACGTCAACACGCCACCAATACAATGGAGGACGAAGAACGCATACGCGCAGAGGGTAATTTAATCAATGCCAATGGAAACCAAGTCCAAGACCCACCCCTTCAACTTCCATTACAGCCAGCAGCTAGGCCACGGGCACTTCAAGACTACATAATCCCGACTCATGACGGATTCCGCCCGAGCATCCAATATCCACCCATTGAGGCGCACAATTTTGAGATCAAGCAAGGCCTCTTGACGATGCTCCAAAATAACGGGTTATTTAGTGGATTGGCAGGTGAAGATCCCCATCTGCACATTGTCAATTTTCTAGATACCTGTAATTCCCACCGTCAAAACGGCGTTTCCCAAGAGGCGCTTCAATTAATTCTCTTCAAGCACTCCCTACAAGGAAGAGCTCGCCAGTGGTTGATGTCCCAAGCCCCCCACTCTATCTCGTCGTGGTCTCAACTCCTCAACCTCTTCATGAAAGTTTACAGCTCACCCGAGAAGGACGAGAGAATCCGACGAGAAATTCACAATTTTTTCCAAGAGCAAGGCGAGCAATTATACGAGGCATGGGAGAGATTTAAAACTCTTTTGCGGCAGTGTCCAACACATGGAGTCGAACAATGGCGGCAAATCCACATCTTCTACCAAGGGATTAACGAGAATGCACGAACGGTCTTAGATGCATCAACCGGGGGAAATTTTATGAGTCAATCGATACCGGATGCATTTATCATGTTAGATCAAATTGCTCAAAATCGGTTTGCCAAGTCAAGCGAGAGGACGGTTAGTGGATCCAAGAAAGTTCCCGGAGTGTTGGAGTTAGATGCAATTACGGCCCTTCAAGCTCAAGTGACCCAAATTGCTCAACAAAATCAACTCCTTCTGCAGCACATCAAAGCAAGTCCACCACAACAAGTCAAAGCAATTGAATCTCCATGTTGTGAAATTTGCGGTGGAAATCATTACACGCTCCAATGCCAACAAGATGTGGAGTCGCTCAACTACGTCAACAACGCGCCTCGCCAATTTCAAAATCAAGGGTGGAGATCACAAGGGCAATATGGAGGAAATCAACAAGGCCAAGGATATCAAAGACCTCAAGGTCAATTTCAAAATCAAGCCCCTCCTCAACAAAGCTATCAAGGCAACAATCCACCGGTCCAAAAATCAAACACGGATGAGATATTGGCCCAATTCATGACCGCTACCCAAGCCTCGTTGCGAAATTTGGAGAATCAACTCGCTCAATTAGCTTTGAAGCAAGAGAACCGCCCGCCGGGAGCATTGCCATCGAATACGGAAGATCCTCGAAATCAAAAATTCGAGACGTGCCAAGCTATCGATGTCAAGAGCGAAAAAAGGGAAGAAATTCAAATCAAGCCGCAAGCCACTGTAGCCGAATGGGTCGAGCCAATCCCATATCCACAAAGATTGCTAACGAAAAAGATCGAGGTCGAGACATGCCAAGCAGTCACCTTGAAGAACGGTAAGCAATTGGAGGAAGCCCCACGAAAAGAGAAGAGAAGCACGGTAATCGAGAAGCCGAAAAAGAATGAGGAAAAAGAATCATCTCATGACGAGCCACCATCGACGGTGCCTTCACAAGTCCCTCCAATTCCTTATCCTCAAAAATTCATTAAGAAGAAGCTCGATGCCGAATATCAAAATTTTTTGGACAAGTTGAAGGAAATTCGCATAAATATTCCTTTCATTGAAGCACTTCAAAAGATGCCAAAGTGGGTGAAGTTCCTCAAGGACCTCGTGAAGAAAAGTAAGAAATTGCAAGGGAACGAGATGATCCAACTCACGGAGCAAATTAGTGCAATTCTTACTCGACCTCTTCCACAAAAACTCGGCGATCCAGGTAAGTTTACTATTCCTTGTACCATAGGAGGTAAAAATTTTAGATCGCTCATTGATTTAGGTGCTAGCATTAATCTAATGCCATACTCTACTTTTAAAAATCTTGGGTTAGGAGAAATTGAACCGACGGCTATAACTCTTCAATTAGCCGATAGATCTTTAGTTTACCCAAAAGGTATTTTAGAGAATGTGCTAGTGAAAGTCAACAAATTTATCTTCCCTGTCGATTTTGTTATACTAGATATAGATGAGGATAGGGAGATACCTCTTATCGTAGGGAGACCGTTTTTAGCCACGTCGAAAACGCTAATTGATTGTGCTAGTGGTGATCTTACAATGACTGTGCATGATCAAACAATCAAATTTAATGTTTTTAGTGCTAATAAAAATCCATGTGATAATAATGATTGTTTTGCTATTGAGCTT